>NC_141029.1:35347500-35675000 GCF_052040795.2 Danio rerio | reverse complement strand
ATAATTGACAGCAAAAGATTCATTACATTAGGCTAAATAATTTTCTGTTAATGACAATTTATATGTACCAGGCTGTCAGTGTGCCTTTTAATTTAATCAACTACTTTGACCACAATGAGCCAGGCTCTACAAACTATTTGCTGCACTTAAACTATTCCCCTCGGAAGAATAAACTCAGTTGGAAGGATGAGAGTGCATAAACTTATTGTAAGAATAATTTTACAGAGGGGCGCATGTCGCGTCTGAACAGCCAGTGCCTGAATGAAGCGCTTGCATTACTGAGACACAGCGTGCAACCCTCCAGTATACAGATACTTCTAAAACAGCAGCACACAGGGGAAAAATCAGTGTGTTGAGGATCTGTCCAATGTATTATTGAGCCTTTTCTTTTTTAAGTAGACCTACTTTGTGTGTGAAGAGCAGGTAATAACCCTCTCTAGGCTACTCCAGTGTTGCGAATGCGATCTGCTGATCTAACAGACATAGCATGATTTGGAAAAAGCAATGATCTCCATGTTGCAGGTCAAAATTAAGGCATTTAATGTTAACTAAAAGCATTTCTTTGCAATTTTGTGACTTTTGTTGGCTTGTAAATTACACAGAATATAGCGTTTGCGCAAAATTGGATTTGGATCGGTACCAGCTGGCCGATACCGACCCAGCAAAAATATGCTGCATCGAACCGATATTCGATCCAAGTATTGAGATCGGTGCATCCCAAATTGTAATTATTGACATCATTAATATTTTAGAATTATTGGGCATTCATTTTGAAATTATTGTGCAAATATTAATAAGTGATCACAACATTAGATAGTGGTTTCTGATTTTTGTTATTCCTGATTGATGGTGTTTTCAAGTACAATAATTAATATACAATTTGAAGTGGTGCTCATTATTTTTTGTGGTGCTACTACATTTTTTTAAGTTGGAAGCACCGGTAAAAGGTTTATTTTAAGCCCTGTGTAGGAGGTAATTTGGCTGTATAGTGGGGACAGAAATTTTCTGAAAGGCAATAAAACTCCAGTCTGGACGAAGATCATTTTCATTCGAAAATGCCACTTTAAAACAAAAAGGCACCAGTGTAAACTGCACCTAAGACGAACAGCAGAGTTGAGTATGTGGATTAAAGGTAATAACGTTGTAAATAAAGCTTTTTGGGACAGTCCGATCATTTGGCTTAAAGCCCGGGACACATCAAATCAACGTCAAAGTACTAGCGGGGATGAAAACCGACTGTGTTGTCACCTTGCGTCAGCTGCATTTAGTCTTGTTTTAACATGAACTGCACATGAACAAACCAAACGGATGACAGACAACTGAAATGAGGACATGCTTTAAATATATGAATAAACAAAGCAGCATAAGGAGCATTTACGTACCAATTTTACAGCACTTCACTCACCACAGTAGAATTCACGAATGCAAATAAGTATGATAATCTATGTTGTTTGCAAAAATGTAGAAAATGCGATTTAATGACTGCTGGCTTTTACGTATTCACTCTTGACTTGCGTCATTTGTATAGTTTTGTCACCTTAGTTTTTGCTCATGCTCTCTGATTAGTAGCTGAACAGCTAATCAGACCATTTTGGTCACCAACGACCAATGCTGATTTTACATACTGATTCAGGCAAACTCCCGCCAACATGAGCCCGATGTGAGGAGTCATGTGGAACACACCAAACAACCTAGCCTGACAAATACTAGACAAAAGCTAACCATAGGCTTGGTGTGTCCCAGCCTTAAGAGATGCATCGCCAGGAGCAGCAGGTAAAAATCCAAGGTTTAGCTGGAAAATCTTTGCTAAAAGATTATATTGTTAACAGTGAATATGCCTCCAAGTTTAAAACCATTGTTTATTGCAATCATTATTTTCTACGAAAGTAAATTGTTATTCAGTATTGTCTGTATGGCACTGGACAAATGCAGTTATATCCCTCACATATATATGACAAAAACCAGTTGTAATCAGATTACAATAAACTTCTGAAATACACTGGACCCGACAAGTGTAAACTGTACTTAGTGTCCAATCAATGAGATTCAAGCATCGCTCACCTTCCAGTAGTCTGACTGTAAACTGTAGTATCTCTGGTATGCAGATAATGCTACAAAAGAAAAAACAAAAGAAATTAATTAAGAACTAGTGTCAATTACAATTATAACAATTTTAAAAGACAATATTTAGTCAGAACTCACCTTTAGGATAATCTTCCAGTAAAAGGTTGAAGTGACCTAACTGGCAAAACACCTCTGGCTCCACTTTCCCTTCAGCTTTTAAAATATAGACGTCATAGCAGCGAACAGCCTGTGAAGCGAAGAGCAAGTATTTAAAAAAAAAAGCACAAAAGGTAGGAAAATACGTATTTCAATCACCTTAAACCAGTCATTTACCATAAAATACACTGACACGGCAATATGATATCTCAAACTTCTAGGGCTCTATTTTGACGGTCCATGAGCAGAGCGCAAAACGCAGGGCGCAAACGCTTTGGGGGAGTGTCAGAACGCATTTTTGCTAATTTAAGGACGGGAAAATCCACTTTGCGCCATGGCACATGGTCTAAAAGGGTTGAGTTTATTTTCTTAATGAGTTCTGGCGTGTTTTGAGAATAAACCAATTAGAGTCTCATCTCCCATTCCCTTTAAGAGCCAGTTGTGTCACGCCATAAGCGCATTCGCTATTTACAGGACATAAAGGTCTAAGTGGAAAAACTGCGCATTTCACTAACAAATAGTTAACAGTTAACATTTTTTTTAACAGAAAACTGTTAAACAGAGCATCTACTGCGTGAGAATGAGAGATAAATTATCACTTTCACTTTCGCTCTTGGATAGGGAAACCTTTACGCACAGACATCAAATAGTCTTTAAATAATTAATTGCATTTGTCAAGCGCAAATATTAGTTTTAAAACTATTTCTAAATTCAGTTCTAATTTCCAGCAAACAAATAAATTAACAACAATAACGAAGTGTGCTCAAAAACCTGAGTTATATCCTAAAACACATGATGTCCCATATGGTCTAAAACCTGACAGGTGGGCAAATCTAAGCTTGTTTTTAATAAAACAAATATAAATATGGATATAATAAATAATACTGCTAATAATAATAACATTATACAAAAGCAAATTGTTATGAATGAACTGAAAAAGCCTCCCGAGATGAAGACAAAAAAAAGCAGTGATTTTTCATATTTATGTAGGCTAGAAAATAATGTTTTGTAATGTTTTAATCCTTTATATTTATATCCTATATCTATTCTATATATATCCATAACATTTAAATTTTTTCATGTGTAAAGATATTTGCCTAATGCTCTCTTGTGCATATTGAGCAGTGCGTAAGCGAACCACAACTCTGCGCCGGAGTTTAGACCGGGTTTGTTTTGGTCTAATGAAAAATCTATTATAGTTTCTCAAAATAGCGACGCACCAGTAATGCACCTCAGAACGCCTTCCTTTTTAGACCAGAACGCCTATGGACGCACATATGAGCGCTAATGCCTTTGCTATTTAAACAGCATAGCGCAACACCTCAAAACGACTCTTGCGCCAAGCTTAAAATACCAAGTATTGTGCCGCGCCTTGCGCCACATTGCGCTGGGTGCATGATAGGGCCCCTAATGTCTATTTAACAGGGAATGATTCACTTAATCACAGCAGAAACCAAGCTTTATGAAAGATTGTGTAGTTTAACATCAGCATATATGTTGCCTATTTAAACAGCAGTCATACACGTCATGTAATGTGCAGTACAAAAATTGTATATAAAATGCACAGATAAATACACACACGCACACAAGCAACAACAGTCTTTTAATTATGAATAAGCCAACTCAGGTGCTTATGGTAAACTGTCATGCTATTATAACCTCATCGGATTTAAGATCAATGATCCTCGCTGCCTAACGGAGATACAATATAAAGCGGGTGTCAAATTAAGTTCCATTGTTTAGTTCCATATCTTTAAATATTTGCATCGTAGTAACACTTCTTGTAATTTATTGCAGTTTTATAAATATTACATTTTTTTTAACTGTATTTTCAATAAAGTTTCTGCCCTGATGCTACTGATGACACTTGAGTTTAAACATCGTTCATCTCATTTCTACACTTGAACTAGGGCTGCTATTTCGTTTCAGCATCGAAATCAAAATGTCCACATTCGCAATAGTCACATGTAGACATGGGAGGATAACCGGTTTTAAGGTATACCAAGGTTTGGAAAAGTCAAGGTTTTAAAACTTTCTATAAAAATTATGTTATACCGTTCCTAAGGTACAGTTAAAGTCAGAATTTTTAGCCCCCCATTGAATTTGTTTTTCTTTTTAACATTTTTTTCCCAAATGATGTTTAACAGAGCAAGGAAATTTTCACAGAATCTCTGTTAATATTTTTTCTTCTGGAGAAAGTCTTATTTGCTTTATTTCAGCTAGAATAAAAGTAGTTTTTAATTAAAAAAAAAAACGCTTTAAGGTCAAAATGATTAGCCCCTTTAAGCTTTTTTTTTGGTAGCCTACAGAACAAACCAACGTTTTACAATAACTTACCTTATTACCCTCACCAGCCTAGTTAACCTAATTACCCTAGTTAAGCCTTTATATGTCACTTAAAACTGTATAGAAGTGTCTAGAAAAACATCTAATCAAACATTATTTAGTCATCATGGCAAAGATAAAATTAATCAGCTATTAGAAATTTGTTTTTAAAACTATCATGTTTATAAATGTGTTGAAGAAATCTTCTCTCCGATAAACAGAAATTGGGTAAAAATAAATAAATAGGGGGGCAAATAATTGTGATTGAAACTGTTTATGTACGTTTATGTACGTGTACTGTTTTATGTACGTTTTTTTTACGTCATAAGTTTTTAATGGGCAACAATATCTCCAAAGATATAAAAAGATGCCATTTTAAATTGTAATGAAATTTGTGTTTCTGAAAGTAATGAAAACAGCTGTCAATGATTCGTCTGAATTATATAGCCTGATGTTTACTTTTCCAAAATACTTTAAAAGTTTCACAAAATAAAACATGTTAAAGGGGAAAAACGGTTTTGATTTTTACCCATACATTAAAAAAGATGATATTTTAGAGGCGTAATCACAATAATGTAAAACCGTAATACAGGGCTGTGCGATTTAGGGAAAGTATTTAATTGAGATTTTTTTTTTTAAGATATTGCTATTTGGTTTGCAATTTAATTTTGTATTCAAGCTTCAGCTCAATAATCAGTCATGGCAACAATTCTGCCACAGCTCTTAAAAACTGCGTTTTTATTCAGTGTCTGTGACTTTAAAACTAAAATATTCCCATATTACCAACGCTCTTTTGGTTTTATTTTAATTAATCTATTAAAGCTTCTGAAGCAGCAGACACCATTATCCCACTTGTTTTTGTTTTTATTGTGGATGTTCCGAATAGTTCAGTTGCACAACTTTGATTGGACAGAATGAAAATTAGCTCACTTAATTGGCACACAGACGGCAGTCAAACATTTGCTCTGGGAGGGGGAAACTAAATAATAAATATATATTTCGCCTCTTGCGATTAACTTATTGCTACGTTTCAAATTGCGATTCAATTTCGATTAATCACACAGCCCTACCGTGATATTTTTATCCTAGGTTATCATACCGTCAGAATCTCAAACCAGCCCAAGCCTAGTCACGTCGCAGAATATGCAATGCTGAGTCTGCATTATATTTGAGAATTTTTATCTTGTTTCTAGTCCAGAAAAATCTAAATTTCAAAGTGAAAACAAGATTATTTTACTTGTTTTAAGTTGACATATTACTTCTGAAAGTAAAAACTAAATTTAAACATAAAACAAATCAAATATTTTTAAAACATAAATTTTTTTTGTTATTTGGACTAGAAATCAGACAAAAAGTCTAAGCAAAGCATTTTTTGTATTGTGAATATTTAATTTCTCTACCTAAATACTATTAGACACTCGAGAAAAAAATATGTTACATTAAAGCATTCAAACTATCTGGAAAAACTGTATTCGTAACACAATATATTTTGCAGAAAAATACCGCAATATCAGATTTTTCCAGTATCATGCAGCCCTACACTTTAAAAATGCAGACAATTTATTAATGTTGTTCCAACACAAATAGATTAACTTAACACCTAATTTTTATGTTCAATCCACATAAATGTGTTGTGTTGTCCCAATGAATACTTAAGAAATGCGTTGTTTCAGCTCACTTTGAATAAGCAGTTTGATTGTGCAAAAACATTTTTTTTTTAGTGTAACTTTAACAATTAAATAAATGCTTAAATCTATTTAACTAACTATACTTTGATTAAATTACACTATCAATGCTTTCGATGCAAGGAACTGTATGAAATTGAAAATACTCATATCTAACTTTTACTGGACATTCATTGGTGGCTTAAAACACTTTCATTGCTATACCCCACTCTAAATTTACAACACACTTAAAAATAAATTCTTTCTTCTCTTATTGTACTTCCTTTTAATAAATTTTTTTTAACTGTTCATTAAAGATTTCTGAAAATAATTTCATGGTTTGCACCTTCTACGAAAAAATAAGCAGCAGAAGAGTTTTTAACACGTTTCTTAAGCGCTGTATCATTGTGTGATCATATGGCTGCTGAAAAATCAGTCTGGGCATTACAGAAATAAATAACAGTTTAATTGCTTCTCATCGTTACACTTTAAAGCTCTGATAATCGTACAAGGTCACTGAACCTGAACGAAACTAAAGGTCACAGAAGAGGTCAAATACAGTGGTTACTTTCTATGACAAGTAATTCTTTTTTTTCTCAGGTTCGCTCTGTACTCTGGAAGTAACGTCTATAGATTTTGAACTATCTCACTCAAAACAAACACACAGGCTAAACCTCAGCAGTAACTAATGAACACTTTATGGTGGCACATCAAATGCACACTTAGTGCTGGTATAACAAATGAGTATTGTGAGCAAGCTCAGTCATGAAGAGAACTCAGTTAATTTAAATAAACACCAAACGTAAAATATTGAACACTTTCTTTTTAGATCAAGCCAGCATAACTTCAGAATATTGCTGCCATTACAGTCACTGCTAAACGCATCAATACACGTTCTGCTGAAACTAAAAGGAAGTTATTTTTTAACTGCTGTGCTCACTTTTAAAAAGGTGCTGGCCATATCTGGGACAGCAAACGTTTTGACAGACATAGCTAGTTTGAGGGAAGAGTTGCTCAGTAGCAGAGAGACAGCAAGACCTCAAAAACAGGACTGAGCTGAATGACATGATATGTGCATCTATTTCTAAATGAATTCTTGTGAAACACCACAACAGCCTCAAAATGCCTGGCAGTTGGCAGAAGAGGCAATCAAACATTTCGCATATCCATCTCCTGTGGGGAAAATGTAGACGTTTTCTAACGAAAAAATGTAAAACTTTCAATTGGTTACCATGAATATTTGTATTTTTCCATTATTTGGTACATTGTTTCAAAATTCACTCATCAATTTTCGGTTTAGTCCCTTTATTAATCAGGGGTAGCCACAGCGGAATGAACCGCCAACTTATCCAGCATATGTTTTACGCAGTGGATGCCCTTCCAGCTGCAACCCATTATTAGGAAACACCCATACACTAATTCACACTACAGAAAATTTTACTTACCCAATTCACATATACTTCAAGTCTTTAGACTTGTGGGGGAAACCGGAGCACCCAGAAGAAACCCACCTGAACACCAGGACAACATACAAACTCCCCACAGAAATGCTAACTGACCCAGCCAAGGCTCGAACCATCAACTTTCTTGCTGTGAGACGATCGTGCTACCCGCTGCACCAATATGACGCCTGTTTCAAAATTTATTTTGACAATCAACAAAACTGCTCATATCAATGATAACCAATTGGAATGAGTACAATTGAGCGTTAAATAAAACTTTATAGTCATTTATAGTGTGATTTATGATTTAGAAATTCAGCATCAGGTGTACTTCTCGTCGCTAGGGATGCAACGATTAACCGATATCACTATTTTCTGCTAAACTGTATACTTGGGTATGGGTAAGATTTTTGATTTACATTTTTGTTTGCTTTTTAGGACAACAGTATCTCCAGCAGAAAATATATATAAAGATGCCGTTTTAAATAGTGAAGAAAGTGTTTTTTAAACAAATGAAGACAGCAGAAGTCAATGATTCATTTAAATTATATAGTCTGACATGTTTACTGCTCCAAAATGAATGTTTCTCAAAACAAAACATATAATGTTTAAAGGGGAATTCTTTTTTTTGTTTTTTTTTTTTTACCCCAGACATTTAAAAAGAAGATATTTTAGAGCAGTAATCACAATACCATAAAACAGTGATATTTTTGTCCAAGGTTATCATACCGTCAGAATTTTATACCAGCCCCTGCCTACAATAAATAATACTTTAAAATATGAGGAGTTTTCATGTGATTTACAAAACTAGTAGTGTTCTGAAATTAATGAATACATAATAATCGTGATAACTATAAAACTATGATTATTCATCAGACTAATCTTAAACGAGAAAAATATACAATCATTGCTTCCCTACTTGTCGCTAATAAAAATAGTAATTTAAAAAAACAAGAATAACTGAATAATCCCAACCCAATAATCTCATTGATTTACAGAATACCTCTAAGAAGACAGTAAATACATTTTAAGTGCAGTCACTTTTTTCTCTTATCTTTTTTCCCCTTAAAATGCAGTTCTTTGACCCTGCAATACCCAAAATAAGATTTTTCCAAGTAGTAAATGAAGCCCTGCTCAAACAGCTCTCAGCAAATGTTACTTCCAAATGCAGGGAAGGCGATGCAACCTAGCACAGAAAGCATAGTCATTCCACTAACTTGCTCGTCGATTTGACAATCCATATTGAAGTACTCCAATATGCACTAATGAACAATATAAAAGTGCTTTTTAAACTTGACTGCTGAGATAAAACAGAAAAAACGACCTCAATAGCACCAAAATGACGTCCTCACATGCAGTTACAGCTGATTAGCATCATGCTAACCTGCTAACACGTAGCCACAAACGGATAAACGACTAGAACATAAGCTTTAACCTTACTAGCTCATCTCGAAACGCTTCAGTAGCTTGAAGACTTGGTTATAAACTCCAAATATTTTTAATACTTCGCAAAATTGGCCTACTTGAGTATGAACAGCTTGGCTAACTCAACTTATACACTGTGCTTATCATTTTCATAACCAACAGATGCACCTTCTGGCTCAATATACGTTAAAGCAATTTAGACTAATTTTCTCTATAATTAAGACAAATTAATTCAAACACACTTCGACTGTTTAACTCGTATTCAAACACATGCAAATAAACAAAAACACCACCCTTATTATCTTCAACTCTTTATTACAAACCCATACTGACAATGGAACGATGTCATATCAGGCAAGTGGCCTGTAACGTTTCACCATCAAACCAATCCATGCAATAACATAAACGGACAAAACGTAAAACAAAATCAGTAATTTCTCGGATGGAGTGAGCAAAACAACACTCAAAAATAAAGAAGTCTGTTTTACTGCGATTTGAATGCGCAAGAACTCGACAAAGCCAGCACCCAAACTAATATAACTTAACAGTCAGTTTAACAACCTTGTGATTACCAACATCGAAAATAATTACTGTAGTAAGCGACTACACATGAATACAGAGATGCATCATGTCTATAAAGAGCCCTTTTTATCTTCATATCTCCATGCATTAACGTTACAGCTGAATTGAGCAGATTAGTGCTAAGCATTCTAGTTTACGTTTAGCGACGATATAAACAATCGAGCAGTTTAGACCTGCTTTATAATAAAGGTCGCGTTATGTGTGCATATTTATTGGAATAAAGTATGTATAGAGATGTGAGATATTTATATTTTTTATGACAATTAATCAATTGAGATCTGATATAATAGTGTGTATAGCTGTACGTGGGTATTATGCATAAATACGGTACAACAGGATATCTCAACTTTAAATGCATCGCTGGGCGATAATTGAGTATTTATAATAATGTATTTATTGATAATTTCTATAAAAAGTGTATACACGTCTTTTTTATAGCATCCTACCAGTGCATACATTAAATGGAAAGCTACTTCCGACTGTGTATGGCTGTTGATATAGAGTATATATTTACGCACTCATACACACACCCTTTACGTGTTATTGCGTACGACACTTTATCAGTCTTAGCAACTCTTTCTCTAGAATTTTGCAGACTGATTTTGCAATCAAAATTTTCCATATATGATTATCATAGTTGTGTGTGTCTATCTATCTCTAGACCCCCATCAGTGTCATACACTCATACCTTTAACAGCAAGGCCTTCGTTCTGGCGCCATCTTCATGAAGCCTCTGAAATCCAAACAGTGTGCTGCAAATAGAGGACAACACAGGCGGTTCCGTGTTAGTTTACCTGCGCTGCAATCATTTGCACCGCTTTGAACATACAGGAAATGCTTGTAAAATGCACGACAGGTCGTCGTGGCATGGAAACGGACTTTAACTGACCTGTCTATGCTGGCTAAGCGCTCCCTTTCTTGCGGCGTAAGCTTCGGAAAGTCCTCCTCGGTTTCTCTCGCTTTTCCCGCCGCCATTTTCTTTTCCTCATCACCACCAGCAGCAGCAGCAGCAGCAGCGCGAGCTACAGCGGCCACCGACACTCCGCACGATTTCATAGACAAAAAACTCCAGTGAAAATATTTACGCACCGCAAGCAGAGTACCTCTTTTGTAGAGCTAAACGCCAAAAAATGAACAGATGGGAAATGATTTCCTCGGAACACCCAATTTTTCACATTGTCCTCGACATGAATGAGTCGCGGGTAGCAGGTACACCAAAATGCATGTAGAACGAGCAATGCAGGGTTTAACGGTAAATTGTTATTTAGTAATATCTGAAACTTCCCCCTAGTCGCCAGCTCAAACTTGTTATAATTGTGTCACTCAAGCGAACCCACGCCGCCGTCGTTGCAACGCCTTCTCTGTGGTTTTGACCAATCGCTGCTTTCGAAGGAGGCCACGTGATCGGCCTTGTCTTGGGATCCTTTTTTTCATATAAACTTTCAAGGGGGAGGGTAAATAACAAACCCCTCAACTTTACGCCGCATCTTCGTCAGCTGCGATTGGTTCACCTGCATTTATTATGATTACGTAACACCAATATGAAACGTATTATTGGTTCGAGCGTCTGTCTGTTTGAAAACTCGGGGGTTTGAGGACGTGAGGAGAACGTTGGATATACTTCTACGATAAATAAATACTACCTCTGGCATTGTTCTGTATGTGTCGTTCTTGCATTAATAATAAAAAAACGATAAATAAATACAGTTTGTTGTATGAGTCAGTTTCATTTTACAGTCTTCCACACCTTTGTATAGTACGGGGTAAATTTGATTACATCTATCTTTCTTTTAGCTTGTGAGAAGGTAAGGCAAAGCACTTAGTTGGTGCCAGTTTTACATACAAATAAATTGACTTAGTTATTTATAAGTGTACTATATTGTATTGTATTCCAGTCTAGTTTGTGTAATGCCTGGTTTTAGATAATAATTGCAACCTTATCTAATCACAACACGTACACTCCTAAAAATAAAGGTACCAGGAAGAACCTTAAATGGGATTTCACAGTGACATTATAAACCTTTTTTTAATTCCCAATAGTCATAATATAGAATGTAGGCCTATTATACTTAAATGGGGGAGACTTTTGTTGTAAAATGTACAAACAAATTTATTAGATTATTATTTATTAACAACAGAGCCTTAAAGACAAGAATATTTTGTTTTTGGAATGTTTGTTATTAAGATATTTTGTGGAAAAACGCTGGGTTGCTTCCTTTTCGTTTCTGCATAATTATTAAACATAGGGAACTACATTTAACAACATATTTTACAACATTTATGTTAGCAATTATACATTATCTAAATTTATGCAGTCTGATGGAAATTGCTCATTATCTTTAGATCTTTCAGAGTCTATGGTTCATCTTTTTTATGAATGTCAAAATTCAAAGACGTTTTGGGAAGACTTATCATTGTGTGTCCAAAAAACAAAAACAGGTTTTAGATGTAATTTGAACCTCAAATATTTTTTATTTATATTTTATTTTAACTTAAACAATTTATCTGTAGAATTTATAATGAATCTTTAGATTTTATTTGGTAAATTTTATATTCATAAATGTACATTGAATAACTTTAAACCTTGTTTAAAGGTTTCTATTATAGATTTTGATTTATATATACTCGCTCCAGTTTATTAATAGCAAGAAATGTCAAGATACAAATAAAATTGCAAAGGAGCTGAAGTTAACTGAATAGTAAAATATAGCTGTCAATTGGGTAGATTAAATCAACTAGTTATATTGTCATTGTAAATGTTTCAGTGTTGAAGTTGTGTTTTTATTTATTTTAATTATGTAACATATATATATTAGTTAATTTTATGTTATTAGTTACATTTGTATTATTTGTGGGGTGACGCGGTGGCTGGGTCAGTTGGCGTTTCTGTGTGGAGTTTGCATGTTCTCCCCGCATTCATGTGGGTTTCCTCCAGATGCTCTGGCTAAGTCCAAAGACATGCGGTACCGGTGAATTGAGAAAGCTAATTTGTGCGTAGTGTATGTGTGTGAATGAGAGTGTATGGGTATTTCCCAATGATGGGTTGCAGCTGGAAGGGCATCCGCTGCATAAAGCATATGCTGGATAAGTTGGCAGTTCATTCCGCTATGACGACCCCAGATTAATAAAGGGACTAAGCCAAAAAAAATAAATAAATGAATTATTCGGATGTCATGTTTAAATTGTATATTTGCTGTTGTTTAATAAAAAAAATAATAATAATAAAAAATAAATAAAATCATAGAATTTATGGCTTCATAATCTAAAGAAACTACTAAAAATATATTCATTCATTTTCTTTTCGTCTTAGTCAGAATATATATATATATATATATATATATATATATATATATATATATATATATATATATAATTATTATTATTAACATTTTTTTTTATATTCCATGGCTGTTAAGTTTATTTTGACCCTGCCTCTTTCTTTGATTTTTCAAAGTACAGCACATGGATCCAAATTCTTTAAGAACATACATTTACCCAGTGAATTTATTATTTATTTATTTAACCCTTTCATGCGCTACATGGGTCTAAAGTGACCCGTCTAAGTTTATTTTTTTACATTTTTCTATATCTATTTTATAGCTTGTGCATCAAAGGGTCAATAATACTTTATTGTACTGTACTGCATATGATGGTGTACTGTATTTATCCTTGTCTGTATTGCTGTAATGTTTCTCATAATAAAAATACTGTCTTTTTTAACTTCTTTCACTCTTTCTTCAACATCCCAAAAGTTGTATAGAATATGAAATATCTGTAAAAATATTAAAATTATTATTTGATGGTTGTTGTTATCAATGTTTTAATTATGTATACAACTATTATTAGTGTTTTAAATGTTTGAAAGCAGTAAATGTAAAAACTCTGTACACTTAAATTCTGCACAAAACGCACAAGAGTAACGTTAAAGAGAGAACGTTTTGTTAATTAATAATAAAAATACTCTCCATCCTATCTTCTATCATCCATTTTTGCTGTCATTGTTTTCTTTCTTTCTTTCTTTCTTTCTTTCTTTCTTTCTTTCTTTCAACACCCTGAAAGTTGTATAGGCTAGAATATGAAATATTTAGAAAATTATAAAAATTATTATTTAATGCTATTATTTATATTTTAATTATGTAAACAACTGTTATAGTGTTTAAAATGTTTGAAAGCAGTAAATGTAAAAACGCTGTGTTAAAATTATGGACAAAAAAAAACACAAAAGTAAAAAGACAGAGAGTTCTGTTATTTAAATATGCTAGGCGTCTTTGAGCTTTGAAAATCTTACAGACCTGAGCTTCCCCTTAGTAGTGGAGTATACACAGAAACATGTAAAATGCTTTCTGGTTCTGATGGTAGACAGTATTTTATATACTGAGATTGCACCATTACACTCTACGGACTTTGTGAAGTATTTAGTGAATACCACATATACGCAAATTTGGAATCGAAGAGTGATTATCGCACGCAAACTGCGCAGCATTTTACGTAAGAGCTTCCGCGGTTGCGAGCGTCGTGAACGCAGCCTCATAAAATGGCGGATCGCGGCGAAGGTAAATAAATTGGCTAACCAAACATTTGAATGAATAGTCTCGATTGGCAGCGTGTTTGTTTCACCGGATTTATCGCGTGCAACAAGATTCCGAGTGTTTACACCGTAGAAGAGCAGCATAGGTTTCGTTTATTTTGCCAGCAGCCGTTCAGTCTATACAGATACAACGCAGCTAAATTCAACCATACTGTTTTCATTCTCATTCGTCTTTCCATTCGCGTGCTGGTAAATTCATTGACACTTATTAATGCAAACAAATTAGTGTAATCACATCGTATTAATTTGAAATGTCAAAGGACGTGAACCTTAATGGTTGAAAATTCGTATATTCAGTGTTTACAAAGCTGGATCATGTTTGTCATCAGAGAACAAACATAGAATTACAGTATTCGTTTGTAACGACTGTGGTTAATGTTTTCACTTGTAGATGCAGAGAGTGAAGATGAATTGTATGAAGTGGTCAACATCACAGATTATGCCAGGAGGCATCAATGGTGGAGTCGAGTATTTGGTAACAGCACAGGTCCCATTGCAGAAAAATACTCTGTGGCTTCACAAATCATGATGGGTGGAGTGTCCGGATGGTTAGTGTTCATGTGAATGCTTTAATTTCTAATAAAACCCTTAATATTCCTGATTGTTATAAATAATAAAAAAATGTCCTTCTCTAGGTGTGCTGGATATCTCTTTCAGAGAGTTGGAAAGCTTGTGGCTACTGCTGTTGGAGGAGGATTTCTTTTGTTACAAGTATGAGTTCTTAAAATTAAGTTATGCTTTTAATTAGTATATGTTATGCTCAATGACATTTAATTTGTTAATCATCTATTTTCTTATTTCAGATTGCCAATCATAGTGGCTATGTGCAGGTGGACTGGAGGAAAGTGGAAAAGGATGTCAATAAAGCTAAAAAGCATTTGAAGAAAAATGCCAAAAAAGCTGCTCCTGAGCTCAATACCTTTATAGAAGATGTGGGTATACTTTCATATGCTTGTCATAATTTCATATACTATCTATTAGCTGTTATGACACTTCGCTTAACCTACATTTTGTTCTACAGTCTACAGAGTTTGTGAAGAGGAATATTGTTATCTCAGGAGGATTTGTTGGAGGATTTCTGCTAGGCCTGGCATCCTAAATGAAACCTGGATGTACTGTATTGCCTCTGATATGAGTACAGTAATATTGTCCCTTATCTTGGTATCACAGTGATACAGCACTGAAACATGTTGTTTGTTCAGAAGCAGTGAGTGCAATGGACATTTGCTGGACTTTTTTAATATGTTCCTCTACAATGTTATACAATAGCTAAAACATCCTGCAGGAGAGAGATATATTGTGCCAATAACTTTATAGAAAATTGTGGCTTTTATTTTGTTCATTTTATTTTAATTAGTGATAATGCATTCATTTGTTACATGTACAACTACTGAAGTGTTTCATATTGTATTTTGCTTTTGACGGTACATTATTTGAGGTAGATGTATCATTTCCCTAATATATTGTCAAAATGCATGAATTGTTTTGACGTAAAGATAAAAATAATGTTGTGGAAATAATAAAAAGTCTTTCTGGTTATGTATAGACTATTTGTACTTTTTGGTTTGTTTGTTTGTTCCTAAGTTCTAAAGTCGGCATTAAATCAGAATTAGCTTTTCTAGTTTTATATTTTTATAGTGCTTGTTATTAATGTGCACTTCATTATTTTGTAAAAAATAATTTGCCCTTATTATGTTTTATCCAACACTATAACCTTCTCTGCCCCCTCGAAATGACTTTTCTTTACTTTTGGTCATATGGATTGCCTTTAGGGCGGGACTATCAGGGCGTGTCTCATTTCTGTTCTATTTTGGGCAAAGTAGATGGGTTACAGCTGCGGGTATGCACATCAATATAGCATCATTTTTGTAAAACTTTATAACAGTAATTAATAGTAGACATTAATAAAATACCCTGTACAACTACTGTTTTCATGTTACTGTGACAGTAGGGGTAGATGTTAATGAAAAACAATAAATGGGAAATTTAATACATAATATAAATAATTCTTGTTTACTTCCGGCCACAACCGTATGTGATCTAGCAATAACCCTACTTTTGTCTACTTATCAGTCTTCCATCATTTTGTTAGCGATGCCTATCCTCCAATGATCCAATCAGTTCCTGAAGGTTTTTTTCTCATTTCAGAATCGTTTCAATTTGATATGAAAAACAGGACAATCTTAACATCTGTTTTATGGTGAATTTAAATGACAATATATTGTGTTTGGATGAATCTGAGTGTTTTACAGTGTTGCAAAAAACAACGACTTTAAAAAGTAAAAATAATAATAATAATGTATCTGTGTGGGTTAAGTTATTAAATGCTACCCTGCAGATTTTTACAGTGGTACATTTCTAAGAAAAAAAAAGGAAAGAAAAAAAGGCTGTTTAATCAACAGTCATAACTGAAAAAAGTTACATGACAAAAAAATGTCAAGGTGATTTTTTTACTTTAACTTATTTTAATAAGTAAATCAGGTTTCAACTAAAGTTATGCTGAATTATACGAAGTTTAACTTTATATTTTAAGTCAGTTTGATGTTGTTTGATATGACTATGAATGCTATTAACTAAACAAGCTTTTTAAAAGAGTGTAGCAGTAGATTATTAAACTGAAAAGAACATTTGTTGTTTTAAATAGTATTTCATTAATTTGTGATATCTAACTGCCTGGTATTAGTTAGCCTACTTTTATTATATTTTGATTAATTTATTAACGTTATACTTTAAGAATCATATAGTGATATTGAAGACCAACCTTTTTGTTTATTGAGAAGTCTATTATTTTAAGCATTAGTTTTTGTTTGCTTGTTTTTTTTATACCAGGAAACTGTAAATTACAACTTAGAATACAGTAAAAGAGAAGTTCTATTACACAATATTTACATTAGATACACAGGATAAAGAGCAAAACCCAAAAAAAAGTACATTAAAAATGAATCAAAAAAAAATTGCAAAAAAAGTATTAATCTTTATTTTTATAGTATAATTTTTATTTTACAATGTGGATTGTTTTACATAGAAGATTCTAGTGAAACCGTGTCAGTTCAGTTTTCAGAGTTTTAGTTAGCATTAAGTAGCATTAAAGATCATATTTACTAAGTGATTAAACTAAATGTTCTATTTCACATAAGAAGTCTATAAAATTATTTATTTTAAGCATTAGTTTTAAATAGTTTAATTATATAGTGACTACTGTGCATTGTCACGTTATCTGCGTTTCGTTGCCTAGCAATGACATTTGCAAACAAGTTGTTACCGTTACCGTGGCGAGCAGTTGTGCCGTCTGCGGCTGTCGTCCAACTGAGGGAAAAATAACGTTAATTCGCTGATAATCATGGCGTTACCAATGCTGCCTGGAAATTCAGTCAACAGAAACGTAAGTAATATCAGAAATCTAAAATAAATTCCTGTTATAAAAAGCCTTGTAGGACATTTCTAAGCTAACTTACATTGGTGCAAGAGCAAAAGTGCAATTTATCCTTTCGAAAGCACTTAATATAACGTTATGCGTTAACGTTATTATTTATGATTCAATATAAGTTAACTTTAAGCACAGTTTCGACGTCAGGTGCGATAAAAGTGGTCAGAGAAAATGACGATTTACCTTTTTGAACATACCATTGAACGAGATGGATAAAAAAAATGTAACTTATGTGTTTATTACACATTATGCATTAGTTCATTTGTTAGTAAGTAGGCAGTTCAATTGTTTAAACCACTAAAAGCAAATGAAGGAAACTGATCTAATATAATAACAGGTTAAATGGTCTGATATAGTTTGTCTTACACAATAATGAAAACAAATCTCTTTCCAGCTTGGAAAAGACAAATTTCACAAGTCTCAGCATTTTGATTATTCAAATGGAGTAGCTATGATGGTTGGGACAGAGAAGCCGGGCATTGGAGGAGATCTGCTCCTGGGACAGAGTGCAAGAGCCAAATATTCACGGTTTCCAAAAGGAGAGGGCAGTGGTGCTCCAGCATGGCTTGCCTTTGACAAACAGGTTTTTCATCATATAAGAATATAATATACCTATTTTTTCACCTAGTGCTTGGCAAAATATACAAATTTACCCCCCTTTATTTACCTACCTGAAGGTCCTGTGTTTTGATGCTTATTTCAATGAAGATGTTCCTCAAAGGAGGGAAGAAAAATATAGAGTACGAAAGTGCAAGATTTACTTCTACCTGGAGGATGACACCATACAAGTGGTGGAGCCAGAGTTCAAAAACAGTGGCATCCCACAAGGTGAACCATCAGAATCAAACATTTAGTTTCCAGATTAATGACAAACCAGTTAAAAACATCTTGTCTAAATTCAGCTGTTCTTCTTCTGTACAGGAACCCTGATTCGGCGCCACCGCATTCCTCTACCAGCTCCTAAAGATGATTGTTTCTACAATGTGCACCATTTCAACATCAACCAGGAAGTCGTGTTTTATTCCAGAAACTTTATGATCACAGACTGTGACCCTTTCACTCGCAACTTTTTGATAAAAATGGGAGTCCGACTGAATCCTCCTGCTTCCACACCAGCGGATCCCTATACTACCCTTCGACAAGAGGCAAGTGAGCACCAGGGATCTAAATAGCAATATCAGAACTTCCGTATTATAAAGTGTGTTTCCCCTGACAGTTGGAAGAGAACATGAAGCCACTGCGGCCGTATGAAAGACTGGATACCCTGAAGCAGTTTTTAGAGCATGACCGCCAAGTCCTGCGCTTCTACTGCTACTGGGATGATAGTGAGAGCATGTTTGGAGACCCTAGAGAGCTGATCCTGCATTACTTCCTGGCAGACGACACCATGGAAATGTACGAAGTTGTTCCTCCAAACTCTGGTCGAGACACTGTCCCTAAATTTCTGCACAGGGGCAAGCTTCCCAAGGTTAGTAAGAAACAGCACATTACTTTAAATATATATATATATATATAAACATATTAGAAAAGAACATATCTGTAAAGGAGAATCACATATATAACTAATGCATTGAGCAAAACTATTGCAAGTATAATAAAAAAACAGTTTACAAGGTACAAATTAATGGAGGCACAATGGTGCAGTGGGTAGCACATTCGCCTCACAGCGAGAAGGTCACTGGTTCAAGCCTCGGCTGGTTCAGTTGATGTTTCTTTGTGGAGTTTGCATGTTCTCCCTGTGTTCGCGTGGGTTTCCTCCAGGTGCTTCGGTTTCCCCCACAGTCCAAAGACATGCACATAGGTAAATTGGATGAGCTAAATTGTCTGTAGTGTATGTGTGTGAATAAGTGATGAGTTGCAGCTGGAAGGGTATCCGCTACGTAGAACATATGCTGGTTAAGTTGGCGGTTCATTCCGCTGTGGCGACCCCTTTTAATAAAGGGACTGAGCCCAAAAGAAAATGAATGAATGAGTGTACAAATTAGCATACGCAATGCTTTCTGAAGAATTGTCACACTAAAGGATGTATTCATTTCGTTTTAAAAGTTGACGTATCTCACAGGTGTTTTGTTTTGTTTAATTATGCTTTCAGATAGTAATATTAGACCTTGCTATATGTGCTGTCAACTTCCAATGTTGAACATCTCTACGGTTTAACAAAGTAAACTTAATAGACATGTTTAGTAGTTTAAAACAATAAATTTTAAGAAAATTATATATATGTACAGAAATAATTCCAGAAAGTAACAGAAATGTATTGCCAACTAAGGTTTTTGTACTGTAATCTTGTTAAACGTTTCGACACTACCTGACCAAAGTCGCCTATCCAAGTTTTAGGAACAATTAATAATAACTGGACTTCTAGTTGATCATTTGGTATCAGAAGTGGCTTATATGAAAGACAAAGACCTCTAGATTCATCTTATTTTACCAAAATAAAATATGATTATGCCTTGTTTTCTAATTATTTAATTAGGACAGTAAGGTCGACTTTCCTTAGACAAAATTCTTGTCACTTACAGGAATATTGTACAGTATAAACAGAACATTAACATGCACATACAATTAAATATAAAGAGTTCTAAATTTATAGATTAAAATAATTTAAAAATTAAAAAGTTTCTGATAATTTCAGTAATTTCAAACACTGAAAGATGTGGAATATGAAAACAAGTCTTTACAGTTGAATACAGTTTGTTCCACCTTTAGATGAGGCTAAGTGGTTATCAGTTCCTCTGTCCTCTTTTTCCCCCATCCTCTATGCCAAGCTTTTATCCAGACTGACAGGGCTGAAAGAACATCCAACTTCCCTAAAGCACTTTTCAGTTTCCTCCCTGCTTGTTTTTCAGTCTAAATTCATTATGAAGGAAGAATGATTTGTCCAGGTTTTTTTTTTTTCTATTGTAATGTTGCCTTGTCACACATTCTGTTGCCTTTCATTAAATGTCATCTGAAAAGGTTTACAGGAATCCCCCAATGAGAAAATAATTATCCCCAATAGCATATTTCTCTAGTCCATTAAGTTATAAAAAAATGCAGTCATTTTCTCCTGATTTCTCTAAACAGCATGCTCCTATTCCCAAACGTCAGCCTGGAGAAATTACAGACCGCACAGTCCTCAATGTATTTGGACCAGTCGGACAAGGAGGACGCTACATTTTGGACAGCCTCAAAGTAAGTTCTGATTAAAAAACAAACAAAAGTGCCCATAGTGAATGCCCTATAAACATAATTACTCAGTTTCCTTATAAATATGATTCAAATTAGTTTATTAGTCAATTGTTATGTAACTTTTTTCACTCACTGTTTACAGACTGGAGCATTGGAAGAAGAGTTCTATAAAGACTCTGATCTGACTATTGGAGCTGTCATTAATGTATGGGGTCGAAGGGTGTTAATATGTGACTGCGACTACTTCACTAAAGAGTATTATCGCTCTAAATATGGGATTGGTGAGTTACATCATGACTTCCGAAGGAATAGAATTTGTACTTTTATAGGTGATACTGGTGATGTTTCATAATTTGTGGTTAAATAGATTTGTCAAAACAATCACATTTTTATTCAAAGCAGTATATAAATAGGAATTTTTAAAAGTTTCTTTGTACAGTATTTTTATATATAGAAATATTTATTAATAACCACAATAAAGGAGCATATAAATAGATATTTTTCTTATTATCTCTTTATATAATTTATTTTGATATTATAAGAATTTAAATCTTACTTTATCTAGTCTTAGCTATTATTAGAATCTAATAATAACAAGAATAATATATTCAACCAACATTTGTGGTTTATTAGCTTTATTTTTATGAAATCATTTTAAATTAGAGTGAAAGCAATATATAAATATTTTTATAATATTTTTATATTTGTCATTAAATGCATATGATGGTGATTTTAATCTTTATCATAAACATCAGTGGTTTTATCTAAACTATAATCTGTACTGTTTGTAACTTCAGAACTCAAAAGAGTAAAGTCTCAAATCATTTTTTTTTTGCATTTTGAAGGATTAATAAACATATGTAAATCACCATCATTTATAATTTATGTTGAGTGGGTGTTGGAACCCCAAACTTTTAATGATTAATCGTGCAGCTTACACTGAATGCATTGATGCAGGCTAAACAAGTAGTAACAGCAAACACCTTTAATGAAACCCACCACATGCCGAATAGCCTACCACAACTTTTTCCATGATCATTATATTTTACAAGAAAGCCTACATGCTTTTATATATGTGATTTGAATGACACAAGAGGTCTCTGCGATCATTACATATTTAGGATTAATCTACCAGTAAAAAAAGTATTAATCAGCAGACCATGTGTGTTCCAAACGGTGGATTGTGATCCGTATGAATCATGAATCAACCGTGATCTGTTACACCCCTAAACTTTTGATTTTGATAGTATAAGAATAATTCTTTATTATTAATAATTATAACTAAATAATTGTCCTATATCAGGTTGCAGTAATATTAATAATAGTAATAATAACAACCTTAATATTTTCATAACTCTATATAGAACAAATAGTTTGGAGAATGTATTTTTATTTTCATTATATATATTATGCATAATATACATGTGCTTTTCAGTGGCTCAGTGGTTAGCACTGTTGCCTCACAACAAGAAGGTTGCTGGTTCGAGTGCCAGCTGGCCCAGTTGGCATTTCTGTGTGGAGTTTGCATGTTCTCCCTAAGTTTGCGTGGGTGTCCTTTGCATTCTCCCCTTTTCCCCACAGTCCAATGATATGTGGTATAGGTGAATTGAATAAACTGTAATTGTGTGAATGTGAGAGTGTATGGTTGCTTTCCAGTGTTGGACTGTGGCTGGACAGGCATCCGCTACATAAAACATATGCTGGAAAAGTTAGCGGTTCATTCTGCTGTGGTGACCCCTGATAAATAAGGGACTAAGCTATGGAAAATGAATGATGATTTTCAAAGGGAGGAGTTTGGCAGCGCTGTTACTGACCACATGATGTCAGCATTGAGTTTCATCTGTGACTCTGGCTCTGAACTTGGCTCTTGAACTGGCATTTATTTTGTTAGCTCCAAACAAACTCTCCACAGCTTGTGCATCTTGTGCTCTACTGCTTAATCTAATGAAGTGCAAAGCAAATCTACATACCCCGACCCCTCATTCTCTACACGCATCTCATCTGTGTGGTCTTACAAGCTGTTCGTTATTTTCAAAGTCTTCCTGCCATAAATCTCACATCTCTATGAGAGACTACTGCTCCCCAGTGTGCTTTCATCCCGTTGAAAAACTGTCGGAATAACACGCACTGAATGAAAGGAGCAGAACTGATTGACACCTCAAGGTGACTCAGTTTTTGGACAGCAGATATGAGCAATGGCTAGCCAGGCCTCTTTATCTTCAAAAGCCCGGACATCAGAAGCACACAAGCTCCGTGTCAACGGTAACACAATACGGGTGCGCGTGCATCTGTCTGCCGTGGCGTTATGCCGACTCAAGAGATCATAGCATTAGTTACACATGAGCCTAATGGAGCCGGGTTGACACCGGCTCTGATGAAGCACTTGTTCACTTCTCAAGGGTCAAGAGGCAATAGACCAAATTCATATGGCTAAACGTAACTCTGTCTGGCTTCTCTTTCGGTTTTCAGTCTAATTAGGGCACTGTTTACATCTAGGGCCCTACCATATACCTGGTGCAGTGCAGTGCCAGATGTGAGAGAAGTGTTTTTTGCTTGTTTCAGCTTGGCACAGGTATGCATTTGCACCAATTTGTGTGCTGCTTTGAAAAGGAGCTGTGTTAGGGAGCATTGCTGCCCCCTTGCTGTTCTGAGGCAACTGAAACTGTGGCATTGACTAACTAAAAGCTAGTCTAATGTCAATGATACAGTTTTTTGTTGTTGTTGTTGTCATATAAAGTGCATGTTGGTGATAGGTGGGGCCAAATTGTAAGTCCACTTTGCTTATTATCCACACAGGTATGCACAGCAGCACACAAATATCTTTAATATGCAAGATTAAAGGATTAAAATATAAAACATTATTATTTTCTACATAAATATAAAATTAGCTACCTCTTTCCAAACCTTCACCTCAGAGGGCTTAGGTGGAATTCAGCTCATTACATAGATGGCCGCCCAGTTTAACATTGTGCAGGAGAAGATACATTTCCTCACTAGTGAAGCATTCCGTTTTCACCATTGCACCTAGTTAATAGCAAATGTGCCAAAAAATTTCCAAATTTGTCAAATGACTATAAAATAAATTTAAAACCCTGTACTCTAATCTACCCTAAATGTTGTTGTGGGACAATGTGAGAGACAATGGTAGCATGTCCTTAACTATATCTCCAGATATTTTTTGTTTAATTCTTTCTGAGTGTTTGAAGTGGAGAAAAATTAAGTTTTATTTGGCGTTGTGTCTTTGTCTCCTCTTTAGATTATAATTACTTGTCAACGATGCAGAGACACTGTTTTTCCTGGGCATATATAAACATTCCTGCCTTTCACCTTAACAAGGGAAAAGTAGTGCTTATATTTCCAGTTGGCAAACGCTATCTTTGAACTTGTTGGACTTGCCATTGTTCTGACTCTGGACATTGATGTGTGTTTTACTGACTGTTTGTGTGAGAAAGTGGTAGAAATTGTATTAAAGAGATGTTTTTAAATGCCAAGTGTAGATGACAACATGTCTCCCATTTCACAGAGGACTTCCCATCTATCTCATACAAGGCCTCACCTCCACCTAAACCAGCTAAGCAGGTGCCACCCTACACTGGATTTGGATCTGAGGAGGATTCACTGTGTTCTTGCCAGGGTTTGCTGCCTAAACCCCCACAGAAGGATTTCAAGAAGCTTATGGAGAAAGACAGGTAGCCAGCACTATTAATCTCCCACAGGATGCTTCCCGCTCATTTCAAACCATTAATATTATATCAAAACAACATGTCAGACCCATACTGGCTTTCTGATCATTCTGACAGAAGAGTTTAGACCCTTGTCAATCCCACTAAAATCATCTTTTAGTTAAGTGCAGCTCTTTGCACTTGGAAGTGGATGAACACATGCCCTTTATAAATAATCAAAGGCTTAAATGCAATCTCATGATACTTCTGATGTAAAACACGCTTTTGCAAGTCGGTTTATTATTATACATAGTTTTCACAGAGCTTTGCTTCCAAATATAATCCCAGAACCAGTATCACACGGCAAATTATTCACTCGCTCAATTTGCTTTGGACAATACTGCGTTAGACATTGGCAGGCATAGGGGTTGAAGGGAACAAGAAGGCTCTGCTAAATAAAGGATTGTTTTAAAGATGGTAAACTCAAAGCAGATAAGTGACCGGAGTAAAGCCACAGTGAATAAGCAAGGAAACTTCCTGAATGGTCCTCTCGGCCTAGTGAACTAAATATTTAAAGAACAGTCACTGTAAGATGGAAAGAGGACATGTCTTTCTGAAAGAGAACTTTCTAGTAAAGTAGAGGTCTGTTAATATAGTAAGCATATAAGAATACTTGGCACAAAAATGTTGCATGCAAGTAATTTCAAAACAGATGGTGATAGGCTGTGAGTGATACAAACAGCTTAAAGGGATTCACCCAAAAAAGGGAGGTCACCAAAAAATGAAAATGATCCCATGATTTACTCACCCCAATGGGCATTATAGGTGTATATTAGGGCTGTGCAATATGGCAAAAGAAACATATTAAGATTTTCAATATCAACAATATTGTGATTTCGATTTTATGACAGACTTAATCTGTGTTTAGTGTGAATCTGAAACATTTCAAAAGAAGAACGTTTTGATCTTTATCAAAGACCTGTAACATGTCTCTAAAACAGGCATAAATAAAGCAAAAATGACCTAGTAAGGCTGAAGAAAAGTGTCTCAAGAACAGACCTATGGCAAAACGTGTATGTGAGAGTGCGCATCATCAAACTCAAGTAATGCCGTGTTCAGACTGCATCATTTTAGCGACAAATGCCTCAAATTACAGTCAAATAAGTGCTTGTTCATGCAAGTAACAGTCACACAGTGTGAACTATCAAAGATGCAATCTGAGAGAATTGCCGATGAGTTGCAGACACCCTTGAGATAGTTGGAATGCTAAATATCTGCAGCTGTCTGCGATTCAAATCCTGCCGTGTGAAGTGTGTTCTGATCAAAAATAACATCGCCGATTACCTACTGCCAATGTAAGAGCAGCATCCACTTGTATGGGTATCTGCCGGCCAGTGGGAGGTTGAGAAGGAAATTAAAAGCGCTCATTTTCAGTTTATTTGGATCCAAGAAAGGAGGAAAACCTAGTGTAAAGTTTGCAGGAGCACATATCACAACCAGAAAAAAGTTGAGGAGAAATTGCTAATTCCCTTCAAAAGCCATGTGAGCAAAATAAGTACATTTCAGCAATGACAGAATTGCTAACCTAGGTAGTCATGCAATGTGAAAATCATGTAGTCTGAACTTGGCATAAGGCACCGATGTTCTGCCTGACCAGATTTTAGAAGTAGTTGTGCGTGTATTCACAGATTTGTTTTGTCATGCATAGATCATTGACCTCTTTGTGATGCTGCCATGAAATAGGCCGTTCACATTTTGCGTCTTTTGATTGCACAAGTACACTATTTCCCATGGAGGTGTGTGGATTGTGTGCACACGCTTTTCGACTTACAAATTACCTGGTTCTGCCATACATCAGCCTTCCTGTATCCAAAGTAACTTAATCCAAAACTACAGATGTTGACTTTTTTTGACACCAAGTCGCCCTGTGCTGAAATTATAATCCCTGTCTACCAGGGGTGTACAAACTCAGTCCTGGAGGGTCAGTGTCCTGCTGAGTTTAGCTCTAACTTGCTTCAACACACCTGGCAGGAAGTTTTTAGTATTCCTAGTAAGAGCTTGATTAGCTGGCTAAGGTGTGTTTGATTAGGGTTGGAGCTAAACTCTCCAAGACACCGACCCTCCAGGACTGAGTTTGGACATCCCTGCTGTATACACAGGCTATTCAGTCTGGTGTTTACACGCGTTATGACTGGGTCAAATTCCATACTGCAGGAAGATTGAGCTGTAAGGCGATTTAGAAATCACGCATGTCCAAATCTCGATTTCGATATGATTTTAATTAATCGCACAGCCCTAGTTTATATGATTGACTTCTTTTAGACAAATCCAATCTGAGTTATTTAAAAAAAACTATACTGGACTTTTCCAGGACTACAATGGCCATATTTGGCTGATTATTATCAGTAGTCTACTAAAGTGCATCTATCCATAATAAAATAAAGTCCCACACGGTGTTCTGGGAGGTGAATAAAGGTCTCCTTTACTGAATCCACTAATTTTTGTGAGAAAAATATCCATACTTTAAAAACCATTTTGTGTAACTTCCAGCCAGCATCCTCTATCATCTTCTTCATTTTTGAGGTGCATGTTTTGGTGCATTAGCACCATCAGATGGACAGGACTGTGTTTTGTCTGTCTTTCCTCCCTGTTTCTGCTTTTATTTCAACTTCACACTCAAGAGACAGAAAAACGCAGTCCTGTCCAGCTGATGGCACTAAAATGTTTGTTATAACAGCACAAACCAGCACAAATCAGGCACAAACGAATGACACTAGTTTGGTGTGATTTCGAGAAAATGGGGTGGAGAGTGATGCCACGGCTCCCGAAATATTGTTTATATCTAAACGAGACAAACAGATATAGTGTTTGTTTTAACGGCACAAATCCAGCACAAACAACCTGTGCTGATTTGAAGTGATTTGAGCAAGATGGGGTGGAAAGTGACATTGAACGGTCAAAAGAAATAATGATTAATATCTCAGACCCCAAACCAACACAAACATTAATTCTTGCACAAATATAGCACAAACGAATGGCATAGTTTTGGGGATTATTTGTTTTTATGGGGTGCCAACTTCATGGAGGTCAATTTGATTTGATAAAAAAACGAAATTATATGCACGAATAAATATTTTTCATTTTTGGGTGAACTTACCCTTTATTGAATGTCTAAATCTCCTAATGTTCACATTATTAGATAATAAAATAAGAACATTTGAATGAGATCTGCTAATCAGCTCAAACAAACTGTGCAATAGGCGAAATATTCTCCAACATGGCCCTGAAAAAAATCCAATAAACGTAATGAATCATTTAATTTCATTATGTTTACTCGTAATGATCTTATGCCAGTTATTGTTCTCAATGTAAGGCAAGGTCTGGTGAGCAACGTGCTGAGATTTGTGGGGAAAATGCTGACAGACAGTCCTGTCGACAAGGAACGTGTTTTTATCATATGCTTCTACCTTACTGATGACACAATAGCTGTCTTTGAACCTCCACAGAGAAACTCAGGTATTGTCAGCCTATTCATATAAATTCAGTTTAGGAAAATAAACATTTCAATTTTACTGTATGTTTTTATATTGCTCTTGTGATGAAGGTGTGATCGGGGGTAAGTTCTTAGAGAGGGGGCGAGTGAAGAAGCCAGGACAGGAGCTGTTTAAAAGTGAGATGTCGGAGTATTTCACTGCTCAGGATTTGTATGTTGGAGCTCATCTGCTTCTGAACAGTCAACCTTTCCAGCTGGTGGATGCTGACGATTTTACATTCAGCTATATGGAGCAGCATGCAGATGAGGTAACACACAAAAACCATCTCGTTGCTTCAATTTTCAGCCTGTTTTAATTAATGTTGCTGAGCAAAATATCAAGATATATGTCTCTATATAGAATCTCCATTAAAAGTCCTTCACCTATTTTTCTCAATTATTTAGTTCCCCAAGGCCAACATTGGCACCATCATTAGCAAGGTAAAATCCATCAGTGAGGAACAGCAGAAGAAAGTAAAACAGTTTTTCACCATGAGTGACCCAAGCAGCACTGGCTCTCTTCCATATGAGTCATTCAGGTAAGGAGCTGGCCAAAAATACACAAATAAAAGACACATTACATCTTGTTCCCGCCTGCCATATATTATATAGATATACCGAGTGAGATTCTGGATCAGTTTCACTGATTGTGAGATTTAATTATGGGCAATGTTATTTGCAGAAGTTTTCTTTAAAGGGGTTGGTGCAACAGACCTGCAGGGAAAAAATGTTGAGATTACATTTGAGTTAAGCCGCAAACATTTAGATGACCAGCAGGTTTTGTGCATTTGTGATCCACATACAGTACCCGCTGTCAGATTTAAAGCACTAAAACCAGCAAACAGTGTAAAACGGGTTGACATGATTGATGTATAGAGGACAGGGATATTAACACTCAGAAAATAGAGATAGAAATTAAGAGCAATAAAATGTGACAAGTTCAGTTGGTCTAACATGTTTTATAAGCTTTTCTCAAGCTATGAACTGATAAAAACACAATGAGCAATTGAATGCTAATTGCACTGACCAAACAGAACCAAATTACTAATGTAAACACTTTCATTACTACATTACATCATTACTACATAAGCTTTAAGTACAAAGCTGGTAAAATGAAATGCAGAAAAAGCCTTGTTTTTGTGATCTAGGTGGGTGTTAATGGGATGTGACATCACGTGAAAACTCTGAACAGAACTGACAGGAAAAATCAAGGACAAGTCATGCCAGGTTAAGCATGGATTATGTTTAGAAATAAGTGAACTCTATAGTTAATACATTACTACTGGGTATTTTAAGTTACAAAACAACAAGTTGCTTTAATTAAATTACTTAAAAATTAACTCGTCACTGAAAAACTACAGTAACGAATTAGGTGATTTAATTAGTTACTTGCAGTATTCATTCATTAATTAATTTTCTGTTCGGCTTAGTCCCTTTATTAATCAGGGGTCGCCTCAGCGGACTGAACCACCAATTTATCCAGCATGTGTTTTACGCAGCTGATGCCCTTCCAGCTGCAACCCATCACCGGAAAACTTATATAGTTTAGTAAATACTGAAAATACAGTTGAAGTCAGAATTATTAGCAATAATTCAGTTTTTGGTGTACTATCCCTTTAATCACTGTCATGTAATGTTTCAAAGACACATGCATATACAGTTGAAGTCAGAATTATTAAACCCCCTGAATTATTAGCCCCCCTGTTTATTTTTTCCCCAATTTCTGTTCAATAGAGGGATGATTTTTTAACACATTTCTTAACATAATAGTTTTAGTAACTGATCTCTAATTACTGATTTATTTTATCTTTGTCATGATGACATTAAATATTTTACTAGATATCTTTCAAGACACTTCCATACAGCTTAAAGTGACATTTAAAAGCTTAACTAAGTTAATTAGATAAACTAGGCAGGTTACAGTAATTAGGCAAGTTATTGTATAATGCAGAGGTGTCAAATCCAGTTCTTGGAAGGCCGCAGCCATGCATAATTTAATTCCAACTTTGCTTCAACACACTTACCTGTATAGGTTTTAATCAAGCCTAAAGGACTCAGTTAGTTTGATCAGGTGTTTGATTAAGGATTGGCACTAAAATGTGCAAAGCTGCGGCCCTCTAGGAACTGGATTTGATGTGGTATAATGGTTTGTTCTGTAGACTATAGAAAAATATATAGCTTAAAGGGGCTAGTAATTTTGACCCTAAAATGGTTCATAACAAATTTAAACTGCTTTTATTCGAGCAGAAAAAATATTATCAGGCCTACTGTGAAAATTTACTTGCTGTGTTAAACATAATTTGGGAAATATTTTAAAAGAAACAAAATTCAAAATGGGGCTAATAATTCTGACTTTAACTGTACATTCAGGAGTTCTGTAAGTCAGTTCAGAAAAGCAGATTATTTGTATTTTGCTATATTAATAGATTTTGCATATTAATTATATTTTAAACTAAAGGTTATGCTTATTAATACAGCTGCATTCTTAAAAAACACTGATTTGAGTCAGAAAACAGTTCAGGAAAATATATAAATTCAGAAAAGCAGAATAATACATATTCCAATTTTTTTATTTATTTTTTTATTTTTACAAATTTCAATTTTCAAATTTTCCCTATTTAGGTATTTTGTAAAAAATAATTATTTTTCAGCTATAGAAAGCTACATTTGTCAGACAATTACACATGCTGAAGAAACAATTAAAATGTTAATAAAATATATTGCGTGTACTCTATGAAAGCAGATGTCTGAAACAATTCGAAATACTTTTGTAATTCTGATTACTAAAGAATGTGATGCTTTTTATTAAAATGCTTAAGCCTTTCATGTTTTTATTAAGCGAAAAGAATGAAGTTATTTTTATTCTATATGAATTGAGTTTTTTTTATTCAGTCATTTAATTCTTTATTTAGTAATTAAATTACTTATCAGACATAGTAATTAGAAATGTTATTCAAATACAATTTAAATAATGTAATAGCTGCCAATTATTTACTTTTTTAATTTAACAAACATATCACTGTTTTGTCACAGAAAAAGCTGTGGGTTACCTCTTCAGTTTGAGACAGTGATTGAGTAAATGTCTGTGTGGTTTCCAGGACTCTGTTGGCAGATTTGGACGTGGAGTTGTCCGAACATGAGATCATGACACTGGGTCGTGTTTATTCGGTGCGGCAGCAGCCAGAGGTGAACGTGGGTCTCATGCTTGCTGTGGCTCAGGATCATCTGAAGAAGAAAAACTTTGAGAAGTTCTCAGAAATGATCCAAGCTTTCACACATGAGGACCGGGACAGGTATAGTTTGATCATTGAAAATAATACATACATTTTTTAGCTTATTAATACAATTTCAATCAAAGATACATTCTAATTAATTTTAAATAAGCAAAGTGTGGGGCAAAGATTAATTACAATTAATTGCATCCAAAAGAAAAGTTAGTTTTGACATAATTTATGCATAAATTAAATATGTGTATTATGTATATGTGATATGTATATGTGTATATGTGATATACACATAAATAAATAAAATCCTAACTATACTAAACATATTTATATATTTATAATATAATGTGTATTATATACATGCATTATTCATATCTAAATATAAATAAACATTTTCGCAAACATATGCCTGTATGTGTGTATTTATATATACATAATAAATATACATAGTACACACTTATACAGCTGAAGTCAGAATTATTAGCCCCCCTTTGAATTTCTTTTTGAAATATTTCCCAATATATGTTTAAAAGAGCAAGGAAATTTTCAGAGTATGTCTGATAATATTTTTTTTCTTCTGGAAATTCTTATTTATATAATATCGGCTAGAATAAAAGCAATAAAAAAAAACATTTTACGGTTAAAATTATTAGCCCCTTTAAGCTATATTTTTTTTCGATAGTCTACAGAACAAACCATTGTTATACAATAACTTGCCTAATTACCATAACCTGCCTATTTTACCCAATTAAGCCTTTAAATGTCACTTTAAGCTGTATAGTAGTGTCTTGAAAATTTTCTAGTCACATATTATGTTCTGTCATTATGGCAAAGATAAAATAAATCTGTTATTAGAAATGAGTTATTAAAACTATTATGTTTGGAAATGTATTAAAAAAATCTTCTCTCCGTTAAACAGAAATTGGGAAAAAAATAAACAGGGACTAATAATTCAGGGGGGCTAATAATTCTTCAACTGCATATGAAATGAAAACAAACTTATTTTTATTTGTGATTAAACCAGTTCTTAGCATTTTATAAAATTAAAATGTATCTTTTATCACATTTGTATCAATGAGCTAAGAAAATATGTATTATTTTTATATTGTCTAATTTTTTTGGAAGTCACTGCATTTAAATATTTAATCTAATGAAATGAAATACTATCTGTGTTCCATTCTATACTTCATCTTCAATATGACCGCATGCATAAAATCATGTATAAAATCAACACTGACATAAACATGCCATCATGCAAAACCACGAAAGCATGTCACACGTTCTTCAGGGACACAAACTCACAGTTCTTCAGAGTTACACAGTCACCCTTAACAATCACGCAGAGGCAGAATAAGCATCAATCTGCTTTAGATTGAGGGGGTGCGATTAGTTCCAGCGGCTCAACTGAAGCATTGGAAACAGATGAAGACCTGTGGCTTGTTGCAGGCAGGGGAAATGGATGAGGAAGAAAGCCGACAGGTCAACGTGCTTGTCCTGTTTATGTGGCCCTGTGGAAAGTCGACTTATTTTACGATGTTCAATATGTCCGGAAAATAACCAAGCTGGAATGTGTGCAGGTCCAAACTGCGTTGGAAGACTGTAAACTGCGTGACTATTTGTGAATCAGAAATGTATTTATATGGTTTATGATGTGGAGAAGTTTGGGGTCAGTAATACATTTATTTACTTTATGAAGACAGTAAAGATTGAAATAGTTAATAATGGTTAATTGTTTTAAATAGCTTTTTGCTTTTTAACCTTTAATTCATTTAATTATCTTATACAAAAAATGATAATGTGAAACTGAATACTGACTGCTCAGATTCAGTTTTGCTGTTATATTTAATTGATTAACTGAATTAATGTGCTGTTAAATGTTTCGATTATCGTTTGAATTTGAATTAGTTTTTTATCTTGAGTTTTTAAGTTAAAGTTCAAGTCATTTTGTTTTTATTATTTTTTATTTTAATATTTTTTGGTTTAATTATTTTATTTTTAAATGTAATTTTGTAAATGTAAAGCTGGTTGTACTCATTCCAGTTTTACTCATCTTTTTATTTGTTTTTGTATTAATATTTCTTTACTGATTTATTATTTTCTTTTTTGTTATAGTTTTAAGAGAAACAAAAAATTAAATATATTCTAGTTTATTTAATTAAAAGTAAACAAAAATGATCTTCGAAATAGTTTTTTTGTGCTTTATTTTTTTAGTTTAAGTTAGTCATTTTATTAGTTTCTATGAGCTTTAAATATTTTTAGTTTTATTTTTAATTAACAAATGAATTATGAAATATAATTATTAGTTTAATTTAGCTTTAATGCAAGATAAAATAAAATGGGAAACATTCAACATTAGAGTAAAATGTTTCTAATAAATTACAATACATGTTTGTTTTAATGGAAAGTTTGTCATTTTCTTTGTATAGACCATTTTGAGGGATGTAAACAAAAACAATGGTCCCAACGTTTCTATATTTTCCTAAAATCCAAAATGAGCCACATATTTATGAATAATGTTATGATAGCTGTTTTATAGGTCAGTTGGCATTTCTGTGTGGAGTTTGTATGTTCGCCGTGTTCGCGTGGGTTTCCTCCGGGTGCTCCGGTTTTCCCCACAGTCCAAAGACATGCACTATAGGTGAATTGTGTAAGCTGAATTGTCTGAAGTGTATGTGTGTGAATGAGAGTGTATGGATGTTTCCCAGTGATGGGTTGCAGCTGGAAAGGAATCCGCTGCGTAAAACATATGCTGGATAATTTGGCAGGTCATTCTGCTGTGGTGACCCTGGAATAATTAAGGGACTAACCTGAAAAGAAAATGAATAAATGAAAAGCTGTTTTAAAATTGAGTTATGATTGAATTGCTTGCTGTTACAGTTATGAACTAGTTTGATAACAAACAGGAAATGTTCATGGGCCAATGACATGATTACATTGAAATGGTCTATAATAACATTATGTAACAGAGGCCAACTAGCGACCTCACTCCTCTGACCTCACTCACCTCCTCTGACACCAATTCGATGCCTGTTCAGACTGGGTTTGGTCCAGTAGGACCTATGAGTTACACATGGGGGCTCGTCCGAAATGGGATTGAGGTTTAGTGGTGTGAGTGTAACGGAGACCCGCTAGCGAAGTGCTATGCAGGTAAACCTCACTCCTCTGACCTCTGAAGGTTCTCTAGTGACAGACACTAGAGGCCATGCTCTTTAGCCTCCTTGTTAGAGCAACCAACTCCCATGCAAAGAATTGCTGGTTTAATCCCAGCTCAGACTGGGTTGGGTGCAGTAGGATTGGTAGGTTACACATGGGGGCTCATCTGGGATATGAATGAGGTTTAGGGGAGTGAGTGTAACGGAGGCCAGCTAGCGATGTGCTATGCAGGTAAACCTCACTCCTCTAATCTAGTGACAAAGGCTATAGGCTATGGTCTTTAGCATCCTTGTTAGAGCAACACACTCCTATGCAAAGAATCGCTGGTTCGATCCCAGCTTGGACCGGGTTGGGTGCAGTAGGACCGGTGGGTTACACGTGGGGGCTCCTCGTGTTGGTACTCCGGTTTTCACCACAGTCCAGAGACATGTGCTGTAACTAAATTTATTACACTAAATTGGTCGTAGTGTATTAGTGTGTTTGAATAAGTATGAAAGGGTTGTGGCTGGAATAGTTAGTGGTTCATTCAGCTGTGGCGACCTCTAAAATAGTTACTTAAGCCGAAGTAAAATTAATGAAGCCAAATCTGGGGCTAATCTAACAAAATATCTTACATTAGAGGTACAAAAATGACTAAACCCAAATTTATATGTTAAAGAAAAATATTAAATACAAATTTTAAAGATCAAGAGAAATATAAAATATATATAAAAACATTTTTCATTTTATTTAAAGTAAAACAAAAGTGATTTTATCTTTAGTTACTATAATAACCCTGACTCATTTCTCTTTTTGTCCACTCATTTGTCTTTGTAGATGTGGCCAGCTCTCGTCTAAAGAGGCCCGGATCATCTGTAAGGCTTTTCGACTGCCCCTGTCTGATGACCTGCTAAGAGCCCTTCTGGAGAAGTAGGGTCAACAGAGCACAACCCTCATTCATTATCCGTGAATCATTTCACCACAACGCCTCTAAATCTCCTGCGTCTCTCATGTTCACATCCAGGTTTGCAGGCGAGTCAGAGAAGATTGACTATCACGCTTTTCTATCCGGAATCAACTGGAGAGAAAACCCCGTCCCCGCTGTGCTTCCAGAGGACACTGTAAAGGTGAGATTGAATGAAGAATGTTATTAAAGTAGTTCATTTGGTCTAAATATGCATTCATGCATTAGGTCGATGCTTTTATCTAAGGTGACTTGCGTTGCTATAAAGGTACATGTTTCATTAGTGCTTGCATTCACTGGAAATTGAACCCAAAAGCTTCACATGCTCTGTTTGAGCTCTAGGAAACCTAAATGCTATATTTTTAAATATGCAAAAAAGGCAAAACATTTATTTTGTAAAATATATTTAGCAGATATATTTACACAAATATATTTTTTTAATATACATTTTTGGCGCTATATATATATATATATATATATATATATATATAAACAAACTATAATTTTTCGGCACTTAGTCGGCGCAATAGCCTAGTGGTTGGCGTGCCGACATATGGTGGGGTGGCGCATCGGGGCGTCGCGAGTTCGTATCCCGGCTCGACGACATTTCCCTACCCTACCCCCCCTCTCTCTCTTGCTTCCTGTCTCAATGCTGTCCTATCTGATAAAGGCCAAAAAAAAAAAAAAAAAAAACACTTTTCAGCACTTAGAAAATTGATATTCCCTATTTATTTTCTAAGATGGATAAAAACTAATGTCTAAAATATCTAAAGCAAGGAACATACTTGAAAAATAATAGTAAAAAAATTAAATAAACTATTTTTTGAAGACAAAAATTATATCTACAGTTAAAGTCAAAATTATGACTCCTCCTGTGATTTTTGTGTTTTTCTTTTTCAAATAGTTCTCAAATGATGTTTAACAAGGAATTTTTTTAACAAATTTTGGATCAATATTATTAAGCAATTTTTTTTTCTGATTGTATACAAAACAAACCGTCGTTACAGGGGCATTCATGTCAAAAGCGTTCACGTTTTACCAGATTCGGCACAGAGCATATTAGGTAATGTTTCATGTCAACATCGATACAAACAGGCAAAAGAGCTGGATGAATGCGATAGTATGCGAAGGTTGAATTAGGTTTTAAATACATGCTAATTTTACTGCATTTTGTAATTTAGAGATTTAATAAAATTTATTTACTGAAATAAGTTACAAAATGCAGTATAATTAGCACGTATTTAAAACTCATTTTGTAGACCAAAAAGAAAGAAAGAAAGAAAGAAAGAAAGAAAGAAAGAAAGAAAGAAAGAAAGAAAGAAAGAAAGAGAGCCATGACCGTATGGGAAGCTTTATGTTCTGTCACCAAACACAGAGTTTAAGATGTGTTTTGCTGAAACAGCCACATGCACATGACAGTGTTAGTGTCAGGGTCCAGGCCCTGGTCACCTGCGGGCCCCACAGGCTTCAAGCAGCTCCAAGCCTCATCTCAAGTAAATCAGCCTAGGGAAAAAACCCACTCAACAACTACTCTGAAGTGGAGCTTTTATTACAGCGCAGTAATTTCGCATGCCTCCTTGGAGCCTAAGCAGAACCATCTGCTCACTTTGACTCGCATTGAGGAGACCTCCAGTTTTGCAAAGGCAAGACTCTGCAGGTGAACAAGAGGAAAAACATTAACTAATGCTTATCTTCATATTAGCCCAACTGATTGATTACATTAGGAACTGCAAATTTGTTTAGTATTTTTTCTAAAATGTGGTTTAAATATGCAAATTGGACATTGCTGAATGAAGATTTCTAGTTAAAAACACTGGAGAAAATTTGGTTCAAAATGTTAATTTTTAGATTTTTTGGGGTCAAAAAATTTTACTAATAGGATTTTTGTAGAATAATATTTTGCATATAATTAGGCATAGTATGAACATATCCCTCTGTAAAAACCTTCAGAATACAGATATGAATAAAACGGACATTTGGTGAACGTATTGCTAAAGTGGAGATCTATTATTTAGTGCAAACACCTTTAAAACTGTTTTGAAATTTAAGTTTACAAACAAATTCTAAAGTGCGACTGTAAAAAGATTAATGACAAAGACAAGCTGACACTTTAAATTGACTTAATTTTTATAATTATGCACATAGTTAATTTACTTTACAGTTATAAAGTAAACTAATTATTTTTAAAGTGCAGATAAATAATGTTTTACATTTGTTTTCTATTAGCCTGAAGCACTTGATGAAATCTCAAAAACTGAAAGATGAATGAAAAAAGAAAACCTTTTTCCCCTGCAGTGTCTCGCCATAATTAACCAGCAGGGGGCATGAGCTCTCGATTTGCCCCTATCCCTGTTCCATACACTGTAAAAAATGCTGGGTTCCACGTAACCGGCTCGTTTTAAATAAGTAGTTTAAACAATCAACAAATGTTATTTTTTTGTGTATGTGACGATTCTTTTTCTACATTTCAATATCTAGATTTCACTTCTAAGTTATGGGAACTTTAATTTCTTTTCAAAAGAATTTGTTGATTGCTTAGTTAAATGGAAATTTTCCTATAATTCTCACAAAGCATCATGGGGCTAGCATCATGGATAGTTGCGTTCTGCTATATTTTCCATTTTATCGCGGTGTGGAGGATTGGATGAAGCAATTTGTATCCATGCAGAAGCAAGATTTATCCATGAGAAGCAAAACAGACTGCCATTCTTTGTTTTGTTTTTCTTTCTCTTTTTTGATTTGCTTGTTCATTTTCTGTAGCTCATTTCACATTGTTTATTGACTGTTAAATTTGCCAGTTTCCAGCCATTTCCCGTAGCCCTCATTGAACCTAAACTGGCACTCATCACAATGGTGAATTACCTTGCATTTTTTACATGCAAAGGCGTACCTCAAAAACACTGTGAAATGATTGATCAGGCCATATACTCATTCTAGTCTAGTGTATATAGTCATTTTTTATAAAAATCACATGAAGAATTATATACTCACAGGCCACTTTATTAGGTACACGTGTCTACCTGCTCGTTAACGCAAATTCCTAAGCAGCCAATCACATGGCAGCAACTCAATGCATTTAGGCATATAGACATGCTCAAGATGATCTGCTGCAGAATGTAGAGAGAAGGGTGATTTAAGTGATTTTGAACGTGGCATGGTTGTTGGTGCCAGATGGGCTGGTCTAAGTATTTCAGAAACTGCTGATCTATTGGGATTTTCATGCACAACCATCTCTATGGTTTACAGAGAATGATCTGAAAAAAGAAAATATCCAATAAGCAGCAGTTCTGTAGGCGCAAATGCCTTATTGATGCCAGAGGTCAGAAAAGAATGACCAGACTGGTTTGAGCTAATAGAAAGGCATCAGTGACTCAAAAAACACTTGTTACAACCGAGGTATGCAGAAGAGCGTCTCTGAATGCACAACACGTCCAACCTTGAGGCAGATGGGGTACAGCAGCAGAAGACCACACCACGTGCCACTCCTGTCAGCTAAAAACAGGAAACTGAGACTACAATTCACACAGGTTCAACAAAATTGGACAATAGAAGACTGGAGAAACGTTGCCTGGTCTGATGAGTCTCGATTTCTGCTGCAATATTCGGATGGTAGGGTCAGAATTTGGCGTCAACAACATAAAAGCCTGGATCCATCCGAGCTCGTATCAATGGTTCAGGCTGCTGGTGGTGTAATGGTGTGGGGAAATTTTCTTGGCAAAGTTTGTGCCCGGCAATGTTAATGCCACAGCCTATCTGAGGATTATTGCTGACCAGGTCCATCCCTTTATGACCACAGTGTACCTATCTTCTGATGGCTACTTTCAGCAAGATAACGTGCCATGTCATAAAGCGCGAATCATCTCAGACTGGTTTCTTGAACATGACAATGAGTTTACTTTACTCAAATGGCCTCCACAGTCACCAGAAAACAATCCAAAAGAGCACCTTTGGGATGTGGTGGAAAGGGAGATTTTCATCATGAATGTGCAGCCAATACATTTGCTCCAACTGCGTGATGCTGTCATGTCAATATGGACCAAAATCTCTGAGAAATATTTCCAGTACCTTGTTGAATCTATGCCACAAAGGATTACAGCAGTTCTGAAGGCAAAAGGGGGTCCAACCTAGTACTAGTAAGGTGTACCTCATAAAGTGGCCGGTGAGTGTATATACTTACTATAGGCTATAATTTACAAGGTGACCAGATCCTTGTGATGTTTAAATATAAATATGCTGGACAAAATATTTTGATCTATAAACTATTTTTACACTTAATGACATTGTAGTCAAATTCTTTTAGTAGTAAATCATGGTAAAATGTATGATATTTGTGATGTATTTGTTGGGGGGTTGTGAAATTTCGCTAAAATATATACATTTTGTGTTTCTACTTACTTTTAATTTTGCTTTAGTTTGTTATTTTAACTATTTTGTTTTAGTTTCTATTAATAAAAATATGTGTAACTATTTTAACTAAAAAAAACTCTAAAAAATACAAACATTTCTTGTCCTTTGATACGCAAGAGTTTGAGAAGCAAGAGAAAGTTATGAGTTTGAACCATTTTCACAGTTCAAAAGTGTGTGTATATGATTACACTTATTTATGACAGCATGTCAGAATATGATCTAGCGTATTTCATCACACTACAACATTTGCTACGTTCAAAACACACAAAACTGTCCCCCTTTTTGAATTCATAGTCAATAACATTGAATATTCCAATGATGTATAGACTGCTGAACTAAAAATGTCCCCCGTTTTGGTTTCACAAATCTGGTCACCTTAACATATTGAGCAATAAAAATCTTATCTGCGGCAATGCTTTCTAAAAGACGATTAAGGCTCTGATTTACTGAAGGACGCAACGTCGTTAAACATTTGTCATACATTTTTAAATAGCAAGTACAAGACATTTACCATGTGCTAAAGTCAATCTGGCCTGATAAATCTAGCTCTCAGTGCACCTTAATTTGCAGAGACGTGCCAGCGAAACACATGTGCGCTCCAGGAGCCTCTGCGAACTGTTTCTCAAAGCCTGTCGTGCTGTTGTTTTTAGTTTGACGCAGACTGGAGAGGAGAAGCTCCAGAGCCTGCAGTGAAAACCATCAACTACTCGCTCTTACTGGAGGACGTCTTTGGCAGCGCCACAAACATTAATGACAGCTAAGAACGGCCTGATGGGATCCTCAAAAGCATGAGAGAGGAAGTCAAGAAGTCTGCAGCACTTTGTGCACCGCATTGATTAAACTCACATTGTCGTTTCTGTTGTGTTGCGTGAATGTCATAATGCAGTTTATGTGTATTTTGTCTTGTGTTATTTATTCGACTTAAAATCAAAAACATGCTGGAATGAGAGAGCCGTTTGGGACCATGTGGAGCAGTTAAAAATATGAGCCGCTAAATCAAACCATACTTCATATCCAGGCAGACAGACATGCACATTTGCTGTTATTATGTGGATAAAGCTGTCAATATAATACGACAACATGCCTTTGGCTATATGAGAGAATTTAACTGGCCCGCTATATAGTCATAATCCCCAAATGTCTTTTTATGATTGGCTTGAAGGAAAGCCAGTGTTTTTCCCATGCTAAAAAGGAAATCGTCTTTATTTTATAACCCGCAATGGCTGTTCGCACTTATGTATTGGCACATTATGCAATTGATAAATGCTGATGCTGTATATAAAAAGACAGGTCGAGCGTGTCTGTAATCAGAGCTTTTGTGATCAAGGCCTCCGTTCCCGGCCAAGACAGAAAGAAGTGCATTACATCACAGCAGGCATTATCAAGTCTTCATTCCTAGCCTTCACACTTACTAAAATATTAGCCTCATGAGTTAGCAGGCTTCTGTCCGAAACACAAAGGCTGACGTTTGGAGGACATTTTTAGCCTGGCTCCAGTGAATGGGGAATAAGGCTACACTTTGATATCCCAGACTGTAACAATGACCCCCGGTTACATCTGGTATTAACATCCATTTCTGTGGTCAGCATTTAATACCGATGAAAAGAAAAAGGTCCAAATTGGGATCTGGTCGGACAAACCACATTCTGAAGTCGTTAAAAATCATGTGACAACATTGTAGTGAAAATGATAGTGTTTCACTGGCAATAACGAGAAACTGATCTGCAAAACCAAATCTACTAAATAAATGTACATGATCTTTAGTTTTAAAAACTATATAATGTAAATGATGCTCCGTTTCTTGCAGTAATTATTTCGCTTTTTAAGGGGCTGTTCACATATTGTGTCTAAAACCGTGTGGTAAAAATGATGTGCATCATTTCCTTCACCAATTTCAACGTGTTTTTTAGCTTGTGCTAAGCAACCATCAGCCATGCTCTCCGAGGAATCACCACTGACAAACCTTTTCTGTGGCTCTGATACATTATGTGTGCATGTAAAAAGTGAGCGCACTGCACCAAGTCAAAGACTACAGAATACACAAGACGTGTCACTCGTATAGTTTTGAATGCGGAAAAGTGTAGAAATCAATATGGCAAATGAAGCCTCGCCACCTACAGGAGCCAAATCATCGATTACTATAGACTAACTTATCTCCGTGGAAGGAGTTAAGACCATATGAAGCTCAGACCAGATGAATCTCAACGATTACTTGCTTCACAGACATATATACACATTACACATAAAGCTTGAAATCTGTAATTTTAAATGAACCCACTACACTCAAAAACAAAAGTTTTCAAAAGAACAAAAGATTTAGTCTGTCCTGTTAAACGCACATTATATGACAGCAACTACTCAAATGCAACAAACTTGTAAACAAAGAGTCACTGTTATTTCTGGAGGAGACTCGACATCAAGACCGAGTTGTGAATTACTTCAGAAGACCAGCGTGATCAGATGATCATTATTCAGTGGTTGATAATGCGTAGAACAAACAGAAATAAGGTTAATCACATTCTTTTCAAAAGCGTGTGCGCATTAACTCGGGCAAAATAATGCTGATTTATTTGATTCAAACGTTTAGAAACTAAACTTAATTAAGAGACAGCTGTTGTTCAGTTTTGTTGGTGGTTCCAAATATGTAGTGTATTCATAAGTTGGCAAACAGTTTTGGATAATTTGATGTTTCCCTATTCAGACAGAATGCCCGAGAAGAGTTTCAAAGATGACCACTGAGTGAAATGATCCTATTTACGTGTGCACATTATGTGTCTAGATTTGAAATAATGAACTCGAGCGCACAAAAAACGCAATATTTGAATGGACCCTAAGACTTCAGTGCATCATCAGGAGCCACAAGTATTAATTTAGGTGTGTCTTTTTATGGTTTCTCTAACGGCAACTGTTTACTTGCGTTACGTAAACCAGAGATCCCGTTTCAAAATTTATTAATTTATTCACTTTCCTTCAGCTTAGTCCTTTTATTCATCTGAGGTTGCCACAGCAGAATGAACTGCCAACTTATCCAGCATATGTTTTGCAAAGCGGATGCCCTTCCAGCTGTAACTCAGTACTGGGAAACATCCATACACACTCATTCAAACACATACACTACAGACAACTGGAGGAAAACTGGAATAAACCCACACAAACACGAGAGAACATGCAAACTCCACACAGAAATGCCAAATGACCCAGCCTGGCCTCGAACCAGCGACCTTCTTTCTGTGAGGCAACAGTGCTAAACACTGAGCCACCATGTGTCGCCTCCAAATCTGAATTACTAAAAGTAAAAAAAAAAAAAATTTCTTAAACGGCCTTTAACTAAATTAGCAAATTTAATTTCTTGGATGAACAATGCTTTATAAACTATTACCCTAACATTACCATCACAGTTGTTTTCACGTCTGTCTGAAGCATCACTCAGAAACAATGAAATCCTAAAATAAATCTTAATTTTGTTATTAACAACAATAATATTAAACAATTTTTTGTTAACTTTGCTAAAATGTAGCAATGTATGAAGAAGCACTAACATGCAGAAGAAAAATGTATATGGTAGCATTTATTTATTTTCTTCCTACAACTTACTAATATGTCAGCATGTTTTATTAAATAAATAATTTGCTTTATTGAATTGTTTAAAATAGTATGAATTACTTAAACATGGCTACTATCATTTAAAACAAATTAATTAATTAAATCAAGATAACAAATTCTATACTTGTAATTTTGAAATTAATAGTATTAGCATTTGTTTTCAAACTGTGGCTTTTGGTTTTTAATTGTGGCTATAATGTAATGTATTTTTTCTGCTTGTACAATGGGCACTTGTGCAGGCCTCCATACTGCTCAACTCAAACAGAAATCACTTTCAAATCAACTGGCAAGGCGCATTCGCTTGGCAAACCCTAACATGAGCAAAATCTGTGTGTGGAATGTTTTCGCTCAGAGTGCTTGGATTCCTATCCTATCCAATTATATCCAGTGACCAAATTTCAACCACAAAATTTCAGGTGATGTGACCACGTAATGTTTGTGGCAAAAAGTCTTGAGAGTCTAATTTGAAGGGTCAAATCCACCTAAAGCAAGCTGAGGTAAGTATGTTGCATACATTTGTAAAAACCCACGGACACCAATTAAAATGTTTAAAGATGCTTTTCAGAACTTTAACCAATGGTGTGTTCATCGTTTTAATATATCCTGCCTCTCGTTTAACTGATGTTTATTTAGTCTCTCGTTGAGTCTCCTTAAGGTTCTGCACAGGAAAATGTAATAAAAGTCTCTAGTGCAAAAGATCTCCAATGAATTTTTAAATGGTCCATTGGTGGTTGCTGAACATTCTAATTATAGTATTAAAGTCTATTGGTCTAGTTATTAATTCTTTAGCAAATAATTTCTAAGCCAAAGGGGCTTACTACTACAGACACAGATCCGAGGTCTTGAGTGTGAAAAAAAATATTTAACCACTAAACAGCTACCAAGCTGTGGTGGATAGATCAGCACAAAGACCAAATAATTAAAAAAGAACGATCTGTTCTCCTAAAGCTGAAAGGTGTATGCTTTTCCTCCCCAATTGCTAAAACAGCCATTTACAAGAATAAATAGAGAACTTCGTTCACCATTTGGAGGTTGATTTTCCCAAAATGTGTCTAAACAAAGTTGTGTTTTCTCCTGATAATAATATATTGCTGTTTATTTAGGCAGCCAGACACAGCAATGTTTCAGCCAATGACATGTCTTTGGGGCGTAGCTACCCTTTTAACTGACCAATGGCAGACAGGTGGAGTGTTCACTGTTTAAAAACAGTCATGCATTTGGCGTGTGTTACTAGAGATCAACACATACTATTGTTGTTGCGGTCTTACTTTACCAGAATTGCCATTTATTTATTGATATGACATTGTTGATTTAGAAATTAGAGGGTTAGTTCACACCAACAAGTATGAAAACATACTCCGTTTTCTCATCCTTAAGTGGTTCCAAACCTTTATAAGATCTTTATAGGGCTGATATGCTTGCAAGGTCAAAAAAAAATATCCCAACGACTCCCATATGATTTTTTCAGCGATTCATTTGTTCCCAAACCCCTCTGCGTGAGGCTAATCTGCACTGATTGGTTCAATCACTCAGTTTGTTGTGAATGGTCAACTGTGTTCAGCACGAGATGGAGAGAGACGCCCAGCACAGATAGAGCACAGAGTATATATGTGCAAGATCAATGCATGAATGCATTAAAGCAATGCAGTTAAACACCAGCATATACTCTTTTCTTAACCACAACCCAAAGTAATGCCAATGACACACAATCAGTATTAATTCACACAGTGGCAAAAGTTGAACTATTTTAAAATTTGACAGCACCACTTAAACCCTTTGATCACCACAGCCGTATCTCTATGTGTCAGTGATCACCATTTTCACGTCATGATCAATTCCATGATCTCTCGTACTCTTCAAGTGTCTGAAGGGAAAGGCGTGTTCACGTTTTACCGGACACAGCAGTTCATATTTGGCATTGTTTTGTGCTGACATTAATACCAAAAAGCAAAAGATCAGGACGAACGCAAAATCCATATTTTTAAACAAGGTGCCCTTTCAGATTTAACCCTCAGCTGGATGTTTTCATTCACTTAGTGCTTTGTTACACACTGCATGGAAGGTCATTTTCAAAAACCCATAATAGGGTCTCTTTAATGCCGGACAACAGTTAACAACATTTGTCAGAGTATCTTCTTTTATGTACAACAGAAAAAAGAAACAGGTTTGTTACAAGTGAATCATGAGTAAATGATGACAGAATGTTCTGTCTTGGGTGAATTATCCCTTTAAATCATCTTCAAGAGGCCTTTTTGGGATGACAGTGAACAAGAGAACCTCATAAAATGGCAATTATATTTTCATAATAGTTTATGTGCTTACATGACAATGATTTACTAAATACAGCATGTTTTTTCCATTACACATGACATTTTAAAAATGTTCTCCATTTACACGTATCCTTGAAAAATGGTTCAAAATGCTGTATTATGCATCCCAGGCCAGTAGTTGGAAATGTCAGAAACAGTACACAAGTACAGTACCGTAGTCCACAACTAGTGTTTCAACACTATATGGAATTAAACAAACATCACAAAACATATCCAGACTGTGAATCTAAAATGAAGTGATATCAACCAATGGGCAAAACTACTTTTTTAATAGCATCTGATACGTAGTTTATTTTAATTTATTTAATACAACACAGCACTTCCAGCAATTGCTTAAGAAACATAATTAAACAAAAGACTGCTCTAATTTTTAAAATGGGTTTTCATTTAGCTGGAGGAACATAGTGGACAGTCATTTTGCTTGTCCTTTTTCCAGCTAGAGAATTAAGAGTGCCTACAGGAATTGGCACGGCGATAGTAAACAGGCAAAATTAAGTCTTTTTGGGAGGCCAGTCGCAGCCCCAGGTACACATGGGGAAACAGTTACATTCTCCTCTGTTTTGCCTTTAGATGGCCTTCTTTTCTCTTGCACTGACTCCTGAGCGCTTGAATTTTATCTGTATTTCTACCTGTTATTTCCTTGCAAAGTACTTATTTTAGTATGTATGTGTTTTTTGTCTGCGAGACCTGGTGCAGTGATCAATGTTAGGTTGTCTTTGGCAAGTATTGTTTTAAATAGCTAGAGGAAATAACGTTGTTGTTTTTTTCCAACACTGGCTGTAAATTAAGACTATGGACTATTTTCATCCAGGTCAGTGTTCCCAGAGGAGCTCGTTTCTGGAAGACAGTGCTACAGCGTGCATTGTTTTACTATAAATCACCCAAAATTATGAGACCCTTTAGTCATGTAGTTTAAAATGAGACTTCATGATCAAATCCTTGTAAACTTTGGCTCGTTCTTCTGCTTTGTAACCCTCAATCTGACTGTTGTGGGTAAAAATAAAAGCCAATTGACATGGAGACAGATATGAATCAGTGGATGAAATACAAGGATAAATTGTCATGCAAGAAGACATCAAAGCAAACACAATGTATGTTGTCAATGCTCACCCCATTTGTCCTTCTAGAAACTTTCAGTTAGAAAAGCTTTGCAAATGAAAGACTATGAAATGGACATAACTGAGAAGACAAATGCAGACTGTAAATCACTTACTTGTGCCACATCAAATTGCAAAACGGAAGTTGAAAGAATAGCTGAGTGTTGAAAGACTGCAGATGCTCCTGGATACAATAAAAACATGATGGATAGGCATGAGAGGGGCTCATTTCCAGGATGGGAAGCTTTTGGAGGAAATCTCTGCTAAGGCTATTTTGCTCGTGCTGACATACCAGGTCAGCGGCAGTCTTCATTTGTCTCGCAGTCAGAGAAAGGATTCACAGAAATGATTTATTTTTACTCTGTGCATGCCTATATGTGTATGCTTCGCTAAAATACCCAGCTATTGGCAGTGTAACCCAACACTGTTGTCACGATCGGCCCTATTTGAATTAGCATTGCGTTAATCTACTTCAATTCAGATTTGCAGTGTGTGAACAGGAGTTGCTGGTTGTTAATTATGGTGCTGTCAAGGGGTCGAGAGATAGAAGGTGAGAACATTTGTGGGGTTGCACCAAGTCTTGCAGCTAATTTACTGTATGTTGAGTAAACCTTGGCCTGGCTGAACTTTTAACACAGGATTTGTTTTCTTAGAGATTTCCAGCTTACTATGATGGTTTGTGTGTGCGGTCTGATCATGTTTGGTGCTGCACTTCATTTGTAAAAATGCACACTTGAATATATATATATGTATATACACCGGCCAATTTATTAGGTACACCTTACTAGTACCGGGTTGGACCCCCTTTTCCCTTCAGAAAAGCCTTAATCCTTCATGGCATAGTTTCAACAAGGTACTGGAAGTATTCCTCAGATTTTGGTCTATATTGATATGATAGCATCATGCAGTTGCTGCAGATTTGTCGGCTGCACATCCATGATACAAATCTTCTGTTCCATCACATCCCAAAGGTGCTCTATTGGACTCATATCTGGTGACTGTGGAGGCCATTTGAGTACAGAGAACTCATTGTCATGTTCTAGAAACCAGCCTAAGATTTGTGCTTTATGACATATATCCTGCTGCAAGTAACCATTAGAAGGTTGGTGTTGTGCATTCAGAGATGCTCTTCTGCATAGCTCGGTTGTAACAAATGGTTATTTAAGTTACTGTCGCCTCTTTATCAGCTTGAACTAGTCTAGCCATTCTCCTCTGACCTCAGGCACCAACAAGGCATTTGCGCCCACATAACTGTCGCTCACTGGATATTTTCTCTTTTTTCGGATCATGCCCTGTAAACCCTAGAGATGGTTGTGCATGACAATCCCAGTAGATCAGCAGTTTCTGAAATACTCAGACCAGCCCATCTGGCACCAAAAACCATGCTGCAATCAAAGTAACTTAAATCACCATTTTTTTCCATTTGGATGCTTGGTTTAAACTGCCGCAGATCGACTTGAGCATGTCTACATGCCTAAATCTATTGAGTTGCTGCCACGTAATTGGCTAATTAGAAATCTTTGTTAATGAGCAGTTGGACAGGTGTACCCAATAAACTGGCCAGCGAGTAAATGAGTGTATAATATATATAAAAATCAAACTTGTGTCATTAATAACTCACCCTCATGTTGTTCCAATCTCTTAACACTTTGGATCATCTTTGGAACACAAGTTAATATATTTTAGATTAAAAACGATAGCTCCCTCATCCTCTATAGACAGCAAAGGTGCTGATTGCTGAAATGGTCAAAGTCCAGAAAAGGAACCAAGAACATTGTCTAAGAATTCCAATTTTGGTGCCTTTTCTGGAACTGTCACTGTCTATAGAGGATGAGGGACCCTTTAGAGTTCATCTTAATTTGTGTTTGGAAAATGAACAAAGGTCTCAGGGGATTGGTACAACACAAGGTTGTATAATTAATAACAGAATCTTCATTTTTGGGTGAACAACCCCTTTAAAGGCACTTAATTGAACAACTGATGCCAATAAAACTTGTATGTTAGTCATTATTTGCTGTTGTTTATTGAATATTCTGCATTTATTTCATGTGTTCATGAAAAGTATTTTTTTAATCAAAGTTCTCAGTATTATGGAAACAGCTGGATAAAAATCTGACAATGGGATATTTTAAAGGCACAAACCCTTAATTCGCTTTCGGATAAAGTCCATATCTTGAATTTTTTCCCCTTCTAGTGCCAATAGTTGCAGTAATTTAATTTCAACTGCCTTCTCAACGGTGATGTTTAAAGGACATTTTCTGGCCACAGAAGGACAAACTTTGGGAAAAACATTGGATTCTCTCCATCTCAGAGATGTGAAATAGTAATTATGCGCTCATTGGGAACTCATAATTGCACATCTGTTTTTTATTTTATATCCCAAGAATGCAGTTATGTGCTTTGCATTTGACTGGAATTTCTTCATATTTAACAATTTCAAAACCTGTGCTAAAGTATAAAGACGTGATTTAAAGACAGCTATCAAAGTGTCCCCCTTTGTAGTCGTTCTTATGCTACAGAAAATCATTTTCCCCGTTTTCTTCCAACATATAACTACATACTTCCAAATAGCTTCCAGCTGAATTGAGTTACACCTCCCAAGCCTCGCAGAAGACAGCAGAGAAACCCAGCAGACCAATTGTTTTTAAGTAAACTAACTCCGCTAACAGTTTTATAACCTGGACCTCGTAAAAGAGGGCCATACTTTTGGTCAGTCCTCTGATTTTGCTGGAATCCCCATTTGCTTGCTGGTGTGGCAGCTGGGGGCGAGTGTGTGTGTGTCCCTAAGGTGATATACGACTGCTGTGTCACGTTCCACATCTGACAACCATCCCAAGATGTACATCATCTATCCTTTTCCCTTTTCCATGTGATTCCTCAATAAAACAGGGGGTGTGAATGTCGAAGCGAAGGGGAGGGGAGATGAGAGGGAGGGGAAGAGTCAGAGCTCACACACAATCGGCATGCGGGAGAGAGAGAGTAAAAGGGAAACAGAGAAGAGAGCAAGTGGATGGGGGAGAGATCTAAAGGCAATTGTTGCTTAAGAAATTTCATTTCTGTCCTAGAGGAGCCAGCTGGGATTGGATATTGCAGGTTAAACGGAACCAGGCTGAAGGTAAGACCACCAGCGTTATAAAGGTGACCGGGCCATCAAAGTAACTTTTTACTGGCTGCAAGGTTATCACTATACATTTGCATTGTACTGTTTGTGTTATTTCAGCAGCACATTGATATACTAAATATGAAAACTCAATAATATGCATGTAGACAGCAGGAAATTCCTTCATCCTACTAAGACTTCTTTAAAAATCTCAAATCTTTTTTTGCTAGAATTGGCGATGAAATTCGGCTCATCCATCTACCTCACAATGCATGAGTCCAGTTTTACCTGATGCTTTTTTTTAATATGAACAACACATACATAGGGATTTTGCTCCAAGTGACTCATAGCCGAGGTAAAATTATATATGAGGAGGCTGTGGGAGGTCGGTTGCTAAGGTAAGCCTTCAGCTGCTTGTCTTGCACAGGCAGGGACTGAATACTCAATTTATTGCTATGCCAGAGGTCGTTAGCTGAGCTCCTCGGATGAGAAATCATAGATAATATGAGGACGAGGTGAGCAAGAACATACTGCTCCCCAGATGTTATGGCAATGTCAAGCAGCGCTGTGTATCAATTATTACTCACTCATAATTGATACTACGTAATAGTCCTTTGACGACTCTGCATGCTCCTTACAAAGAAATCAAGCATTAAAGCCTGAGGTATTTTCAGAAGATGACGACAGCCGTCAATTTGCACATCACATTCAAGCAGGAAGGTTAACAGGACAACATAACAGGGTCTCTAATTAATTTAACTGGAAACCCCGCCACGGCTTTACTGTGTGCAGACCCTTTCATCCTGTAGCATTCCAACCAGACCGACGCTTTTCTGAGAAGCTAAATGTAAAGCTAACATTAGTTTAGCATTGGCTCACATGGTGCCCCGGCTATTGGCAACAAGCTCCGTTCAAATCCGCTGTGTTTGTCTTATCTTTATCACTGGGGATATATTTAGTGTAGGGTTTAGCTGTGGAGACGCGGGTTACTGGCGTCGGCGTGTGGTGGCAGTGCCCCTGGCATGCTGCTTGGGTTGCAGATGGGCATGGGAGGAGGGTGCAGGGTGATCCCTGCAGGAATCTGCCCTTTGGTTTATTAAAAGCTGGTCAAACAATAGGGTGCTAAACAAGCAGAAAACAGTGACGTAACCCCATCACCGGAGGATGGGGTTTGGGCATGTCAATGTGACTGAGAAGACAATTCTGCTTATTGGCAAATACTAGGTGACCACACGCCTCACTCAACAACTGTAGACTCAGCTGCTGTCAGACACTTCTGATATCCTTATTAAAGTACTCCAGCAATCAAGGGACATTTGAGTGATTCAAATGTAACTCACCTCACCTTTTCTCTGTAACGAACTACGTTTACATGGACATCAGTAATCGAATAATTTGCCTTAATCTGAAAAAGACAATAATATGATTAAGGTGTTTACATGAGTTGATTTTTAAATGTTCCTTAATGATCCTATTTTATAACCCATGTTATATAGTACATAATTTGATTAAAGTCATTGTGTCACCACGCTCTCCACGTTTCCTCCGGAACTTCATGTAATTTCGAGTGTTTTAATTTCATTTCTTGACTTGAACTGCAGGTACTCACTTTCACATTCATTCAGGAACATTTCATTCATGCCCCCATGACAAACGAGATATAGGATGTGAGTATGACCTGATGGAAGACCATTGCTTTACTGGAATTTGATACCGCTCGCCGTATGGGGAAAAAAAGACTCAGCATTTCGTGATGCAGGTGCCTGTGATCATTCACCGACTCGGTAGGTGCAGAGAATAGTGTGAAACAGCCGTGCATGTATAGATTATCCAGTCACAAAAGGTGGCGAAAATTCTATATGACCATAATAGTTTGATTAGGGTGTTTACATGTCTGTATTGCACTTCAATGATGCGACTTCTGGTTATAGTTAGACTATAAGTTTAGTCAGATTAAGGTCATAAAAAATCGCTGTTTACAGGGTACACTCTTAATCAGACTATTGTCTTAATCACATTAAATGGATTAAATTGAATTATTGTTGTCCATGTAAACGTATTCACAGGCAATTCAGTTTTTTAATATACTGTTTTTAAAAAAACTAATTGAGTTTTAATTTTTCCTGTGGCATTTCTTGTTAAATTTTGTCAAAATTACTATCAATTTCTGATTTTTTTTTTTTTTGGTTGGGGGGAGGGTAATTGACTGTTTCAGCTAATTACATTGCTAGACTAGTTGGTGGCGACCTTTTAGTGAGTCCCTGAGTCATTTACACAACCAATTTGTTTAAAAGCTGAATAAATAACAAATCTGCCATATATCACTTCCCTACTGTACGAGCCATGATTTAAACAACTTAAATGTATCCACAGAGTGCACCAATACATAAACAAAATGCAGATGTTAATGTTTAGTTAACATGTAAATTTAATAATCCTTCCCCATTTTTTGTTATGGTTTAGTCTGCTAATCACTGGACTAGTTTAAGTTATTGTTAATGAGGTCCCTTTGGAGAGAATTAAATGTGAAAGTAAGAAGGACAAAGTAACAGAGTTTATTGACTGGAGCCCAATTGAGCACAAACCTTAATCAATTATTTGTATGACTGATTCTAAAGATTACTGATAAAACACCTACTATATATAGTATTTAGAATGTGAAATAAGCATTGTTCGAACTCATAGCAGTAAAATGGTGGGCAATAGGTATTTTGATGGCCTACCACTAAATATCCAAAAAGTGAGGAGTTATATGTGAAAACTAGAGGTCTACTTATGTATTGGTCAATAATTTGTTTTAGCAGATCAATTAATTTTTCCAAACTAACAGCCACTGGCTAATTGTTGAAAAATAGCCAGTGATCAGGGCGATTATATTCTGTCAATCAAACGAGGGCGGGAAAACACACTGAACTTGTTCTCTGTAGAAAAAATATATATTTTTCGGAATTAAATTTAAATTGGGTGACAATAACTGAAAACTTACAGTTTGTAACCTCTGCATAGATAATATTTTAATACAGCTAACATGATTATGCAAAAGTGACAGGGCAAGGAATATGATGAGTGTCAAAGCATAAGTGGAATTCAGTCAATGTTAACATAATTTAATAACATTTAAAAGGTAAGACATCCTAATGTAATCTTTATATGTTCATTTGACCAATGGGTTTTAATTTAATGATAATCGTGCAACACAGATTAGAAAGGTAAGAAAGGTAAATAGAAAGGTAAAAGGTAAAAAAATGCTCAATTTGCACACACAAAAAAACTAAGTCTCAAAAATGCTTGTTTGCAACCTAATTTGTGTTGGTTAATGTGCTGTGCCTATGTTTTTAATTTGCATACTTTGTTCATCACTCACAAACTTTTACACTCCCATCGACATGTTTTGCTCTACTAGGTCTAAAATGTATTTGCTCAATAAGTACATCTTGTTTAGTGAACTCCTGTTTTAAAGGCAATATCACTGTTGCACAATATTATTACTTAATCACTATGATCTACTATGAATGTTCTTCTTGTACGATTAGTTTCTCATCATAGTTGTTGTTTCAAGGCAAGGCAAGGATTATCTAAAAAAAACTGAGCTCTAGCTTCCAATACGGCATTTCTAAACAGCAATGCTGAGGAAACTGTAACTAATAATGTGGAGTCAATTGTCTCAATCCACATAATCCAAGCCCTTAGGTGGTTTTGAGTGGAAAATCCTCCTTAAAATGACAGTCTGTGTTTTATCTTAACCAGAAAGAGCAGTAAGGGTTAGAAAATGAGACAGTCTGAGATAACAAGAGCCTACCCGTGATCCCCTGAGATCATTCACTGTCTGCAAAAAAAAAAAAAAAAAAAAAACTAAATGGTGTTCCCTATCTAAATCAAATAGTCTACAGTTTTGAACTGTATCTTAGCACAGAGGCCTTGGTGAGGTGAGAAGCAACACTGAATAGTGTACAACAACTCCTGCCATACAGCCCCCTAACCTGTGGCTGCTTTTGAATGTCAGGAATTTCACAGTCCTAATGCTGCAGACGACGAGGCCCCTCTGCAGCCTTGCCGCGGCCTGAGAGGATCAGCCATGATCAAAAGATCCATACTCTATTTCCACAACCACCAGGGCCGCGCCTAGGGACAGTTCATTCCAGGGGTCCGATCCCTAAGTGGCATTATAGCTGCTGACGGGACACCCGTTTAAGACAGAGTCCCTAGGCGAGCATTCTGTGCCTGGAAGTTCAGCAAAACTGGGGTCTGGCATGTCTCACCCAGTCTTGGCTCATGCCTTCCTCTTAATTTTGTTTATTGTTTTTTTTTCCTCCCTGTGGGATAAAATCTGGCAGTTGCTGAATATGAAAAAATGACCTGTTTTGCATCTTGCAACTTGGATAGTCCACCCAAAAATATTTGCACACCATCATGTCATTCAAATGCCTTTTTTCTTATGTGGAACACAACAGAGAATGTTTTGAAAAACATTTCAATGGTCTACATTCAAACCTCAGCGACTTTTTTCCCAATTTTTCATCCCACAGAATTAAGCAAATCCTTTACTGTATAGATTTAAATGAATACTAGTGTAAGCAAAGGATTTTTCTTTGCAAAGACAATTCACTTGTGGAAATGTTGGGGTTTATCCAATGCTTCCAAGTCGTTTCTTCCAAGTCACACACAGATAATTAAAAAAGCCAGTCCTCTGCTGTATATTCATTGCATCAATGCAGCTGCCATTAAATGCTCTAGTTCCCATAGAGCTGACAGTCAAACGGGGAAAGTCTGTTATAGAGTTTTCTTAAGGGATTTGAGCATCACATAATGATATGATATTGAAGCTGATTTGAAATAGAGCTTATTAAGAGATCACTTTAAATGTTTTATCCATTCTCTGATTTGCCATTAATATATTTTCAATAAAATGTTAATTTATGTTGTCATTTAAAAACTACTGATCAGGCATCTTTAAAATTTCCAATAAAATAATGCTGTTTAGAACATTTACTTGCAGAAAATGACAACAGGACAATATAAAATAAAGTTTTCCATCTTTTTACGATTTAAATGTCCAATTAGTGTCAATATATGTAAAATAAGCATTTCCAATATTTAAATGTAGGCAACATGTTAATACTTAAAATATGCAAATAATCTTTTATATTATGCAAATAATGCCATCTTATTGGCTTCTAGCACTGTATGCTAGTAAAATATTTAATGAGTTTTTGAGATTTCTGTATTTTCCTTTCAGCTAAATATGAGTTGATCGTTATAATGCACTTTCAAACAAAAAAGTTGTCCAAGTTCTGACAATAAAGACTAAAGTGTAGCACATACTTTAAAATACAAATAAATAAGCATAAAATGTCAAAATCTCACGCTGTGCTAAAAGCCGAATTGAACAAGTGGATTTTAAAAAGAGATTTAAAAACAGTAATGGAAGAGACTTGTTTAATATACTAAGGGAACCAACAGCACAATTTAGGTGGGGCCACGGGAAAAGCCTGATCCCCTCTGAGCTTTCAACTGGTCCTGGGTACACCCAGGAGGAGCTGGTCGACTGACCTGAGCGAACGAGAAGGTGTGTAGGGACCAAAAAGCTCAGAGAGGTAAAGAGTGCAGCACCATTCAGACACTTAAAAAAAATTTAAGTAAATTAAAATGGATCCTGAAATGCAAAGGCAGCTAGTGAAGAGAAGATAAAACCGGGGTGATGTGCTTGAATCTGCATGTGCCAGTTAAAAGAAGCGCAGAGTTCAGTTGAGAAATAGAGGACGAACTTACCCCAAAATAAAGTGCATTACAGTAGTCCGGGCCGTTGGTTACAAAGGCATGGATAACCGTTTCAAAGTGCTTGTGTGATAACCACCTTAGGTGGCCTTAAGTGAAAAAAGCTGGAGCTGGATCTACTAAAAAACAATGCAAATACATCATAGAGTTGACTGTCTTTGGTCAATTATGACAGAATTTACATTTTTAGATTTGTTGAATGAATTATACTGCCAAGGCAAAATATCTGGGACAAACGCTTTAGCTCTGACACCTACAAAAAATGTCCACGCAGAGAAAAACAAGCTCGCGTCTCTGTCTCCAATTGTACTGTGAAAACTAATTAAAGGAAACATTCGAGTACAGCTTGCATCAGATAGTCGTTCAGGTCAGATTCCAGCATGTCAAAGCTAATTTTCCAAGTCTATAAACTCGAAAATGTTGGTTTATAAAGTGAAAAAGGATATATGAAGCCGGAGAGAGAAACAATTTGTCTGGTCAGAGGTGGACAGATGTGGTGGACGCCATCTCTGATGGAGGGGATTGTAAGTCCTTCTGCTGTTTGTAGACACAGTGGGCTTTATAAATCTACAGCAGAAGCAGGTGTGGTGGTCGACATTACCTTACATTGAATTCTTTGGAGAAATACACCCACTACTGTCCTTACAGCACTTAAATGATGAAGCTGCCATGAATGCTTTCGCCATGAGATCACAGTCTCATTGTTTATGAACCAAATTGGATCTGTAGTTATCTTTTGAGCTGGGGTGTCCACACTGCATTGTTCAGGTCCATTACAGATCAGTGCGGCAGACGCTTTCAACCAGGTTTGAATGTCAACAGTCATGTCTGGGCATGATAATGATGATAAAGATGGCGGCTGGAATGCCCGATATTAAATAAATGATGAAGAGAGCACGTCCTGTGTCCGAAGCATCGGAGTTAAGAACAGACTGTGATGTGTGCTTGTGTAAACCCAGCAACACATGCGCTCCGCCGCAGTTAAACATTTCAGGGAGTATTTATTTAAACAGGCAAATTGATACCTAAAATCCTTACACAAGGAATGCTAAAGTTAAATGAGTCGCTCTGGTAAGAAAAACACAAGGAGAGAGTTTTAAATTAGCCTGATGTGTTTGCGATTTCAGAGCAATTGCGGTTTCGAAATTTACAAAGAATGAAAAAAGATTTATACATAATGCAGCGCATTGTTTTAGTAAATGATAATTTCCTCCCTGTCTGATCCAGGTCTGCGGAGTCGGTTACCTTTAGGGTTCTGCTTCTCTTTCTTTTCCTCATTACACCCAAACCTTTTAGCCGTTGTGGCTCACTGAATTTAACTGCCGCACACGAAACACTGTCATGAGGACTGTAAAGCTCTAAGCTCATGAAAAAATGAGTACATATATAAACATATACCTAAGTTGGCAGTTGCTTCGCTGTCATGAGAAAACTTGAGCGGAGACTTATTTCTCTCTATGAAAAATTCATTTCTGGGGAAATTCACTCCAGGCTGTTTATTAATATATTAGGTTTCTACGCCGTGTAATAAAAACACCATGTTTTTTCAGTGTTGGGATTGTAAGAATAACAGTACAGTGGTCTGCCAGCACTCCTCATACATCACAGCCCACTTATTCCTGGCTGGAGACATGGCAGCAATCACCTTAACCAGCTGGCAGAGGCACAACAGACGTCTGTCTCGGGTCATCTGTCACTGCCGGGTTCTCACGCGGACAAACTCCCACTCTCTCTGCCTTTGCACCTCACCTTACCTGCCCAGTCCCTCCGCTAACAACTTAAACAGCTTCACTAACTGGGCGAAACATTACCTGATACCGCACTCTCAGGTGGGTGTCTTTTCTGCAACTTGCATCCCGCACTAACTGTGCTTCATTTCTTCCCCCACAGACACATCCAGACCACTCAAGGCGATGGCTGAGTTTAACGAGTACGCTCAGATTCAGCTCACATATGTGCCATCGATAACACAGCAAAGAGCTCTTCATTGTCTTCTGTAGGAGACGGTCAAGCTTTCTGTCGTTTTACCTGCAGACACTATGAGGAACTCGGTCGCTCTGAGCCAGCCGGGCATTCTACTTCTTCTGGTCACATGTCCTCTGCTGACTATCCTGCAGGGTGTCACCTGTAAGGCAGAGAGTGGACACTTAGGGGACAATGATCCTGACAGGTGTATGAGACACCACTTTGTTGAGACCATCACACATCCTATCTACAAGTGCAATTCAAAGGTAAGCACACACATTGGAGATTCTTATTGTATTTATGCCTTATAAAGTAATATGTAAGGCTGCACGATGGCTCAGTGGGTAGCACTGCCGCCTCACAGCAATGAGGTCGTTGTTTTGTGTCCCGGCTGGGCCAGTTGTCATTTCTGTTCTCCCCATGTTTGTGTGGGTTTCCACTAGGTGCTACGGTTTCCCCCACAGCCCAATGACATACGCTATAGGTAAATTGGATGAACAAAATTGGCAATAGCATATGAGTGTGTGTGAATGCGAGAGTGTATAGGTGTTTCCCAGTACTGGGTTGCAGTTGGAAGGGCATCCGCTGCGTAAAACATATGCCAGAATAGTTGACGAATCACTCTCCTTACCTTTGATAAATGAGAGACTAAGCTAAAGAAAATTATTGAATAAAAAATAATATGTATGTGTGCACGCATATTTATATATACATCTAAAAACACTATTTTAAAATGAACTATCAGTATCTGTTTTACTAAAACCCCAAAACTACAAATCATAAATGTGTGTTATTGTTAATAGTGCATATGTACACTGTAAAAAAAATGCTGGGATCCACACAATCGATTTTTGTTTTAAGAACAAAAAGGAATTAAGTTAACTTATTAGTTTTACATATTTAAGTGTATGAGACATGGAACAATTAATTTGTCTCCAAACACACTCAAGAACTGTGTTGTTTAATTTTTTTAAGTGCTAATATATCTTCATTTACACTGCCAAAATAACATCCAGCCAGTGAACGCATTGCTGTTACTCTCATGAACATAAATAATACATTGACCTAACAGCTTCCGGTTCCTTTCGGTAGCATTTCTGATAACAGAAACTGAACAATACCTCCAACAATGATGCAGTGTGGGAGTCAAGTAAGTGTGATTCAAGCCGCTAACACACAAGCGAATGTGAAGCTGTAAATTTTTTTGACTGACTCAATAAAAAAGTGTGGCTGACTCGAATCATTGAATTGGAATCATACGACTCATTTGTTCACACAGCTAATGTTGTGATTGTTTTTGTGCATAGATGTGCTCTGGACAGTGAAAACTATTACAAATAATTTTGTAATAGTTTCAACTGAAATCTTATCAATATATATAAAAACTAAAACTTAGAATTGTATATGTAGCACTGGAAACTAAATAAAATTTGTTGTACTGAGTAGTCAAAATCACTTAAACTGAACGGCAAACGTACTAATATATAATAATCTGAATATGAAAATAAAAGCCAATTCAAATCATTTATAAATAGTATATAGATAAACGAAATACCATAGCATAATACCTATTTAAAGTGATTTTTGATGACACCACATATATGGACCACCAATGACCACCTGCCAAAAGTTCTTGTGGCCTTTTTATTATTATTATTTTTAAGTCTTATAACATCCAAGTGAAAGTCACTTAAAAAAATCAAGCTCCCATGTTGCTTATTGAATTACAAAAATGGTCTGGGAGGTCAGATCCTCTTGTAAGACAATACACAATCTACACCCACAGGTTTCCTGCTAACAAGCTGCCTAAAAATGAATCAAGTCTCCTGATGCTTTAAAAGATTTTACATTTAAACACTTACCCAAGGGAGCCGGCTCATAATTAGCACCCAAGGCTAAGAGGAAAGCTTGTTTTCATTTATTGAGTCAGATAGCATGGCTGCCTTGTCTAATGACCTCTACCTTTAGTTTCTTTGACACCTTGGCAAGGAACACTGCAAACGGCCTGCCTGTGCGGCCCAAAGCCTCGCCAGAAATAAGCACTCATGGGGTGCATAAAATGTCTGGAGGTGGCACAGTTCCAGGGCTCCACACAGTGCTGTGCCTGAGTCATTTTGTACTTATCGGAACAATAGAGTGCCTCAGATACAACCTCTCAAAATAAAGCCATCGATAATAAACACTGTGGGATGAGTTCCAGATGCTCTTATTCACCTGTACCCATTAAAAGGACAGCCTCTCATCGTCTGTATATGGCGAATGGAGTTTCTCATGCTCCCTCTCATACAAACCCAGCTGGGCTGTGTCAACAAACATCCGACTTACAATAAACCGAAGATGAGCTAGTCAGCCACCTGTGCCGGAGCTAAAAATCTTCATTCTGCAAGCTTTACACACGCTCTACTTTCTAATTACAAGACAAACATCCCAGTGGAAAATGAAAAATGTGGTCAGTTAACGATTCATTCAGTAACCCAAATAAGGAAGTTGAATCTGTCTGAAGTAATTATGACAGATTATGAGTAGTTGATTGTTACAGTTGCTTCCAACAGGTCATTACATTAAAGGGTTGGGCAAAAGTACTGATTTTACAATTAATTGTAATTTTCATTTGGACAATTATTATACAGATTCTTAAAGTGCCAAGAACCGTTCTTTTTTTTCTGCATTGTTTTCAGTGGCTCACTTCTATGCTTTTATCAGGGAAAAAAATATTATTTCCATCCATGACTCATAAAAAAAATTCTTCATTGACATTTAGTTGGGTTAAGAGCCTTTAGCATCCAAATCCTTTATGGTGGCTTCACTAAAAATGGTTCTTTTATGGTATTGCTTCAAACCCTGGTATGCAACCCTTATTATTTGTGTTTTATTTAATCTGTTCAAAATAAATTGATGATCACCTCACAGCAAAAAGGTTGCTGGTTCAAGATTCAGCTGGGTCAGTTTTTGCATGCTCTCCCCATGTTCGCGTGGGTTTCCTCCAGGTGCTTCGGTTTTCCCACAAGTCCAAAGACATGTGGTACAGGTGATTTGGGTAATCTAAATTGGCCGTAGTGTATGTGTGTGAATAAGTAAATTAATGTGTATGGATGTTTTCCAGTGATGGGTTGCAGCTGGAAGGGCATCTGATGTGTAAAAAACATGCTGGATAAGTTGGTGTTTCATTACACTGTGGTGACCCCAGATTAATAAAGAAACTAAACCGAAAAGAAAATGAATCAACATGAAATTTCCTAAAACACACGTTACCAACATACCTGATTTTGTAATATTATTGTGATGCAGATAAATATATATTATGTAAAAAATAGGTCCTGACTTTTTTTGTCTAAAGCACCATTTATAATTTACAGAAATATCTTGTATTTTCTAAATATGGAAGTAAAAATAGACATATATATGGTCAAATTTATCAGAATTAAATTAAACTGACCCAAAATGAGCTTTTATATTGAAAAATTTAAATCGATACCCAGTCCTGCTTAAATGCAAGTACAATCTTTTATTCACATTTATCGATGGTTCCATGAAGAACCTTATACATTGACGGAACAAGTGGAGGAAAAAAAACACTAAGAAACTTTTCAAAACTATAAAACTCTAGGTTATTAAAGACCACAAATATTCATTTTATGGGATCACTAGAAAATCCCACTTTTGGAGCCTTTATTTTTAGGAGTGCATAAGGCCGGAACAATTTACATCAAACAACTAACCCAATGGTGAAAATATTTTCTGTCCCAAAAACAGATTCTGATTGACAGACCCCAGCATGTACACAAGCCCATTGTCTAAAAGCAGCACAATGGATTAAGCTCAACTCAGTCACCTTTAAAGAAGCTTATTACACATTGCATTAGTTATGAGGATGACTGCTGCTTCCATGCAAATTTCGGCAGTGCTACACAATAGGATCCACCTGCGCAGTCACTCTGAGATAAATATAGAGGGGAAGAAGAGCTTACATCTGCTGCCCAGCTTTTGTCACCTTGCCATGTTTCTTTGGATATCCATCTTCTGTGGACCACACACCTCCACTGCACCTCCCTCTGAAATCCCCATCTATCCTTTGATTGCTTTACGAACATGGCCATACGCCTACAGTTTCAGGTGACATTAAATAATGACATCAGCTAAAAGCAGCAAGCAAATCCCGCTTCATTCATGGATGTCGGACTATGAGTGATGCATATCGGGTGCTTTTTGGCATCAAGCAGGCTAGTGTTCTTTATAATGGGGGTGACACTCCGCTAACACTATGCAGCTGAAAGACAACATGACATAGGAGTCCATTTATGGAGTGTTCAGGAATGTGGCGGCCCGTGGTCTGGCCAGCACCTCATATTCCGAATCAGTAGACCATTGAACTGGGTCACGTTTGTGTCTATCACTGCAGATGAGCATCACTCATTAACCTTTAATTACAAGAGACCTCTTATGTAGGACAGAGCTTCTCAAAGGGGAGTTTTTTTTTTGAAGAGAGAATCTGACTTTATCTACCAGTGAACTCCAGCGTTGTACCCAGGTGGATCACTGACCCCCATAAATCGGTCCCGCAAAGTGCAAAGCCTTTCATCTGTCACACAACAATCCCAACAAAGCAGATGAGGCAAATTTGTGAGATTGAGGTATTTGGGGGAGTCAAGTAGCTTGAACATCCAGGTCTGGGAGAGATCAACCACACTCCCATCACTACGCAGGTGCAAGGTCAAAGTGAGAGAGTACACAAGCTTTCTTTGTTCAACACTCAAACTTTCTCAGGAAGCTTATCTTAGTCATGACATAGGATTCAATTTAGGAATGGCACAGGACTCTTGCTTTACAAAAACTAAACCTGCTTGTGCAGACATGGAAGATGCTCTATACTGGATTCGCAGAGACTAAACTATTCACGAATGGGACACAATTTTTTTTTATGTGATTTTAAAGCCGTGGGAGACCACAGACATAACGAAAGTTTCAAATGCATTTTAACATTATAATCTTTCAAATGTGGGGTAGCACTGTCAACTCAAAGCAAGAAACTCGCTGGTTCGAGCCCCAGCTGGGTCAGTTGATGTTTCTGTATGAGTTTGCATGTACTCCCTGTGTTCGCGTGGGTTTCCTCTGCGTGCTCCAGTTTCCTCTACAGTTCAAAGACATGCTGAATTGGCCATAGTGTATGTATGTGAATATGAGAGTGTATGGGTGTTTTCCAGTAGTGGGTTGCATAAAATATATGCTGGATAAGTTGGCAGCTCATTCCACCATGGCGACCCCTGATAAATAAAGGGACTAAGCCAAAGGAAACTAAATGAATAAATGAATCTTCAAATGTACAGCTTAAAATAGATTATTTGGTCACTCTGCGACCTTCAAGTTGTAACAATTTTATGACAAGTTTCAGCTATAAATGCCTTCTAGACTTTCACAATTATAGTTAACATAGGTAGTTTAAAGCACCTCATTTAGGATTGATATGTTTCATATTTGTTGATTTAAGATTTTTCAAGCCAGCTATGACAAGCCTAAACTAGGGCCATGCAACCCCCCAAAGTCAACCCCCACCCACCTGTCAGAGGGTGCAAATCAGGTCTGAAATCTGGCATAAAATGTGTGGCCGGCCCAAATCAAAATATTATGAATCTCTCACACATTCCAGTCTCTGTTAATGTATTCAAAATAGGTAGTTTGAGAAAAATGAAGACAGAAAGGTGTTACGATCTAATACCAATCTTTTAAATTTCCTTTTTTTCTTACCTTCTAAATAAAAAAATACATACCTGTTAAAACTAAACTGACAGACAATAGAAGTGAAGAGTTTATTTATAAACTAATTTTGAGAGAAATGCTTATGATTGCTTGTGCCTGGTCTTGCATTATTCAATTTATAATCCACCAATCAGACAATTCCTAAACCACTGTAAATACCCTAAATTCTATATAACAGCCATCTTCGTTTTGAAGAATCCCCCTTCCACTTCTACTCCTTCTTTCCTAGATGGGTGGCACGGTGGCCCAGTGGTTAGCACTGTTGCCTCACAGCAAGAACTTCACTGGTTCTAGTCCTTACCAGTCGACGTTTCTGTGCAGAGTTTCACGTTCTCTTCATGATCACGTGGGTTTCCCCAGGGTTCCCCAGTTTCCTACTACGGTCCAAAAACATGCAACTTAAGTTAATTGACTACTCCAAATCTGGACCATAGACATGCTCCAAGTGAGAAGTTATCTCTTAAGAGCAATCACTATCTGTTCATTAGCTACTACAGCAGGGGTGTTTTCGAGATTGACCAGAGCTCAAACTCCCCTCTCGCCTTGCAAACAGGAGGGAGCCCTGGGCTAGAGGATCTTATGAGCTCAGGGCTCTCTACCGGGACAGCATGTCAAACAAGCTTTATAATTAAATCAATCATCAGCTAAGTCTAAACTTTTGAAAGACAATTAAATAGACAGAGAGATGGACAAACTAACATAACATAAAATCTTATACATCATGGCACTAATTCATTTTTTTTCTCCCTCTCTACAGATGGTCCTCCTGGCTCGATGTGAGGGTCACTGTAGCCACACTTCTCGTTCAGACCCACTGATTTCTTTTAGCTCTGTCCTGAAGCAGCCTTTCAAAAATACATGTTTCTGCTGCCGTCCACACACCTCCAAACTGAAGGCAGTACGTCTTCGATGCTCGGGTGGGACACGGATAACCGCTACTTACCGTTACATCCTTGCGTGCAGCTGTGAGGAGTGCAGCTGAATGAATTTGTCATGGAGAAAGACCCTCTGGGCTGAAACACACAAAAAAGTTTGAAGGTACACTTTATTGCTGATGATTCAGAGCAACCATTTTACGATTCATTAGCACTGCCGAAATGTTGCCAACAACCCATCGAGACTTCAAGAAGAATCACATCATGTGTAAAGCGGCGCATGCACTCGGATTTCCAGATGTCGGCCTGCTTGTCACACCAGCGCATGCGCTCAGCCAGTCAATTTACTTTTATTGCATTCCATTGTTTTGATCACTGCGTGTGTAAAATAGCGGATGCTGACAACAACATCGTAAATCTTGAAGGAAATTTGATGAAGCTAAGTGGGAGTCACTTTGGTGGACTACGTTTTACAATATCAGAGAGGCTAAATACAAACCAGGACAGAGAAGCCTCAATGTTTTCATAGACAATGATAGTGGTGAACTATAGTTTGTTTTATGTCTAGGATAGAGTTTCAAATTCTCCCCTCCAGCCCCAATTTTTTATTTATTCTGTTATTATTATTTACTCAAATCTCATGTCATTCAAAACCAGGGGCGTGTTGCTTAAAACCATCAACCAACCAGGTTAGCAAGTTCAGTTTTTACAAACATAACAATTTGGCATTACCAGAATGCATAGTTAACAAGAAAATTCATAAACATCACAACAGGCTTGTGTGGTTATGGCTTCAGCTTTCTTTCTGTGTTTAGAAGCATATCTTCTTAATGTGACATATGAACCCTAAGAAAGCATGCACTTGGTAAATGCGTCATGGAAAATAAGTAATGTAAATTGCAGAACATTTTTCATGCTTTATTCCAAACATAAAACAAGAGTGTGCATGTGCACACTTGCTCCGGTACCAACAACAGAGTAGTTGAAGAACAAATCTTTAGATGCCATGTTTGTAGTTGTTTTTGCAGCAATAATCTAACATTACTGACCTTAAACTGTTTAATTACGAGAGCTTGTCACTCCACCACCTGCGACATCACTAAAGTTATGACTAGCTAGTTAGTTTTTGTCAAGAGAGTTATGTCATCATTCAAGAAATGCACCCTTGTATGACATTTCATCGCTCTTGTTTAATTTAGACAAGTGTATAGAATTCAAAACAACATGTTCCCTTTCAGGATGACACGGTGGCTCAGTGGTAAGCACTGTTACCTCACAGCAAGAAGGTCGCTGGTTCGAATCCTGGCTGGGCTAGTTGGCATTTCTCTGTGGAGTTTGCATGTTCTCCCCGTGCTCGCGTGTGCATCCGCTGTGTAAAACATATGCTGGAATAGTTGGCGGTTCATTCCGCTGTGGTGACCCCTGATAAATAAAGGGAATAAGCTGAAGGAAAATGAATGATTGAATGTCCCCTTTCAAATTGTACAGAAAAAAATATATATTTTTATTTTTGTTCCACAGAAGAAATAAAGTCATACAATTTTTGGGTTACAGGTAGGTAAATAATAATAGAACTCGTTATTGTGTGATCTGTCTCCTTAAAGTCTCTGGAATTGCCCATGTCCCAGCATACATTTTTGCTTCATTATACCTAATAATATAGTAACAAAGAAAAAACTCTTGTATTGCCAATGTCAAACTTTGTAAACCTTGTGTACATGATTTTACTGTGGGGGTTTACAATCTACCATGCCGGACTATATGTGGAAAATGTCAGTTTTAAGTGTTTATTTCATCATCAAAGTATGACAATGGCTCATAACACCTAATAGCAGCAGGTTGTCAAGTTAATCACCTACATCTATGATAACTATGATGTTTGCATTGTGGAAATGTACAGTAAATGACAAGAACCATATATAAATACACAAAAAAAAATGTATTGTTCCTCAAATTTCTCTATGTCTATGGAAATAAATTCAACCTCTACATATTCCTGAAACTGTACTGCTGGGAAATTATAACAATTTGCTTGCTGGACAGGTTTGAGCACCACTAAACCTTGACAGCTTTTTGGGCTCTGCGCATGAATCTAATAAACAGTGCCCTTTTGTTTTTAAAGACTGACTGGCTGCCTTGTGCTAGCTGTCTTGTTACACATACTTTGGCTCCTCAATACAATGTGACTTTCAGTGGGGCTATAATTAACTTAATGGCTAATTTGACAGCATGACAGACAGTCCGCATAATAGCTGTCAGTTGAGTTCTCTGTAATTTTTTATGGCTGCCCTAAGACATCTCCTCACACGATCGAAAAACTGCAGAGCCCAGGCACTAAGCTAAATGTCACATCACATTGTTCTTTGACCTTCTGTTAAATCTAACAGAGCGTTCCAGGTGTTGTACACGTGTGTGTCTTTATCCCCTCTCAAACAAGTGATAATTCAAGCAAAAGCCGACAAGTGATTCAAACAGAATGGGGTTAAATATATCACCTGATTACCATTAATTGAATCCAGTCACAAATTTGGCCGAGGAGTGTGACTTTTCCCTTTTCTGTGTACGTCCACTTGAATGAAGAAGACATTTAACCATCTAAAACATAAAAAGGTAAGGGTTTTTCCTCCCGGAAATGTTATGAAAAAAGTAAGAGATTTCCTGATTACAATACAAACCACAAACACATACAATTGCTTTCCTAAGCTACCAATATGAGGCTAATCAGTATTCAGTCTATTAAAGTAAGAGGAAAGAAGCTAATGTCATCTGCAATTATTTGTGATAGGAATTTAAATGTTTATTAGTTCATATGCAAGTTTTTGTTACTCGCTTCATTTAAACAGTCCACCTTTTCTGGGCTTGCGATAAAATCTGCTGTGAGAAAAACAGACACATGAATATTGCAGCTCAACAAATACATTTGTATGTCAAGCATATGGTTGTAAAATGGTTAGAACTTTGTCTAGCAACAAACAAGATATCGTTGTTTATGTTATTTATATTTAATGTCTTAAGAGTATGCGCTAAAACATGGCTAATTAAATCCATAATTGGTATGACAAGGCGTTGATACTTTATGAGTTGAGATTCTAACGTACCAATTGCGCCCTCTTGTGGCCGACATTATAGCGGGGCCGTTTTACCTCCCACTGACATTTAATTTACACAAATGTTTCAACCAGAATTATTGAGTTTATTTCTTTACATTTTACTCTAACTTTATGTTGTTTTCCTTGATCCAGAAAATGTTTAATTCCAAATATCAGTCATGCAAACAATCTATCACTTCTGTGGGTCAATTTAATGCCCAAACTTTTCCTTATGAAGGGCCAAAAACCAAACTTGATTGAGGCTAGTGGGCCAAAGGTAAATAGAATAGGTAATTTTCTAATTTAGTTAATAATATTTAAAAATGACTAGAAAATAGGGCTGGGTGATTAATCGAAAAGTAATCGAAATCGACATTCAGAACTTATAATCGATCTAAATTTTCCAGGACGATTTTTTCAATGACTTTCCTTACGTATCACGTGACCCCGCTCTGTTAAAGGCTGTGGCTAATTTCTACTACCACAGCCACTTAGCAGCCACATCTGATTTCTGGTCAAGAAGGACGATGGACCCATTCTTGAGTCCATTCACTGAGCTGTGCCAGAGATATCTTGAGATGGCATATTTTCCATTACAATAAAATGGTTATTCACACTAAAATATTTGTTTACAGAAGATGGCAAAAATGCAATGTTTATATTTTTATTTACAGAATATACACAAGTTATTTTATTTAGAAGAGATCCTGCTTATTTTCTACTTTTAATATGAAAATCATTGAAAATAATTTATTTGTTTACAAAAGTGCAAGTTATTCATTTTCACTTTTTTATAAAAAAATAGTAGAAGATAGTAGATGGATAGTGTGTGTTTCCTTCAATCATTTTCAAATCAAGTAATGCACCCTTCATTCAGAAATATCTCACTTGTAATATGTAAACATATTTACTGTACAAAACTTATACATGAAATAAATAAATCAATAACATAATCATCAATCTTTATCTAGTTAAAATGTTCAATCAATCGAGATGTTGATTGTACACCAAATCGCCCAGCCCTAGAAAACATTATATAACTAATTCATTGTTTTTATTTACATTTCATAATAAACTTATTTAAGTAAAAACAAAACAATCAAATTTCTAACAGAACTACACTTGTTTTTGCCTTGATTTGCTCACTGGTGTCTTCTGCACAGTCCATCGAAAGACAGTATTTACATTTTTTTAAAAATCTGAATTATTTACAACATTTAATTGAAACATTTAATTGCAGTTTGCTTTTTGTAGCTCAGCGATTTTAGCGATTTTTTTTTTTTTTTAAAAAGAAGAAGTTATGTCAAATTAGAAATGATAATATGTGTTAAAGGCATTCGCCCCATCCCTCTCCATTATTCTCAATCTCCACTCATATGGGATGGTGGGCCAAATCAAAGGTTACAAAGGGCCATTTCTGAGGGCCATCTCTGGCTTAAATAGTTATATCTTTTTTGTAGCTACAAAAAACTAACAACAACAAAATAAACGTAGCTTGTTTTTCCTTTTTTCCCCTCTGTTATTTACTGAGGAGCTTCTTACCAAATTACATTACATAAAAGTCCATGCAGGATCAATCTAACCCTTAACCAAACTTAAAAGTGGCTGACATCATCAGACATACTAACTGAAAATGCCAACCACTCGCATCTGGTGCACAACCACTAATAATACAAGTAAATTGGTGCTTTAATTTTACAAAAAAATGTGCCTATAGTAATGAGGGTAACACAATATTTTATTATACTCCAATCAAAAACTGCTCCTCCTAATACTTACAATTCATATAGGAATTCATGACTTGAACATTTTCCTCCTTTTTTTTTTTTTTTTAAAGCACTAAAATACATTGCCTGTATTCACTGAGAAGTGGATAAAAATATTCATTTTCAAAATGGGGTGTACTCAATAATGCTGAGCACTGTATAATGCCATTATCATAAACATGTTCATCCAGCACCACCAACCATTTATAATGCCTTTCTAACAAACATTTCATTAAAGGTAAATGGATCTGTCAGCAGGGAGGGGATATAGAGCACTAATATCTTTACACCCCACATAGCAAAATTTCTCTGGCCCACACAATCAGGTTTTGCTTGGCCCACATGCCGCAGTGAATTACGGTACATTACTGGACCAAATCTGGCTTCCAGACAAGGGCCAAACACAGACCATATCTGGGCCAAGTCTCAGCCAAGTTAATAACTCATAACTGGGCCTGAACTGGGCCAGATATGTTGGTGTGTCACGATTGCAATGAAATTGATAAACCCATGGAGTGATGCGCTTTAGGCACACTATGGGCACGCTTTTTCTCAAAGTGACCTGATTGGTAGAATTTTTTTTCTTTACTCAAAAATGATTTTAGTGTATTTTAAATGTGGGTCAAGACTGGCCAAACTCACATGGCCCACTTATAAAATTTTTAAATCTGGGCCAAATACTACGTTTCACATCTGGCCCAATTCTTGTGTGCCGCCTTAAAAACGGTGCCACCTCTGCCAAACCCGGGCCATGTTTGGCCCACATGCTGTATGCCAGTGCCGGATGAATGCCTGCTGTGCCAGCTTTTTGCCAAATCTGGGCCAGAATTCTTTGCTACTAGGGACCTTACTAAGTTTATTTCTCTAGTGTACCTCCCAGTCCTTAGGTCTGGGTAACTTGCTTACCCAAATAAGATCCACACACAGTGGATTTTGGATTATCTGCTGTGTGCTCATTATGAATATAATAATGTATGGCCTGACAGCCTCATTCTGAGCTGAGTGTGGTTTAAAGAAGATCAATTCTTAGATGTTTGTCTTATAACCTGAAGCAATGTACCTGTAACTACATCCACTAGATGGCACCAAAACATACCATCTGGTCAGATAGAGAGGGAGCAAAACTTCCCCATCCAATAAATAAGAAACATATTAAAAAGATAGTTTACTCAACCTCAAGTGGTTATACAGCTTTATGAGTTTCATTCTTCTCTTGAACATAAATGATTTTTTGAAGAAAGCAGAAAACATGAAACCATTGACTTTCATTGTAAGAAAAACAAATAATATGGAAAGCAATGTTACCCATTTCTTGTTTTCTTCAACATATCTTCTTTTGTTTTTCAGAAGACAAATAAAGCAAGTCAAATCGATTTGGATCAAGTGAAGCAAGAGTAAATTACAATTTTGATTTTTGGGTGAACTACTACTTTAAGGTACGGAAAAAAAACTAATAAAGCAGAATTGAACACTTTTTACACTCACTAACTGTGGTGTCAAACTTGGGAAATGTGTATACTACACCCGTGGCTACTCTACTAGGACACATTATTCTTTTCTTTTGAAAGACGCCAAATTAGATATGATATTGCTCACAAATTTTAATAAACAGCTGATATTTAATATATTTCTTAAAAAAAGTTTTTTTTAAATCACAGAATTTCTCAGACACAAAGTAAATTTTCTGCACTGAGCAACTTATGGGGTTCCAACACTAGTGGAAGCCCATGTAGAGCCCTTAAAATGCCTAAATGAGTACTCATGTAGGCGTTGTGGTGGTGCTTTGGGTAGCGCTGTCACCTCACAGTAAGAAAGTTGCTATTTCGAGCCTCGGCTGAGTAAGTTGGCATTTCTGTGTGGAGTTTGCATGTTCTCTCCGTGTTCGCGTGGGTTTCCTCCAGGAGCTCCGGTTTCCCCCGCGTATGCTATAGGTGAATTGGGTTAGCTAAATTAGCCGTAGTGTATGTGTGAATGTGAGTGTGTATGAGTGTTTCCAAGTGATGGGTTGCAGCTGGAAGGGTATCCGCTGCGTAAAACATATGCTGAATAAGTTGGCGGTTCATTCCGCTGTGGTGCCCCCTGATTAATAAAAGGACTAAGTCGAAAAGAAAATGAATGAATGAGTACTCATGTGAAGAGTCTCAAAATAGTATAATTCCTTATTTATTTTTGGTATTATGATGAGTTTTCGACAATGCTACTGTAAATACAAGTCAAACATTTTGAGCTTTTCCACTTTTGACATACAGAGATGGTCCAAAACAAATAAGGATGGACTGTTTTAATAGTGCAGATGCTCATGTGGTCAAACATTCTTAAAAAGCCACGAAAGACCTATCTCCCTGCTTACTGCCCTAGTTCTCAAACATTAAGGGGTATGTTGTTGAAGGGTGCTAACCAGACAGGATTTAAACTGTCATCTGAACTGGCTCAAAGTTATCTTACATTAGATTGAACTATCCGAACTGGCCAGGTGTAAACAGGAATGATCCTCTCTCACCTAGATACAGTCAACCAAAATTTAATTGCAAATAGCAGATCTAAATGGGGTCTAAAATATAACCAATAAAGTAACTCATGACACCATGTACTTGTGTTTTAATGATTGATTTTAATGAAAGTTACCTTAGAAGACACAAGCAATTTCACTTTAACCCCTTAAATGTCACCACTTCATTGTAGGACTGGGCAAAAAATGTTTATATTCTCAAAAGCTGATTCATCCTTTACACTTTATTCAATATTTTGACATCTCATTGTATCCATTGAAAATCAGAACGTTTTGATTCAATGTAATGCACAAATATGTACCGGGCAATGCGGAGGGGCAATAGGTAGCATGATCGCTTCACAGCAAGAAGATTGCTGGTTCGAGCCATGGCTGAGTCAGTTTGCATTTCTGTGTTCTCCCCGCGTTCGTGTGGGTCTCCTCCGGGTGCTAAGCTTTCCCCCACAAGTCCAAAGACATGTGGTATAGGTGAATAGAGTAAACTAAACTTGTCCGTAGTGTATGTGTGTGAATGAGTGTTTATTGGTGTTTCCCAGTGATGGGTTGCAGCTGGAAGGGCATCAGCTGCGTAAAACATATGCTGGATAAACTGGCGATTCATTCCACTGTGGAACTCCAGATTAATAAAGGGACTAAGCCGAAAAGAAAATGAATGAATGAATGAATGAATGAATGAATGAATGTGTACCTGAAAGAGTTTAATACCAGCCCGTGACACTTAAATACTTAATTTTGGCAACATTTTTTTAAGTATCAGTAAAACTTGCATTAAATAATAAAAAACAATGAATGGAATCGAGAATCGGATAAATAACTGAATGGAGTCAAAATAAGGGCTTTGAATCAAGCCGAGGCCCAAACCCAGCCCTAGCTGCTAATGTTAGACCTAACGTTGCTGTTTTTAACCTTTTTTGCTAGCGTAATAATAATTTCATTAAATGTTTTATAAAAACAAAATAATGTAAAGTAACTTACGTTTCGGACAAAATTGCCAGGTCGTTCACATATCGTCTTGGACAATAAATGAAGGAAAATTAAATAATACTTCATTTTAGCTTGGCTTAGCTGAACGCTAAACACCGCACAGGACGTTAGTGGACTGGAGTCTTTCCTACGTTGCAAAAGCGATTTGTAACAAGTCTAAATAATCCACTCCGGGTTTTCCATATTCTACCTCCTGCACTCTAGTTAGGTAAACGCGGCACTGAGCGATCATGGTCATCGGACGAAAACACCACCAGTCAGTCACAATATAAAGATAGCTGTAGAAATTAATTAACTTAATATTTACAATTTAATATCAGTAATAAATAGCAGAGTTTCGCTTAAAAACACAACCGACTTACAAACCCTTAGCTCCAGTGAGCTCACAGAGCCGCTCGGCCAATCAAATACGAGGACCCACTACAGTATTGTATATTTATTTTTACGTTTTGTAAAAAAATTATGTGAAGTATTTCTGTGCTTCCTTAAAGCAACAGGTTGTAAAAAATAAGTCACTTACAAAAATTCATTTTATCTTACATTTTTTTAATATAAATAAGGCTATATGTTATAATATCATGTTCATATTAACGCGTATTACCAGTGTGGTTTTCCAGAAATGTGACTGGACAATAATGCTGCACAATGCATAAATAGCCATATGAGTTGGCACGCAGAGGGAAGCTCGGGAGCTGTTGTAATCAGTCATTGCCGCTGATAGGAGGCGGGGGCGGGGCTCAGAGCGCTTTGAACACAGATGCGGAGCGGCAGCTCTTCTGCTCTGAGCGCCACTGAACAGACACGGACGGACAGCACCATGACTGCGAACGCATACGACGTGATCGTGATTGGCGGAGGCATCTCAGGTTAGTGGCATCAAAATAGCGTTAAAAACTTCACATTATCTCAATGCAATTGCTGCGCTCCTACAGAAACTTTGCATCACTGAGGATTACCGGCTGATGATAGTAGTGATCATCGTTATTGAGTAATATAAGCTGCGCGACTGACCCGTGCTGAATATGATTATTCAGTTTCGCAGTGCTTAAATAACACTGTAATGTCGCTGCGTGTAGTTCATGTTTACGTTGTATATAGGACTGTTCAGTTTGTGAGAAAGACAGGAGGGTGAGTTATGCAGACTTGGTGTATTTGTTCTCGTTGTCACCTGAGCTGAGCTTGCCCTTCCACTTCCGTGACATGATTATTTCATATTCATAACGCCAGAAGGCAGAGACCGTTAAGCGGCATGCAACAGTGTATTAGGCTATCAACTTTTTATTCTCAGCATCAGTGTTTAGTTTCCAAATGTGAGTATTAGGGGAAATGTATTTTCTTTTATTTCACTTTTTTTTTTTTGAAAAAGGTTCTGCAGATTGACCAATTAAATCTAAGTGCAGGTATTATATATCTTCACACTTCTGTTTAACAGAGATTTTTTTCAACACATTTCTAAACATAATAGTTTTAATAACTAATTTCTAATAACTGATTTATTTTATCTTTGCCACGATGACTGTAAATAGTATTTTGCAAGCTATTTTTCAAGACTCTTCTATACAGCTTAAAGTGACATTTAAAGGCTTAACTATGTTGATTAGGTTAACTAAGCAGGATAGGGTAATTTGGCAAGTTATTGCAGAAGGATGGTCTGTTCTGTAGACTATCCAAAAATATTTAGCTTAAAGGGGCTAATAATTTTGACCTTAAGATTATTCTTAAAAAATTAAAAACTGCTTTTATTCTAGCCAAAATAAAACAATGAAGTCTTTCTCCAAAAGAAAAAATATTATCAGATATGCTGTGAAAAATGTCTTGCTCAGTTACATCATTTGGGAAATATTTGAAAAAGAAAATTTAAAGGGGGCTAATTCTGACTTTAACTGTGTGTGTGTGTGTGTGTGTGTGTGTGTGTGTGTGTGTGTGTGTGTGTGTGTGTCTGTGTGTGTGTGTGTGTGTATAAGTGTCAAGATATATAATAGTTAAGATGTGCAATATTATACCCATTATACAGCAACTTACCCTTATCACAGAACCCAGATTTTTTAGCAGCTGATATTACTTAATATTACTGACCAGTAACATTAATTAATAATGGTCACTCATCCATGTAATTGTGTGAATGTGTCATGTTTACATAACTCTTAAAAAGGCGTTAAATAAATAGCACTGAAAGTGATTAACTGTAATTAGAATTATATATGGGACCACTTTAAGTGCTATATACCACCTTAACCTCCCCAAAGAAACACTGAATAACTTTTTTTTCTTTTTCAGTTGAAAAAATTTCAACCTTAGATGCAACCAGACCTCAAAATGTGTTTTTCACATTTGAAATAGTTAATAGTTTAATAATAATTTATTTAAATATATGATAATAATTCAAATTTAAATATTAAAATTGTTTGTATAGGTATGACATGGTGGCTCAGTGGTTAGCACCGTAGCCTTACAGCAACAAGGTTGCTGGTTCGAATCCTAGTTGGGTCAGTTAGCATTTTTTTTGTGGAGTTTGCATGTTCTTCTCGTGTTTGCGTGTGTTTTCTCTGGGTTCTCCGGTTTTCCCCACAGTCCAAAGACATGTGGTGCAGGTGAATTGAATAATTGAACTAAATTGGCCATAGTGTATGTGTGTGAATGAGTGTGTATGAAGGTTTCCCAGTACTGGATTACAGCTGAGTTGTGTAAAACATATGCTGGAAAAGTTGGCGGTTCATCCTGCTGTGGCGACCCCTAGTGAATAAAGGGACTTAGCCGAAGGAAAATGAGTGAATGAATGAATAGTTAATAGTTTGTATTTAATTGTATGCATGTGTCTTATCTCGCTTTATATTACAATACTTCATGAAATATATACACTTTTAAAAATGTATGTCGCACTGCAAGACTACTTAAAATGAAACTGGGAATGCAACAGATCAATAAATAAAATAAAAAATGTTTTTTTAAAAAAAGAACATTGTGGATTAAAGGTTCTTCTACATCTTTCCTTTTATATATCCATATACATACTATCATAAAAATCAAGAGTATTTTCCAAAAATACGTCAACTACTGCCATACACTGCTGAACTCACATACACATACTTACAATGCCAATGCTCTGCTTCAGGGTTTCAAAGACACAAGTCTTCATAACAGTTAATAGTATGTTAATCATTGAATAAGTGTAGTGTGAAAAGCCTGTCAAACGTTTTAATATCACAATAATCCCAGTGAGAACTCAAGAATAATGTGCAATGCTTCCCAGGAATATTTATTTTCAGAGATTGTGTAAGATTTATGAAAATGTTGATGCACTATTGATCAGAAAATATTACTGTCTCAGGCAGTCTTAGCATGTGTTGGGTGACCTATTTTGTGTGGAGCAGTGTGAAAGCACAGCATTATGTCCTTACGGCCATAGCCTAACAGGAAATTCCATTCCTTTCGTGTAAACGGACTTGTTCCCACAGTGGAAATGTATTATAATATATAGACTTGACAATTTAAACCCAGCTCTGAGGGAGTGTAGTGCACACTGGGAGAAATATTGCTTGTGCAAGAACTTCATTCTTGGAAACAGAACTGGGCAAAACAGGGTCAAGATGTCCTCCCGATAACCTGCTGGAAACGTTATTTCATTTCATACAGGCGCTTTTGTCGATTGAATTTATATGATATGTAACAGGACATCAGAATCAAGTCAGATGTTTCAGTTTAGATGGTTACTTCTGAGGATATTAAAGTTTCTATTTGCAATGTCGCTCAGAGTTTAGTAACTAAAGTCCATTTTATTTTGCAACATGCAATTATGCTATTTTCTGATTAGTTACTGTAGGTAATTAACTGCAAGAGTAAAGGGCCGTGCACACCGAGCATGATACCTGTAAAGATAACGATAAAGATTAAGTTCTAAATCTAAAAACTGCAGAGTTCAGACCACAACTCTAAAGATAAAAATTTTGAGAAACAATATCATGGGGATTACTTTTAGAACAAATTATTTCCTAGTTAATAATCAATAAAACATGGACACTCAGTCAGTCCCAGGCTTGCGCAGTTTAAAGCTACAGACGACATTGTGGAGAAGCTCACTGCTTGAACAGGTGAATGAAAGTTATGATGTGCAAATTAAGTCTTGTTTCTCAACAGTAAAACTCAATCATAACCAATAATTATGTCCACCTGTTTGACTTGACATTGATAGAGTTTCTCTTCAGTGTTTTGGCTTTGACATTTACATTACACAATATGGAATTTTCACCAGCAGGGACCACGCCACACTAGACTTTAGTGTTGTGATGAAAGGTATAGTAAGGGAACGGTGGGATGAAGGAGAAGGGAAGTAAGAGGATAAACAGTGTAGATAGGTAAGTTGATCGGGCGTCCTACGATGATGCCCAGAGACTCAGAGTGGGGGTACCATCTCTGTAATATTTTGGTAGAGTTAATGGACCCCCTAATTCAACCCAAGATGGAAGAGAGGGTTGTAAGTTTAGTAATTGGAAGTGAGAAAAATGAGAGAGGGAGGCTAGGTTTGAGAGATCGAGAACAATAGTGCAGGAGGGCTGGTCAGCCTTAAATTAGTTGTTAGGGGGTAGGTGATTGGTTAAGGAGACAAAGTGAGGTGTGGTACTGCTGCCAAACCTTTGTTAACAACTTAATTCAAGTAAAGTGAAGTAAAGGAGTAAAGAACTTTTATTGTCGTTGTAGTTATACAATGAAATTTGTTTGGTAACACACAGAGACCAGCAGCAATATAAAAAGAGAGAAAACAAACAATAGACATAATACTAAAATATAATATGCAAGATAAAATATACTAAATGTAATAAGTCACATAAAACAAACAATAGACATAATACTTAAAATATAAGATGTAAGATAAAAAATACTAAATGTAATAAGTCACAGTATTTACATTGTGGCAAATGAGTGCAAACATGATACCATCGTGTCTCCCTGTAGCCCAATAATGGTTAATAATTTGTTTTATATTTTTGCAGTGAATATTATATACATTATGCAGTGGTATTTGATTATAGTTTTCAGTTTATTTAACTGAAAACTACTGTTATGTACATGAAAAACCTGATAAGCTGTTTATTTTAGTTTTATCTTTTGCTATATTGCATAGGTCTCAAACTCAATACTGGTTAAAGCTAAACTATGCAGAGCTGTGGTCCTCCAGGAATTGAGTTTGAGACCACTGCTATATTGTATGTATTTTGTATTGTATTTTGCTTGTAGACTTTTTTTTTTTTTTTTTTTTTTGCCAGTGCTTTTTTTACTCAACACATCATATTTCAACTTGTCCCGAAATCATGAAGAGCACCCCTATTGAAAACAATTGGTTACACCATGGGAATTGATGCCACAAAATACATGGAAGTAATGCAGTATGAAGTAATAAATTACCTTAAGGATCCAGTGCTAGTTTTGACGCCTTTGTGTATTGGGAAAATTTAATTTTATTCAAAATATTTAATTCCATTCCACTATGACTGTAAGGGCTAAATTTACAGTTTGATTAGATTGATTACAAGCTGGATTTACTTAACAGATTTACAATAGTATAATACCCCTTTCTAATCCTTGATCAGTGTTGATGCAGAAATATTTATTATATATTTACAATTACCGTTTTGGATGTTAACAGGCCTTAACCAAGACTTTCTAGACTACAAACCAAGGTTTATTGTCTTAATAATAAATTACATTGTGACTTAATTAGCCATGGGACGGTATAAGTTTCTGACTGTATAATAACCTTGGATAAAAACACTACACGGTATTACTGCTCTAAATTATGTTCTTTTTAAATGTCTGGGTAAAAAAAAAACTTTTTCCCCCACAATATATTATAATTTAGGAAACATTTATAATATTTTGGATCAGTAAACATGTCTGGCTAAATAATTCAAATAAATCTTCTGCTGTCTTCATTAGTTTCAAAAACACAGATTACTTTACAACACATAAAACCCCCTACATATACCAGTGTTTCCTCTAGGATTTTTTTCAGCTGTGGCGGCAGACTCTGTTGGGCATTATACACAGATCTACCACTACATGTGGCGTTATTTCATTGACAAATGTCATGGGCGCAGTATTAAGTCGAGAACCCATTCATATAATAGCCTACGAGCATGTCAATCTCTGCTTGAGCGCCGATTTCCTCTGTGCACAAAAGGTCTTGCGCGATCTAAAATAAACGCTGCTAAAGTGCAATTTAATGCATTTATGTAACGAGTATATCTCTAACATTTAATAGATTTGCTAGGAATATTTATGGATGTCTTCAATAGACTTACAGAGCGGCATTAACGCGTCCTGAAGTAAAGTGAAACGGCCATAAACTCCAGCAAGTTAAAGTCATTGTTTGCAGAACCACAGACCTTTATCTATAAATAAAATGTAATTATGGAAACTGTGTTCATCATAACTGATATCTACGTTGTGTTTGCTGGCCTCACGCATCACGAACCTGTCAGTCAGTCTGTCAGCACGTCACCTTAAAGGGTTAAACAAAGAACACGCAGCAGTACTACTGTTACAGAAAAGTTTGCACTGTTATAATTCACTTACCTTTCAATATGTTTTTGGTGCGATTTACAACCCGCTGTTTAAAAAATGACCGAATGTTTTGAATGAGAAGCTGTAATGTAGCCGTGGCGGGATGAATTTTGATGTGGCGCCCCGCCACAGAAGAATGAATGTAGTGGAAACCATGCATATACCATAGGAAAAGTATAACAGAAAAATTTTGCATTTTTAAAACCGTGACTTTCCAAACCGCAGTATGCCTTGAAACTAGTAATCGTCTTATGCCTAAACTTAATACTGTTTTTGTAATGCTAAAACATCTATAAGCAGTTGATATAGCCTCACATTCAAGTTCAAATTGCCACACCCGACTTACTTTAAAATAAGGCTGCTGATGGCTTAAACTTTGCTTCTGCACTAAACCAGTCATACTACTCAGGTTGAAAAAAAGCTAATGAATGTAATCAGTCACTATTATGTAACAAGGCCACACATGATATGCCATGGCCCCTGTATCAACCAATCCATTGCTATAAAACTGTTTATCAGCATCAGAACTTTGATTCCCTGCCAAGTTTCAAAGAGTCAGTGTTAAACAAACTGCACTTTTGAGCCTGTAAAATATTTTTGTTCATGCATGCATGCCATTTTACACGTTGTCAGCTGTGTGCGGCTAGTTACACATTCATTGCTTCACAGGTCAAAGTTGCAATGCAATTCCTGCAGTGGCATTCATGTTTCATGATATGCATGATCTGATATTGAACTTTTTTATTTTAGTTGTATAGACTGAGTGCACCTGACATAGGGATAGCTCACTCAAAAATGAATGTCTTCAGTTACTCACACTTATTTCAAAGTTGTTTGAACTTTTCTCTTCTGATGAACACAAAGGAAGATATTTTGAAGAATGTTGGAAACTGGTAACCATTACCCTCCATAGTATTTGTTTTTACTTCCTCGCCGCTGCCGTCACTGGCTTGCATGATTCGGGACCTGTACAGCTGTGCATATATGGATTTGCTCTTCAGCATTTGAACTCTGAGCAGTCAATATTAAATACACTGAACTGAACTCAACTGAACTTCAACTCTGAAAACTGGACTGACACTGTTTCAATTCACTATAATTTTCTATGTGAAGCTGCTTTGACACAATCTACATTGTAAAAGCGCTATAGAAATAAAGATGAATTAAATTGAATTTCATAGTATTTGCCAATGGTTACCAGTTTGCAATATTTAAAAAATATTATCATTTGTGTTCAACAGAAATAGGAAACGCATAAAGGTTTGAAACGACTTGAGGATGAGTAAATTGTTTAAATTGCCTTTAAAGTTGCTCCTTATGCAGATATTTTGCACCTGTTGACCTTAAAAGAAAACCAGGGCTTTCTTCTTATTCTATCTAAACCTCATAAAGTGTGTTGCCTCAGGGAGTTTTAATAATGACTCAGCACTCCCTCTAAATCCAATTACTATTTGCAAAGTCACTGGAGGTGCTCGGGGAGATGGCACTTTGGCAGAGGTGGTAAACAGAACTGACAACTCATTTTTATGCTGCCTGGGAACTTGCAACGGCAAATGTGTATATGTGTCTGTTGTCAAGCACCACAGGGGTTGTGTTTGACAGAGGAAAAACAACTGATGCCTTTCAGCTAAACAATATAAATGACACCTTTACTCTTGTGACCTGTTTTCATGGTCCCTTTTGTAAATACAGGCTCAATTTTATTTCCCCATGTTTATAATGTGAAGAAAAACACGTTTAAGTAGTGTTAGATCAGTGATTCCCAAAGTGGGGGCCGCGGAGATTGTCAAAAATCGAATTCATTTATTTAAACTATTAGAAATACCATATTTTATCCCTAACATACAGAAGAAAAAATAGTAGTTAATAGCATTAAAAAACAACAACATGCAAATAAAAAGGCATTAGACTTTTAATTTTTTTGCGACTTCTGCAGTGATTACGTTATATTAAAGGCTCAAATGCAGCACATTTTATAGCGCCAGGTTAAACTTTCTGACACCTTTACGGCACTCACGTATATTAAAAATAAATACAGGCCACAACTGAACATGGATGTTCTCCGAGTGGTGTTCTTCAAAATTAAATGATGAGTAGACTTGTGTGTGTGCCGTTGTGTGTAAGGTTTATAGATTTATAACCACCTCAGAGGATATTAAGGGTCGCGAGTCACTGGCATTGTTATTTTGAGGGTCGTGGGCTGAGAAGTTTGGGAACCCCTGTGTTAGATGAAAGGGTTCACCGAATGCATTATTGTATGGTAATGTATTATAATGCTCTGTTAATACTTCATTTTTGTTGATTTGATCACAAGTAGATGACAACATGTCAATAGGGTCATAAATGGTCAAGAGTGTTTACTTTCAACCACTTTCAGGGTAAGTCAAAATCAAATTCGAACAGTCACCAAGCCCATCTCCTCTTCACCCATTGCCCTAATTTGTTACCAAAACTAGGTATTCATACTTTGCTGCATTATACTGAAACACACAACATTTTACTCAACAGAATTGGAAAATTACTGTCGATACGATAGTCATGTTTCCATCCAAAGATGCTAATTCAATTTCTGCACAAAACTGGAATATCACATAAAACATTTGCGAATAAAGCACCATTTCTATCCAGCGAGTCCAAGAGAACAAAATAGTCACTTCCTGATAAACTGGCACCAAATATCAATAGAAAAATGAAAGTTGCTGTGATAGGAGAACGCCTTTTTTGTATATTACAACTTACTTGCGTCTTAGAACTCAAGTTTTATAAAACTGTTTGTTTATAATGGAAGAAAGAGACATGAAAATGAATCTTTGTCCAAGACTCATATCCATGTTGTCAAAGTAAGGAAATGTGCTCCTGCCACCTGCTCCACTACGTCCAAGTTTTTTTTTTTTCAGCCATGTGTTTTTTTGCTTAAGCCTCTTCCATTCATTACGCAAAATAGTACACAGTTTGTCAAATCCTTTTCAAATCATCTCCGCTTACAATTCTTAAAAGATTTGCGCGTTCCGCTGATGTTTTACATTAAGGATTGTTGTCACTTCTTTCTTGTATATAACATATAAAATATTTGAACCTCATCGGCCACCCAAACATACATGTTAATTTCTGCCATTTTTTAATCACATGATCTGTTGAAGCAAAATGCGCATGCTATAATTTATTAGTTTCCATTGGAGTTTATGCAAATTTTTTCTTACCGGATTAAAAGTTAATTCTACTCATTTCGCATAATTACTCATGATTTGTTTATGCGTATTTTCAAAATGTATGTGCATCTTGGCATTTCCATCCAGGGTTTTTTTTTAATGCAATATTCCAAAATAAGCTTAAAAATATGTGGATGGAAATGCAGCTATTTTTTGGAATATGAGTGACTGGCTATGTCATGATGCTACAATGTTGCTACAGATAGCAAAATTTAGCATTTTTTATTTTAGTAGGTTTTTTGAAAGCTTGACGGTAAAACACGAACACCGTTATCAATGTATTAAAACATATGCTTGTTTGTTGTGCATCTTACCTCCATGTGCAGCCATGCTGCTGTTATAGCTGTCATACTACTTCAACTCAGTTTCAAGGGCTATCTAGCCCTTCCCCTTAGCCCTACACCTTTAAGCTAATGAGAATTGGGACACCCCTACCCTTCACGTGAATGCACAAAACGAGGGGTAAGGGGAAGGACCAAGGGGTAGAATTGTGATTGAGCCTTGAAGTCTGCATGAATCATTTGATGATTGAACATTTTGGACTTTTGTTGTTGCAACGTTCTTTTTCTCTCTCTATGGCTCAGGTAGTTCTTTACTTGTTTTAAATGGCTTGCTTATAGCTGCAAAGAAGATGAATCTGGCACAAATTGTCTTGGGTATGTTGTTGTGATAAAATATTTTGTTTTCATTTAGCTGTTTTTACAGATCTCTCCCCTCTCTGTTATTGGTTGGAAAAAGAAGTAATCCATTCCATGAGCTAATTTTGCTTATTGCTGGTGTTATTGTCAGTGTACTTGATTAAGATATAAAAAGAGTAATGCATTTTTAGCACAACGCTTGCTAAATCAACCTGCTTGCTGAAAATTTTATGTTCATATCAAGCAAATTGAAAAAAAGAACGTTTTACATAATATTTACTTCACAATTTGTTCATTACATGTGCAAATAGCTATCAGAATCAGTTTGACAGTTGAAGAGACTGAGAAGCTGTTCAGATCAGAAAGGCATTAGGGAGTTGTTTTGTTCGGAGCTCTGGTACTGTAGTTCTCAGCAGCTGCTCTCATGGGGTGTGCAAGTGGAAGGAAGGAATTCCACATCTAATTGCGGAGACTGTTGACGCTTCCTGGTGAGTGTCCTGCTCTTGCTGAACAACTTTGACATTTTTACTTTGGAAATCAGCCAGGATAGTCAGGAAACATGCAGGTTCACAGGCGAATTGTGTGGAGTGACTGTGTGGGCCAGTTTTACAGCTTATTTTTGACTCAGTACATATTTCTTAAGGTGTGTTTGTGTAATAATAATGCTTTTTCAAGAAGTACAGTATTAAAAAATAATATTTACTTTGCAGCAAAAGTGATCACATTTGACAGTAAAAATCTTTATAATGTTACAAAAGGTTTCAAATACATTTCAAAATGCTGTTTTTAAAAAGAACACTCCACTTTGTTTAATTAATTAATTAATTAATTAATTAATTAATTAATTTTATTTATTAAAAAAATGCTTAAATCCCCTAGAGTTTATTTTAACATTTTTGAATTCATTTAACTGATCTTCCCCAGCAGGCAAACAATGTCATAATATGGTAATAATAGGTTAGATTCAGGTTGTAAAATTGTAGCCTGCGTCTAAGGACAATGTTATTTTTTTATGTCCAAAAACATCGTTAAATGACATTGATATTTGGTTGATATTAGGTTGTGTCAGAAAGTGACCAAAATCCAACATCGAGCCAACATCTTAAACCAACGTCATGTTGATGTCAAATACTGATATTCATCGTCAGGTATGGCAATCAAAATCTAAAGTCTGATAGTCATAGTGGTAACGTCCACACAACGTCAAGCTGCAACATCATTACATGTTGATATTTGGTTGTTTTTTTAGGTTGGACATTGGACATTGACGTTGACCTGATGTTGGGTTCTGACATCAACCCAATTTTCATTTTCCAAACAAAATCCATGTCCCCATGATGTTAGGGTACAACGTCAATCTTCAATCTTTATGTTTCAATAATTTTCCTATTTAAGGCTTGACTCTTTTGTAGTTGCATCTTGTACTAAGACTAACAAAAATGAAAAGTTGCTAAATGTCTAGGAACTCTACTCTTATTGCAGTGTAATAATCAAGGAACTTTAGTGCAATACCATGGCTGCACCAGGCACAATGAAAATAGTCCCCAGCACCAAACCCTACACTTGCACCACCAGTTATAATTGGTGTAATAAAGTTGATATTCTAATTTTGTGCATTAAATTTGCTACTTTGGTAAGAAAAAATTGCAGAAGATACTGTAAGTATAATTTTTTACAAATAAAATACATTTTTAAATACATTTAAAACATTTAAATTAAAATCAGTTGCTTATGGACAGAATGAGCTACAAACATTTGCATTGTTTTCTCAATGCTGTGCCCTCAGACATGCACAGTGGCTATGTTTCTTGTTCCTAAATATTTCCAACTCACAATAAAAGACTTCTAGTTGGCGTGTCGCTGCAATTTTCAAATGTCAACATCCTTTTGAAATGAAGGAAGCGGTGTTTATTCCAGCAATAAATACAGCTGTGGATCTGTAAAAATCAATGTAAACACAATTGCTAACATTGATTTTTAGAGCACGGCACATTTGGATGCATTTAAAATCAACAGTGCTTTAATTTTTCAAAATCTCCTGTAATCCTCTAGTGTAAATGTTTAAAACATCTGAACTTTGTTTTATACATGCTACATAATGTTTGTCGAGTGCTGAGGAAATACTTGAATACCTAAATGCCTTTGTCGTATTAGCTTGTATAAATAAACGTCATTGGCCTGTTTTTTTTCTCCTGCGAGCCGTGCAGAGAGGAGCCTGACTCCAGCTTGACTGGCTTCGTTATGCAACTTAAGATAATACCGCTCTGTTCCTCTCTTAGATGAACAACTGTCCTTGAGGTTGCCAGGAGAACATGCCATTTCGCTGATCTCTCTGTAATTGCTATTAAATAATGCATCCGAATGTCAATGTTCCAGCCTATCAGGGAAAGCAATTGCTCCTAGAAGAGCGTAAAACATCAAGCACTTCTCTCAATGTCACGTACGTGTTTTCGCCAGTGAATCCTCTTTCCATTGATATTTTTTTTGTATTTGTGCTTCCACCATATGAATAGATTGAGCTTGCTTTGATGGAGACAGAAAAATGGATTAAAGTTGCCATTTGCTATGTTTATGAGTCATAAATTTTTAAATCTATCTATTTGGATTGGTTTGATTGGCTTGAAATCATTTTAATTTCCTCTTTAAACATATCTATTACATCTGTATCAAATTGTAGTTGCAGTTACAACATAGGCTCATTCTAAAAAACGTAGCCCTTTATTCTGGAAATTGCGAATTATGTAGCCAGAGGTACGCATGCATGCATTCTGTCTTTAAAACAAACACTCGGTATGGTAGGATGTTGTTCCTTTTCTCGCTTACCAGCTGACCGCTTACCTCCATGTTGACAGCTTTTCTGCTGTTACCAGTTTGTCTGGTAGCTCGATGCGTACGTTGACAGACTTGACATGAGGCAGACTTGAGTTGACTGTCATGACGGGGTCCAAGTTCAGTAATAAACGGTTTCTAAAAGCAGATAAGACAAAAAACAGAAGCCAAAAAGTAAAATAAACAAATAAATAACAGAGTGAGACTGTGGTAAAATCTGTAAATGTTGTAAAAATCAGGGGGTTTTCTTTTTCTGGATTGCTTTTCAAAACACTCGGTTGGGCTTAGGGTGGGTGGAGAAATTGATCGATTGGTCAGTCAGTCAGTCGACAGCAGCCTCTGGTGGATATATATGAGAAAAGTAGGCACTAATGACACTCGCAAGATAAGTTTGAGATCTGAAAGAGCATACACAGCGGCCTCTGGCAGATTCGAGAAAACAAAAACTGGACAAAAACTTAGCTCCTGGGAAGTATTTTGCTCTCTCCAGAAATTTATATGGGAGTATATGTATTTCAGAAACATTTTAAATTGCTAAAGTACATTAAATGTATTTATTTTAATAAAATGTGAGTAACATCTGCCATTATACTTTATTTAGTTTGATCTTGCTCCATTTTATGAAAGTCTTTGTAGGAGAAACATTAATATGTGCATGTTTGTTTACAGTTTGAAGTACAGATGTGCTTCATCATTGCTGACATTATTGCAATGTCAGATTTGTCCAATATCATGCAGCTCTAGTGCATGATATCTTTAGGTTTCTCTTCAATTCTATGAAAGTAGTTAACTCTTTTATTATTATTATTATTATTATTATTATTATTATTATTATTTATTTATATTTTATTTTATTTAGGGTTAGGGTTGTTTTTAGTTGCACAATGCATATGCAATGTATTCTTAATGTATCAGTTATTTTTCACAGTAGTACAGATTTTTATTTGTTCTTAAAGTAGTTGTGTATGCACATTTTAATTTTACAAACTATAAAAGTTTAATAGTTTTGTATTTAATTTAATTTTGTTTATTGACATAAGAATCATTTCCTTGTTTGCAAGTTAACAAAACTTTTTACGTTACTTTTTTTGTGTGTTAAATGTTAAATGAGACACTTGCCAACGCTGACATTAGCATTTTAATTGAGAAATTCCTTGAGGGATAAACTGCAGGCCTAAAGGTGGCCCACGCCACCTTCAATTTACAGCTTGGTGTCTGTTAATGTGTTTTGATAATGTGATTAGACAATTACCACCACTGCTGACAGACAAGGACTCTTAAATGTGATTCTTCTTGGTTTGTATTGTAGGGTTTAATCAGGGTTGGTGTGTAAACAAAGCAGTTTGATTTAAACTGTTGAATGAAGGGTGATTTGTAATCTGATGTAATTCAAGACTTGACCTTTCCAAGAAACAAATCGCAACCTATTTTGGTGCAGAGAGAAAATGTATGTCTAAAGCGAATCAGCATTAAAGGATTAGTTCACCAAAAATTAAAATTGTGTTATTAATTACTCACCCTTATGCCGTTCAGCTCCCCTGAGATCTCTGCTCGTCTTGGTAACACAAATTAAGATATTTTAGATGAAATCCAGGAACTCTCTAATCCTTAATAGACAGCAATGGTCCAGAAAAGCAACCGATAACATCATCAAAGCATTCCATGTGACTTCAGTGTTCAACTGTAATCAAAACTCAAAAAAAAAAATGTTGTGCACCAAAAATATGTAAATATAAATAGATGTAATATATATATATATATATATATATATATATATATATATATATATATATATAAAACAAGTAAATATGATTTTGTTCTCATATACCTTACTTTCCTCATCAGGTTGTTAGGGTGCATACTGTATGGGCCATATGATGTATTGCCATTAGAGTCAGCAGCCAACATGCAAGCATTGCATTGCTTGTAGTAAACACTCACCCTGAAGTGATGCAAGAGACTTAAGCAAACAAAGCCCAAAACAAATGTTTTTGGGGTGTTTCTTAACTTATGTCATCTTATTTTAATGATTCTTTTTGGTTCCTATTCTGGGACCATCCCTTTCTATGGAGGATGAGGGATAGGGGTGAAAACCTACACTGGTCTCACGTTTCGGTTACGATTAGCATGCCATCGATTCGGTTTAATTTGTTATCTCGGTGCATTGGCAATGCTTTCCATACATAATTAGATTTTATCTTCAGAACACAAGAGTTTTTTTTTTATTAAATCTATAAATATATTAATATTTGTATATTATTTGTAATACAATTTTGACCTTTAATACAAGCAGTAAGATATATGAACTGTACCTTTAATTCGACTTGCTCAAAAAAAAAACACTCTTTTTGAATGTATCAAACAAAACTCCAATTCATGCACAGAAGACAACAGGAGCAGACAACTTTTGTTTTTCTATATGCTTAACTAAAATGTAACATTTGTCATTTTAAACTTAGTTTTAGTGCCCATTATTTGCTTGTTAGTCACAGGCAGCATACACTATGTGCATTAGTAGAAGAGTGTGTCATTCGTTTCTTACAGAACAAACTGATATGCTGCATAAGATCCAGATCAGGCCCATAAACTGGTATGTTGTTTGATTTACTTGCCTTTCCTTTAGTTTGATGTCCAATTGAAAACCCTAACCTTGTTATGTCATGTCAATTAGAGTAAGAGTGCACAGCAGATTCTTGTTCCCAGCCAATACAAGGAGGTAATAGGTATAGATTTACCTTTGCCAAGCGACTGCATCTTTATATGTACTGTCTCCATGGAAACCCCATCCACCCTCAGACTTTGTTTCCTTGTAAATGCCCCATTGAACCGGCATCAACAAAGGGTATGTCTAAATATGTTCTTTTATCTTAGGCTAGTTCTTGTAATTTTGAACCTGATAAAAGGAAATTTTTAGATCAAACATGCACTTATTGTTCATCATTAGCTTACCCTCGTCGACACATAATGTGCATGAGACTGAACATAATTTAGTGCCCCAATATACTCACAACAGAAGTAAAACTTGTTTGAAAATGCAGTGTTGTACTCAGAACAAACATCTAGACACCATAAACACTGTTGAGTATAATGTTTAAATGAAAATGTATGCTTTTGATCACAAAATAAGCACAGCAAAAATGACAGGCGAGAAAACAGCAGAAAAAGAAGCTTTAGATCATAGCAATATGGAAATATTTGCACAAGCTCTGCAGTTCAAAGGCATTATTCAATTCAATTTATTATGGTATTCATTGTGGACTCTTATGGTAGTTTGATTATAAAGTATTTTTGAAACTATAGACTTTGCATCACACATTGACCTTAAAGTAAGCCTAAAACTTAGTTTAAAGGCTTTCATATGCCTAAGGTTTTGTTGCTGTGCAAGCTGTTTACACATTGACACATTTACACATTGTATAGTTTAATTTAGATCCAGCAACTTAAGATAAAGAATAGTGTGGATTGGAGATTGGAAATGAACTGAGTATAAAGGCAAAGCAAAACAAAGAAAAGAAAACAGCATGCTGAAAGAGATCTGAATGTTGCTGTGACTTTTCCAGTCAGAGACAAGCTCTTTGATCTCCCAGAATGCTCTTCAAAGAAAGTTTGACCTTTTTATTCTGAGCGGTTCAACAATCCCATTGGAATCATTTCTCCCATTTCGTGGTGGATGTTAATCTGTTAGATGCTTTCAAGTGAAACTCAAGTCTTTTTTAAATAATTAAACTGAATTAGTTTTGCTAAGTCTAATGTCTGCAAAGCCAGGACTATAAATCAAAGTGAAAGGGATAGTTTTCGAAACTTCTGTCATCATTTAATCTTCCTTGCTTTAAACCTTTATGAATTGATTTCTTCTGTTAAAAGCTCTGCATATTCGGTACCGGGTCTGTGATGTCATTGACCTCAGAATTCTTTCAATTTTAGAGGTCCGTACTGGCCCAATACCCCTATAAATGGTTCTGTATTCTCATCAGTTGGAATAGAATAACTTTTGCATAGATTATGATAGAGACATTTTTTTCTGATTACTGACATGTGCAGGAACTACCAAAATTAATTACAGCAACCTAGACCACACAGAACCTAAAGGTACTCTTTTAAATTTGAGTTTACAAAAAAGCCTCTTTCTTGTAGGGGTTAATTATGACAAAGACAGCATATACAATTATTTAAATCACTTTCAACAGTGTTTTATGAAAACTCAAAGGGTTTTCTTTAAAATGATAACAAACTTTTGAATTTATACCTTTGCATGTGGATTTGGGAAGCTTTTTTAATTTGAGTAGCCAAAATCCAGGTGCTTGACTTGACTTTAAACACTAAAGAATGTATTTTGAAGAAAGCTGGAAACCTGTAATGTCTGTAGTATTTGTTATTCCTACTATCAATGGTTACATGTTTTCAAATTTCTTCAAAATATCTTCTTTTGTATTAAACAGAAGAAAGAAACTCATAATGGTTTTGAACCATTTTAGGGTAAACTTTAATTTTTTGGTTAAACGGTCCCTTTAATATTTTATTTAGGACAAATTCTAATAAAAAATGGCTAGACATGGAATTTTTTATTATATTACACTAATGTATTAGTGAATCAAATGGCACTTATATGATATTTTATGTTATATTTTGTGTCCTAGGCTTACCCAGGAGAATTTCTGAGCTCATGTGTTTGGGTAGCAGTATCGTGATTCATGGGATGATCTTTTAAGCTTATTTGACTCGGCCAGTTTTAATGAGATTGTCTGCTCACGGTTATTTGTTTGTATTTCCAATGTATTTTTGACCAGTATTTAGTCTTTTGCTCTCATTTTCAAAGGCTAAATTTGATAGTCTGCATGTACTGTAAAAATCATCATCGTTGTAATTTCTGCATCACACTTATCCATAAAGAATGAAGACTGCAGCAGAATATGATTCGTGCTGAGAAGTTTGCGCAATGCATTTGCCTTGGTCATGTGAAAACAATAAAACGGTGACATGACAAATTGAAGTCTGGATGTTGGACTAGAAGAATAAGGGTGGAGGACAAAGAATGGCGAAAGTACTTGAATCAATATATAAACTGGCAGGATGTCTAGCTTTGAACAACTGATGCATTTGCACAGATGTGAACTCCTACTAAGAGAAGAAAACATGAACGTCTGTGTACATGGACCAAATATTAAAATGTTTAGCAGACCCGAGTCACGCAACAGAAAAATCTGCTCTGTTTGAAGGGCCAAAAATTATAGACAAATACAAAACCCTTTTTTGATCAATCATATTATCAGATGTTTACTGCGCTTTTACTGTGACTGCCTCCAGTTTTTATTGAAAACATGTTGTTTTTAGCAAACTGCGAGCTTTGGTTTTTGTATTCACTTCCATCTGTGTTTACTTGGCAGTGTAAAGTTCAGTCAGTGTGGTCCCTTCAGCACTGCACTCAAGTGACAAAGACCACAGCTAACTTTTGTGTTTCTGCCAACATCTTTCTTTTTCCAACAATTTTATGCCTTGGTAGGAAGAAAACATTCTTGTGAGCCAGCCCTCTCAAGCACTGAAGAGACTGAACTTTCTCTTATGAGAGCTACAGGTATTTTCAGTTCAGCATTTACAAATGAGCATAATCGTGCATAGAGGTCTGGTAATATTTCATCACATCACAGAGATTTTAGATTAGCTTGTTTAAGAGTATGCATGACTTTGTTTGCACTGTCTTTGATATAATAGCATTAGATTGTCGGCTAATTGCAGACCGTGTGAAACAGGAGATTTTGTCGATTTGGCTCTTGGAACAAGTCCATTCTCCTCCATCTCTTTGGGATGAGTCTCGAATTCCTCCTACTCAAGCCACCTGTTTAAATAATCAGGTTTCACTGCAGCGTAAATGACTAAATATAAGCTCATTTAGTCCTTGCCTTTGTTCAGACAAAAAACTTGCACTTGTTTTTTTTTCTCTTACAAAACAGAATAAAAGGCAGCACTTGCCAAAATAATCCAAACCAGGCTTTTTATGAAACATGTCTTTGTCTAAATGGTGGCAATTGATGTGTTTTCCTCCTTATTTTTGGATATATGTTTAGGGCTGGGGAATATGGGCAGAACTTTACAATTATCACAGTAAATCTCAATAACAACTTTCTTACCAGTAAGTATAGATAATTATCATGCATTATCATACATTTTTACATTTATGCATTTAGCAGATGCTTTTATCCAAATGACCCGCGAACACGTGGGAGCAGTTAGGGGTTCGGTGCCTTGCTCAAGGGAATCACCTTAGCCGTGGTATTGAGGTGGATATAGGTGGAGGTTGGCAAATACTTTAGGGACCCTTTAGGGATGTTTCATCTCGAGGGGCTATCCCATTCAATAAATAAATTCAAATTCAAATATTTCCTGACGGGACCTTAAACCTTTGACCTTTGAATCACAAGTTTAACTCTCTTACTATTAGGCCACAGTTACACCATTACACGTGAAACTTTGTGAATGCATGTGAAGTTAATTTTTAACAGTTATAATAACTAGTTAATTGTGTTTTTTTTTTTTTAAACCAGTGGTTCTCAAAAACTGGGGGGTCGCGAGACAGTAATGGAGGGTTCGCTTGCTGATTTCCAAAAATTTAATATTTGTTATTAAACTTTTAGAATTAAAATATTTTATCAATAACCTACAGAAGATAAAAATGTTTTTAACTTGCAATATATTTAATATATATTTAATATTTACATAAAAAAACACATGCAAATAAAAAGCTATCAGTCTTTCAAATTTTTTTCCATTGGATTGCAACCCCTGGGGTTATTATGCTAGATTAACGTCACTGCAATAGCGTTAGTTGCAGCAGATTGATTTTATGGCACAATGTTAGACTTTGACACCTTTTTGGCACTCACATACATTAAAAATCAAGTCCACGGCTGAACATAGAGGATGATCTCCAAGTGGTGGTCTTCAAAATTAAACCAAGAATAGTCTTGTGCTGTAAACATTGTGCACACCATTCTCATTAAGTGAGGTTAATATTAAATTAAAGAAATATGCTATATTATTTATATAATAATGCTTATAAAAAATTGTTAGACTGTTGCACTTTTTTGTGTTGTCAATATGCTCATGTTTATATTGTTCCTACTGGTGTGTGTGCACCATTGTGTGCAATGTTTGTATCTTTATTACAACCTCCGAGCAAAATGGTGGGTGCGAGTCATTGGAGTTGTTATTTTAGGGGTGATGGGCTTTTTGGGAACCCCTGTTTTAAACTACTCTTTATTGTCAGAGATGTACAATTTCTTTCTAAACAAATAAAACTCGCAACACTGCAAAACTATATATCCACTTATTTAAGATGGCTTTTAATACTTAATTAATTTATCTGCTACATTGCTGTGTATTTTTTATTATTTCTCTTGTTTTTTATTGCTCTTGTTGATTGTACGGTGTCCTTGAGTTTTCAGAAAGGCGCCTTTAAATAAAATGTATTATTATTATTATATGAATAAAATAGCTTTTATTTAAATGTAATATTACTTGACAGTGTATACAGGCATTTTTATTTCAAAACTAATTAACAGATTACATGAGACATTACATATAGTCTCATTTGTTTATTTTGTGTTATAAGTAGTAAAGACTAGGGATGACGCAATACTCAATATAATATTGATCTGCTCGGTACAACCTCCATGGATCAATTTTTTATTTTTTTTTGCATTTAAATTTAAATGTTGCCTAAATCCTTTGTTTGTATTACTTTCTCAACCGGCTCTATGCATATTTGAATCTGGCTGGCCTATCAGTGAGTGCTGAAGTTAGTGATGCTGATGCTTTTACATGAAAGTGAAAGTGATGTGTAATCAAGTGAAATTTCTCAAATATGTCAACGTGCTCGACTTGACAAGAATTCAATCACTTATGGAACGTAAACATTCAATAAATCTTTTGCACAATGCAATCATTGACTTTGAAAACATTTTTTTTATTTGACAGTTTAGTTTAGCTATATTTGTTTTTTTTTAGTGAACATATATTCCAAACCGTACCGAAACTGTGTCCGAAACTAGTGAAGATGAAGAGATGGTTGCTTCATTTCACATTAGAGAGGGAAAACCACATTTACTGTTTATATTTCATAATAAACTTAATTTCATTTATTCATTCATTTTCCTTCGGCGTAGTCTCTTTATTCATCAGGGGTCGCCACAGCAGAATGAACCGACAACTATTCCAATTTTTTACGCAGCGGATGCCCTTCCAGCTGCAACCCAGTACTGGGAAACATCCATACAAACACTGTCGCACAAACAATGCCCAATTTAGATTATTCAGTTCACCTGTAGCGCATGTCTTTGGACTGTGGGAGAAACTGGAGCACCCATTGGAAACCCACGCCAACACAGGGAGAACATGCAAAATCCACACAGAAATGCCAAGTGACCTTCTTGCTGTGAGGCAACAGTGTTAACTACTGAGCCACCATGTCGCCATACACTTGATTTCAAAGCTTATTCCCATTATTTGATGACATTTGTGCTGCAAATAATGTTTAGTGAAGTTCACGTATCAACAGAAAACAACATAAATTTAAAAAGCGATCTTGTTAGATTTGTATTAGTTTGGATTAAAAACAAGAAATCAATAAAAGTTGTAAAATTATTACCTTCATACCAATCAATACTGAAATAAAGAAACATACATTTCCCATTTGAAATGTTAGAAGGGAATGAAGATTTGTTTTTTTATTTGAACATTTAAACAACTGAATATTTATTGACCTTATACTATAATTTTAGGAAAAGGAAAAATATATTAACATAGTTATTATTTTAATTATGTATCCTTTTATCGGCCAGCCCTACTCAAGATGTTAAAAAGATGTTGGACTACACTATCCAGTGCCTGGTCTTATTGTGCGTTTAGCATGAAAGCAACACATAATGATGGACATGAGGCCAAACAAAATGACCAGTTTTTCATCCTCTTTTCCCACACTGACAGCCACTTTCAGATGTTGTATGAGACTCTTGACAGGGTGCTCACACATTTCTATAGTAACTGATATAGAAACGTAATATTGACTACGCTGTCTGAACAAGCAGATCAGATTTTCACACTTGCAAAATGGAAAGATTAGATTCGAGAACCAAATTGCATTAGTGTGAACAAAGCCGTAGAGGTTTACATTTGATTTCTTTCTAGGTCTGTCGCTCAACCAAAACGTTATTTAGTAAAACAAACATTTCAAAGCTGTCAGATATCAGACTTCGCAAGCATCTGCAGGGTCTTTTTTTGTGTTCATAGCGCTGCATGATGTGGGTCATTGCTGGATACAAAACCTAAATGGTTTGGAATCTTTCAGATGGTTGGACCGTGTGTTTGTGTAAGCTGTTTGTCTGGGCGGCTGCCACTTTTTCCACATATCAAAGGCAGTTTGTAGTATTATATAAGCTCCTAAGGTCATGCTTTGGCCTCAGATGTCATCAGCTGCATTGTCACATCACTGCGGCTGTAAGCGCACAGCATTTAAGAAAATAGGTTAAACTTTTTTATGGGTTTTTGATATTTAGTAAACATACATTTAATGCTATTTTGATGTGCTGCAATTTAAATTTAAATTGAGACATTTTTATTCAATTATTGTTTTAAATACTTTTTTTTTCTAAATCATGTGCAGTAGTTTTACATGTAATCTTTAAATTCATATATTAATAGTCATAAGGTAAAATGCCAATAAATATAAAAGAATATTACATTAAATACTATTTTGCTATTACTAATTACCATACTTTAAAAATGATATCATGATGATTTTATGATGATCTACTATATTTATCTACTATTGTAGCTGAGTGGCATCTAGAATTGTCCTACTGTAGTTTTTGTCTCAACTCACTTATAGAATATTGTAAGAAGTCATGAGAAATTCACTGGAGCAGTTTTACTTCCCCTGAAAGGAGAGGAAGTGCTTATGTGTGTGTGTTCAGACAGAGGAAACTCCAATGAATTGATGTTTGACTTGTGATTTTTCCTTGCAGGGAACCTAGTTCTCACTTCTGGCTTTCAGTTTTGAACAGAGCTTTGGAGGAAACTCTTGGTTTATTGCTGTTACACTATAATCACTGCACACCCTCAGGGGTTTAAATAGGAGTCTCAGTGATTTGTATTATTTACAACATTACAGTATGTGCATTAATGCATAGCTAAATGACCAGTCACTGGAATTAATTTTGTTTGACATGTATATTTCTTCACTATCAAGTATTGGAAGCCAATAACTTTTTTTGTAATTTAAAAATATGCTTGGTTATGTCTCTTCAATCTGGGTAAATTATGTGTCAGCACAATAGTGTCAGCCTATCGGGATAAGAAAGAATTGGTAGAAAGATATGGATAGAATTAGTTGTGTGACTGTGCTGTGCTGTATGCCAAAAGACATGGAGACTGTTAAGCTGTGGTACAGTAGTATTAAAGTGTTTGTGGTTGTTCTTGTCAAATACTTGCAGGGCAAGTAAGAGCTACAGGCCAAACCAGGTCTGCCTTAAAAATACTTTGTCGTCGAGCCCTGCAGTTTTCCACAGAAAAGAAAACGCCCAACATTCACAGAGTTCGTCTTGTCCTGCAAAAGTCTTTACACTGAGTGTTTTGGTTCATTTGAGCTTATAATAGAAATATACAGGGAGTCCTTATCTTTCTATTATTAACTCAAAGTATAATCAATTTATACTTAAACTTAAAATGTTACAAATTTTACACAAAGTGTTAGGCCTTATAAAGTCTTAAATTCACCTAAATATGGGGTTGTAGGTCTTAATTCATTTAAACATATGGTTTAATTATTGATTATTACAATAACATTTGTTTAAAAGTCCTGATATTTATAGCTACCTGGTGAGGACACTGATGTACACAAAATAAATTAAGTTTATTGTTTTTTAAAACTGAAGTTTTTACATATTATTTTAAATATGTGGCTTAGAAAGATCTAAATTTGAATTTTAATGGGGAAAGTAGAAACCTTTCCACTGGTCCTTGAAAAAATCCTTAGCATTTAGCCCTGTATAAGTCTGAAATTTCATTTGTAATTGTCTTAAAAAGTCTGCAGAAACCCTGATATAACACCCCAAGGTTAATTTAATTGATGTTTAATTGTACTTTTCTTTAAATTGATTTTTTTACTACTTTTTGGTGTAGGAAAATGTCAGTCTGTCCCTCTGGGCTGGTCATCTGACATCTTTTTCAGTTCAGATCTTAGAGTCTGTTTCCCCATTTTTAGTACATTGTACAAGCCAGACAATCTTGTCTTTTGTGTCTTTTGTGTTGTTCAGAAGAGGTCAAATAGAGCTAGAGTAGATGTTATTTATAGTGTAGGCCAGTCATGATATCACACACAATAGAAAACCAGTGACAGCACTCTCATTTGTAGCTGCACAGTCAGACAGGAACTATGCTGTCAAGACAGGAATAGATTTTAATATTTTCAGGACAGTTACAGTTTGAATACAGTTACAGACCACATCTCAGTTCATTCTCTACATTTTTGGAGATACAGTATGTATGTCTTAGTGGCTAGCCAAAATGCTGAGTTGTGACCATGCTGATGACACAGGTTCAGATTTCTTTCCCTTTTTGTTCTCTTTATTTCCTGATGTCCCCACAATAAAAATGGTCTGTCTCAAAGACAAATCTTTCAGATATTATCACATTTATATATTCTGTTTTTCCTTCTGATTTCCAGGTCTGAGTGCCGCCAAGCTGCTGGTGGACAGCGGCCTGAATCCTGTGGTCCTGGAAGCCAGAAGCCGTGTTGGTGGAAGAACCTACACTGTTCAGGTAAGATACTCATCTGAAATCAAATGAAGCAAATGAAAAGCAAATGAAATTACTTTACTGCGACATCCACAGTCTGCTTTTACATGTGTGATAATAAGATAAGAAGATAGGTCTGCTGACCACATTGTGTGATACTGCAAACAAGAAAAATCATGTTAGTATTAAGTCACTGTGTATATGTTTTAAATATTTAAAGTTGTATTTTCATCAATTATTTATGTAATTGTAAATTGTATACAATGTAAATGCGAGCCCCAGCTGGGTCAGTTGGCATTTCTGTGTGGAGTTTGCATGTTCTCCCCGTGTACGCGTGGGTTTCCTTCAGGTGCTTTGGTTTCCCCCACAGTCACCCCACAGGTGAATTGGATATGCTAAATTGGTCATAGTGTATGTAAGTGTGTGCAAGAGTGTGTAAGAAATGAGTCTGCCTTGACCCAACTTCCACTCTAAATGGTAAATTGATGCTCATTTCCCAAAAGGGTTGACTTATGAGAGAAAAGAGAAGTCAACAAGGTCTTGTCTCTGCATTGATTAAAGTGACTACATTTCGATCAAATGGTAACAATTGTAGAATGGGGATGGGTGTGGTGCACAAAGAATCATCTCATCAATGGTGTTGAAACTGCATTAACATGGAGAGATAGGGAGAACAGCTGGGTCAACAGCCAAGGAGCAACTTCATTAACATCTAAAGGCAACATCAAAAACAGTATAAAGGTTTGAGTTTAAGAATGTTCAAGGTTCATTCTGACTCCAGTGAACCCAAGGTACTGCCATGTATTTTGAGACTGCTATGCTGAATAAACATCTTCATTGAGATTTTCTTCATCATCATCATTTTTTCTTACAAGTGTGTGGGTGTTTTCCAGTGTTGGGTTGTGGCTGGAAGAGCATCCGCTGCTTAAAACATGTGCTGGATAAGTTGGTAGTTCATTCCACTGTGTCGACCTCTGATTAATAAAGCAAATTAATGACTGTGAATGCATTAATGACACCTGAGTTGTCTTAAGGCTGATTCATACTTTCGCCTGGTGCCGCACTGCTGACTGCATGCGCACCTCACGAAACAGACGAAGCTTTTATACTTGATGCGTTTGCCGTTGTGATATTGTTTAAAACGACAAGGGGTGGTCAAAAAAAACTTTAGTATTTCTACTATTAAGGGATAATATTTAGCCCAACCCTTTCCTAGAGATGAGCATCCGCTGCGTAAAAACTTGCTGGATAAGTTGGCGGTTCATTCCGGTGTGGCGACCCCAGATTAATAAAGGGACTAAGGCCCCGTTTACACTAGTGCGTTTTAGTTTTAAAACGGCGTTTTAGAATGAAAACGATCCGCGTTCACACTCGCGTTTTACCCAGCGTTTCTGAACTGCTCTCCGTCCACACCAAAACGCTGAAAACGCACATCACGTGACCACACACACACACTTTGGCAATCGCTGGAGCCCATCTACCCAGATGAGAGCTCTGCTAGTCGGACTTCTCATCAAGCATCTCCCGCTGGATCTAATCTCACTATATTTATTAAACGTGATATTTCATTCATCTTGTTGTCTTTATCTAACGACATATTCCCTGACTTTGGTCATTGGAATCTATTACTTGTTCTCAGGTAACGTGTTTTGGCTGAGCGCAAAGATAAGTTAATGATTAATGTAAGCACGTAGCCTACATTCTGTATATTGACTGATCGCTTGCCTTTATTTCCTATAATGTATAAACTTATTGTATGTTATACTTTTATAATGGCCATTATCGATTATTAAAACTGATATTCAGCAAAAGAGAGGGTATGTTTCGTATTTTCACTGAAATTGAAAGGAGGCAGTTGTTATTGGCTCCGTTTTGTTATAAATATGCACACAGTGAAGATGACGCTCATGCAGCACGACGCCTCAACATTTCTGCTGTCTGTTTAGTTGTTAATATTAAAATGAAAATAGGCAGTTCCTTATATCAAGTTTACATTTTATTGTTGAGAAAGTGAAACAACGTAGCCAAGGTGATGTGAATGAAGTTATAAAGTACACTGTTCCCTGTGAAGATTGACGCGTGTCCTCGGTATGTTTTCCATATCAAACTGAGAAGAAGAGATGCAGCCTTGATCAAACTTGCGAAGTCTGAACTTACACGGAGAAGATTCAGGACTGAACTGTGTGTTAGGCTACTTAATATTGAGGAAAAGCCCCAATCAGAGAGGCGAATGTCTGCAGCCCCGCCTCCGTTTTCAGATGTCTCCGTCTTTCCCCATCCACACTGAGACGGAGCAGCAGCGTTTTAGAATGAAAACGGCCTCTCCAGCGTTTTCGAAACGCTCCGTTTTCGGCGCTTGAGAACTCCGGCATAGTGTGGACGGATGGCGTAACCGTAGCAAAACTTATGCGTTTTCAAACTAAAACGCATTAGTGTAAACGGGGCCTAAGCCGACAAGAAAATGAATGAATGAATTTAGCCCAACCCATGGCAAAATCACGTGCACCCACAGTCCAAAGACATGCGCTATAAGTGAATTGAATTAACTAAATTGGCCGTAGTGTATGTGTGTGAATGTGAAAGTGTATGAGTGTTTCCCAGTACTGGATTGTGGATGGAAAGGCATCCGCTGCATAAAACAAATGCCGGACTAGTTGTCGGTTCATTCCACTGTGGTGACCCCTGATAAATAAAGGACTAAACTAAGTATATTTATGCATGTCTTTTTCCTCATTAAAGCCATTAAGTACACATTCTTATATCTTTGTATTTTGCAGATTTTAATAGAGTTCTTTTCTTTAAATCAAATCTCGCTGGACAAAATTAAAAAAACACCTAGAACCAGTGTTGCTGAAAAAGAGAGCGAACTCTAACATACTTTTAGATCTGCTACACTGCAGTTTCATTAGCAAATATGGACTTGCTTTTGATGTCTTTTCACTCTGTTGATAAGCTGCTGCAGAAATTGACATACTTAAATCCTTTGCCAGATCAGAACAAGTGGAACCGGAGAACACTGAACTCACAAGCTTGAGCCATCTATACTTTCATTAATTAGCACTTTAGATGAAGCTTTTATAAAAACATTAAACTTTTTTGGGGGGAGTCAGCTCACTATTTTAATCTTAAATCAGCAGTACCAGCACAAAACGCCTAGCAAGATGTCTTATAATTATCAAGAAAATACTTTTTGTCAATTTCACACAAACTGACATCCCTCAGACTATTTATATTTTCCTGATTTTGAGTCATGAGTTACAGACCTCTGACAGATAGGTAAACTATGGATTCATGTTGCCAAGACAGGAATAGCCTTTAATATTATTATTGTGACCATGCAAAATCAAGTTTCAAGTTGTATAGTGGTAGCTGGTAGGCTACCTATAAGTAGAAGGGAATCTGCTGTCTATTATTCTGACACTTTCTTTATTTGGTCATTTTGTGGCTTGTCTGAGTTTCACTAACAACTTTATCACCTGTGTAATTTCAGAATAAGGAGACCAAATGGGTGGATCTGGGAGGAGCGTACATTGGACCAACTCAAAACCGCATTCTAAGAATAGCCAAACAGTATGGGGTGAAAACATACAAAGTCAATGAAGAGGAGTCTCTTGTTCATTATGTGAAGGTAAACCTCAGTAGAGATACACACACATTATTATATTATATTATATTATATTATATTATATTATATTATATTATATTATATTGTATTGTATTGTATTATATTATATTATATTATATTACATTACATTACATTACATTACATTACATTACATTATATTATATTATATTATATTAGTTGAAGTCAGATTTATTAGCCCCCTCTGAATTATTAGCCTCCCTATTTATTTTTTCCCCAATTTTTGTTAACGGAGAGAGGATTTTTTAAACACAATTCTAAACATAATATTTTTAATAACTCATTTCTAATAACTGATTCATTTTATCTTTGCCATGATGACAGTAAATAATATTTTTCTAGAGATTTTTCAAGACACTTCTATACTGTTTAAGGTGACATTTAAAGGCTTAATTAGGTTATCTAGGTAATCAATAACGATGGTTTGTTCTGTTGACTATTGGAAAAAAATATAGCTGAAAGGGGCTAATCATTTTTTCCTTAAAATAGTTTGAAAAAAATAAATTATTCTAGCCTAAATAAAACAAATAAGACATTATACAGAAGAACAAATATCATCAGACATACTGTGAAAATTTTCTTGCTCTGTTAAACATAATTTGGGAAATATTTAAAAAAGAAGAAAAAAAATCTAAGGGGGGCTGAAGATTCTGTCTTCAACTGTGTATTATATCATATCTTATCATATTACATTATATTATGCAGTTTACGTGTGCATTAAACTACAACAACAAAAAATACACTTAAACAGATGTTATGAGCAATTCCAGCATTTTGGATGTGACTTTTGCAGTAAAATCTCAAACGATAAAGTATATGTGTACATTATATTGAAACATCTGCTTATTTTTAACCACAGAGTTATGGGATCTGAAAAATATCAATCTGTAAACATTTTTTTACATTTTAAATGAGGAAAAAAGAATGCATCATGGAAATTTGTGAGTTTACAGTATACAAAATACTTTAGAAATTCTGTAGAAATTCTGTGAATTAAACTGTGTAGGGATAATTAATAGTTTGAACCCAAAAAATGACCAATCTGTCAGATAAAGAAGAGATTCAATTAAAAAGAAAGTTTAATGAAGATAGTTTGCAGTTTCATCACACTGTTAGACCTTACCAGGGTTTTTTACAGTAGAACACTGGCAACAAAAGTTTGGTTACAGTAAGTAACTGGCAACAGTGTTGCCAGTTAATTACTGTAACTGAACCATTACAGTGAGTGGCTGGCAACAGTGTTGCCAGTGTTCTACTGTAACTGAACCATTACAGTGAGTGGCTGGCAACAGTGTTGCCAGTTATTTACTGTAACTGAACCGATACAGGGAGTAGCTGGCAATAGTGTTGCCAGTTAATTACTGTAATAGAGCAGCAGTGGTAACTAACTGGAAACTGTGTACAGTTAATTACTGTATTGTAGTGTTAAAAATCACAGCATTATACTGCATACACATTAATAGTATGTCTTATATAGTTATTGTAGTGTTACTAAAATTAATCAGTATTCTTAGCTGTTATTTAAAAATAGAAGGCATAACATTTTTCAGACAAATTTTATTGTTTTGGCACGAAACAAATAAATAACAGAAAAAGTATAACAAAATTAAGAAATCAGCAGATATAAATATTGTCTTGCATATTACAGGTCTGCACAGTTAGGCTGCGGTCACACTAACATTTGAGCAAGCAAAATTCTGTCATACTGCACTGCGAAGTGGAATTAAACACAGCGAGTAGTGGAATTAAACAAAATAATTAGAGATTGAAAAAGCAAAGTCTACAGGGAGAAAAGTGCAGTGTGACCGGGACTTTAAGCTGTAACTCTAATTAAACACACCTGATCAAACTAATTAAGGCTTGTTAGAAATCTACAGGTAATGTTGAAGCAGGGTGGGTACTAAACTCTGCTGCCCTGCAGTTCTCCAGGAACTTGGAGTTTGACCCCCATGGTATACAGCAGTGGTGCTCAATCCTGTTCCTGGATATCTACCTTCCTGCAGATTTCAGTTGCTACCCATATCAAACACACCTGCCTGTAATTATCAAGTGGTGTTCAGGTCCTAATTAATTGATTTAGGTGTGTTTGAAATGAATAGCAACTAAAATCTGCAGGAAGGTAGATCAGCAAATGAACAGCAAAAAACACAACATAATTATTTTAAAGTTTAAAGTTTTAAATAATTAAAAACTGTGTTAAATCTCAATAAAAAGTTTAAAGTAATTATAAAAAATAAAGTTGGCAACACCGAAAAACCAAAGGATCCAATCTTTTATTGTTATAATTCTCTCATGACAACAAACTTTATTATTGTTTCTAATATAAATTCATAGATGGAAACACTGCTCTGAAAAATACTTAGCAACAAACTCACAACCTGGGACCGGACAGTGGAGCTTTTGTGTGTGGATGGCTATGTGTATCATGTTTTTGTGATTCCCTGTGATGATGTGCACAAGTTACCTTACTGAGATGAAGGAATTTAATTTTGGCTTAGTTGCCAGAAAGATACATACAACTGTTAGCATCTGTACATTATGGCAGTATGCAATATCCAATAAATACTTAAACAAAAGTAATGTAAGAAGTTATATGAGGAGAGGCTAACTAGCTAACAATGTAGCTTTCAAGTACACAGTTCAAGATAACAACAATATAACTTAAAACACAGCCTTATTTTAGAAACCCTCAAAAACATTTGAACACATTTTACTTACTCATTATAGATTCTTATTTAAAGCCTAAAACATATCAGACTCTACATCTGAATTGATGGACAGAGAATAGAGCGCACTCAGCAGTAAACAAATCAAACACCTGACTCCCTTAAAGGGCCAGCATTTTCTGAAAACTATTTCTAACACCTTTGTGTTTAGAATAAGACAGACAGCCTGTGGGAGTATATGGTGATGCCTAAATCATTATTTTCTGCCTTTAAAATGCACTTCTCTATAAATAGCAACATAAACCATCAGAGAATTTATTGGAATTAATTCTTTGCACTACACAATTTCATACAAAGTCTACTCCTTTCACAGTAAAATAATGTGTTAATAAATAATAAATGTTTTCTTTTATTACAGCAAAACACTGGCTATTTTGCAGTTATTTACTGCACAATCTACAGAGTAACAGTGCAGTTATACTAATTAAACACACCTGATCAAACTAAATCTAAAGGTAGTGTGTTGAAGCAGGGCTGGAACTAAATTCTGCTGGGCTGCGGCCCTCCAGGAGTTTGACATCCTTGGTACATAGCATATTTTCAAAGGAATTGCCTACATTTATCACAATCATGCACATATCACTGAATAAAAACAATAATATACAAACAATATACAAACGTCATCCAAAGCAAAAAAATAAAAAATAAATAAATAATCTGATCCTCATGTTGTTCCAAACCTGTAGTAATAATAATAATAATAAAAAACAAATAACCTGATTAATACATTTATTTAGGAAAGTCTTTATACTATACTGTTAATGCCATTTTTACCAACTTCATTTGAAGTTTTCCAAACAAATTCATTGAGTCTCTGCGAAAATGTATGTACGTGCTGTTTAACACATTTTTTAAATAACAAATTTTTAGTAGTTAATTAGCAAAATACTAATATTCAGCTTAAAGTGCAATTTAAAAGCTTAACTATTGGCTAAACTAGGCAAATTAAATTAATTATAGAAAAGTAAACAAAGTTATAAAAATGATTGTGATAATTTGGTTGCTCTGTGTGAATATTTTTGCCTTTAAATGCATCTCGTCGATATCTTTACCTTTTAATTAGCTCTGTGACATTGACATTGGTTGACTCCTGATACTCAATGTTAAAAACATAAAAGGAACCAAAGAAAACACAGAGATGGCTGCAGAGAAATTTAGCTTATCATCAATGCATTGTCTCACTTTCTCCTCAATACTGACCATACACATACCAAAACTTAACAGTATATATATATATATATATATATATATATATATATATATATATATATATATATATATAGCAACATAAAGCAGTACATGGGGTAGTAATGGTTGAGCTGTAATTTACCATTTATTATCACAGTAACTATCTGTAATGGGTACATAAAGTAAATTACTGTAATTTATTCTTTGCACTACAAAATTTCATACAAATCCTGCTCCTTTTACAGTAAAATACTGTTTCCTTTTAATACAGCAAAACACTGGCTATTTTACAGTTATTTACTGCATAATCTACAGTAAGGGTTAACAGTGCAGCAGAAGCCAGCTTCAACACTTGCAATGAGTTCCTAGGCCGCTCTGCTTACAATCACAGAACATAGAACAACAACAATTATTTTCTAACATAACTTTATTAACTGCGCCATTCATACGTGTTTTAACCTGATTGGTTAAAGTACAGATAGACTTAGAAAATTTTCACATGAGTGTGTGCGTACAACTCTGAACGATATCTCAATATCTCAAGCACACAAACGTCAGACATCTACTAGGCTGTTTAGAGCTAACCCCAGACCTGTGAAATGATCTACAATCGAAAAGAACACACACACACTCAAAGTACAATCTGTATCTTACCCGAGGTTGAGTGCACTCTCAGCCGTCTTTATAAATCTGGTTAAAAATACGGTATAATCTACATTTAGGATACTATATTCTTACTACACAAAGTCTATCTTGAATAAAAGATAAGTCACTTTAAACAGAATTAACACAAAATAATAATATCAAAATCACTTTAGACAGCATTAACACATAGCAATACACATAGGAAAACAGTCGATTTCAATCATCAAGCCCTTCAGTTCCACTCGAGATCTTCATGACCTCTGACCTGGTTTGGTGGTTCCTGAAAATAGAGTTACAAAGAGACAGGCAAATGTACTGAGCATTCTTATATTAAACAATGCGTTAACTTTATTCATTAGTCAAAATCATTTCAAGGTTAAATACTGACTCAAATAAGCATATTAATAAAGTAAGGATAATGAGAAAAACATAAACATTGAGCAATGCTTGAGATAGATTGTAAGACATAAATCTGAATCCATCAACTGCACAGTCCAAAGGAAACAATATTAATCAAAAGCTTAAGAGTCGGCTCACTATAGAACAAAAAAAAATAATTGAGTTTATTTTATTTTGCATTTATGAGGAAAAAACGTTGTTATGGATGTGACATCTCTCTATTATGGATGCGCCAGATGTGAAATTGGCTCCTGTGTGACAGGTAAATCAAATAAACTGTAATTGTTTGAAAACACATACAAAGACATTTAGAGTATTTTAACAGTACTGTAAAATACAAGCCTACACAAAAACTTAGAAAGGGTTTCGTTATATCGTTAAAAACAATTTTTTATGGCAAGGTTGTGCTTTGCATGGAATTGCTCTTGTACCTCTTCAGATTAATGGTGAATAAAATCATTTAATCTATATATCCAGCATTTTGCAATATGATGAGTTTCACAATACTGCTCCTTTTTTGTTTCCTGTCTTTAAAAAAAACATACAAAGTCAAGGAGTGTCATTATGGGATAGTATACCCTTAATATTGTTATATACACATAGCAATAGACTAATTACAGCAAAATTTCAAACCATTTTTCCCATTGCCTCAAATTCCCTTCTCAACGCCTAAAAACAGAGCTTTGGCTAACAATACGGCCTTTTGTTTGAGCACGCTCATGTCTAAATGCGCAGGAAGTCAGAGCAAGGCCCAGTGCGCTCAGCTGAACAGCGTTCAATACAGAGTCCCTCCTTCACATTAGTGTGCTGGAGATGCTAATCGCTGCCTGAAGGAAGTCTGTAATATGGTTTCAGATGCTTGGAGTGGGTAAGAAGGACGGAACTCAAGACACCAGCCTCCCCTCCTCCTGCCCCATATCCAATTTGAGTAGACGCATCACTGCCCTTAGCACATGCACGCTGCATGACCTTATTAGATTTGGCTGTAGATTCTGTCTTCTTCTCTGCACTGACCATGCTATTACGAGGATAAATCACTAGATTCTTAGAGCTGCTCTTTATAATGTGAGCTTTACTGCTTTCTGTGGTCATATTTCATAAGAGGAATGCATAAGGTGGTTTTAAAGTGGATCAACAGGGTGCTTCAGTTGGAGATTGGTGAAGCTCACACACACATACATGTACACACACTCTGGAAAGCAGTGTACATGAAGGGAAAGGTTGTGGTAAGGATTCATTGGAGTGTTCAGGTTGAAGCCGGATTTTTGTTGCCATGGAAAAAGGCCCTTTGGCTTGTTTCCCAAAGTCCTTCATTTTGTATTACTATCCCATCATATCTTTTTGTTTCTACATTATAACTGCAGGCTTTGGTTGATGCTAAATGTTTGTCAGATTCAAAACTTTCACTTTGCTTTCGGTTTCAATATCCTAAATCCTCTTAATATTAAAAACAGGATTGAGAAAGTTGAACAACCTTGTTAAAGATGTAGGTCAAACTGTTGTCTGAAAAGAGATGTTTAGCGGAATGTGGTGGCTGCTGATTTCTGTGCAGATACAATAAATGAGGACTGATTGGAAAAGCAACATAAAATATCATAAACGTGGTCCAAATCGAGCCCTGCTAGCTGCCAGCTTTATATTATATTATATTATATTATATTATATTATATTATATTATATTATATTATATTATATTATATTATATTATATTATATTATATTATATTATATTATATTATATTATTTTTTTGTTGATTATTTGAAATGAAAGGAATTATATGAGTAAATTGAAGTAGACGCTGACAAGGGAGGTGCGCATCCAAATGCAGGTTTATTGAGTGGTAAGGCAAGCAACGGTCAACACAGCGGCAAACAGATGTAAACAGGCAATCCAAAGTTGCGGTCATAAAACTGGCAGAGGGTTAACAGACAGGAAACAAGCAACATGAACAATTAAAACAAAGCAAGGGTCAGAAACAAGGCAAAGCAAGGCAAGGAAAACACGTCGTGATGTTCACAATACTGTTTAACAAGACAAGCAACGTGTGCGTGTTGGAGAGGTGTATGTAGTCTGTGTAATTAGTCCTGAACAGCTTCAGCTGTGACTGCTTGCAATCATGTGGATCTAGGCAAGGTGTGTGAGTGGTGCATGACTGGATATGTATTTTGCAGATTATTGTGTAGTTCTCTAGTGATCTGCATGGGTTAGATCGCTGGTGACTGTGATAATAGGTGCATTATAATGCATTATATCATTTAAGTGCTTCAACTTTTAGTTTATTTAATGTAATTTTGCTGAATAGACTTTATTTTATTTAAAAAATAATAAGTCTTACTGACCTCAGCTTTTGAAAAGTTTTTATAAATGCAGAAATGCCCTTTTATTTAAATTTATTTTGTTGTTGATTACTGCTGGGAGATGATGATTTCCATAAAACACTATCTTTGGTTCTTGACTCTTGGTGTGTGAGGAATGACAGTGCAATCATTTTCAAAATCAGTACCAAATCACCATATTTTGTCAGAATACACCCAAACGCAAACAGATCAATAGGAAAATGGTTATGAACACATATCTGATATTCATTTTTAAGGAATGCATGTGCATCTGAAGGCAAAATGCTGGTCAGAGACACAAAGCCAAGAGCTATGCAGCATCACATTTCATTTTTGCTTTTTCATTATACTCTGTCTTGCCACAGGCTGCTTTTTGTACATGTTTTGATTTAAATGGAATGAATGTGAAAGTGTCAGTCGTAATGATTAATGATTTCTGTGTGTGCTTGTGTTAGTATATATTCCCCTCTCTCCTTGTGCTGTTATATCTCATGATCAGAGCATCCCTGTGGGTTACCATGGCAGCACTCCTCATCAAAAGACAATTGCTATCAGGATTGAGGGGACACACTCACTTTCTCTCCATCTGCCTCTGTCTTCAGGATCAGGGCGTTTCCTTCTCATTTCATAACCAGAACACTTCAGTTCAGAGAAATGATGTCAGGGTTTTTTCACCCTCTTGAGGGAAGCAAATGTTGCATTACAGTATTTTTTTTATTTATTTTATTTATTTTTTTGCTATAGGGATAGATCAAACTAATTAAAGACCAATTACTGTATGGCAGACCTCTTTGACATTTAATCTACAAAACATATTATCATCTGTGTTCATGCTACGAGTACTTATTCATGATTAGCTAGTGCTTTTTGTTAGCTCCTAGTATCTTTTCATTAGATACTGGTACTACCTTTTCAAGATACTAGTACCTATTCATTAGATACTAGAGGTGATCGATGGATAGTACTTATTCATTATGTACTACAGGTAGTTCTTATTCACTAGATACTAGTTTTTAGTTATTAGATCCAATATATTTATTTTTTAGTATTGTTTATTTATTTGTTAGATATTAGGGCTTATTTTAACAGTGACTTTTAACTAATAGTGACGTGTAACATAACTCATATGTTGTTTGTTTTACTGCCATTGACTTCTGTAGGGATCTATCATTTAAATCTATTTAGATACTGTTCAGTTTTGAATAGTATGTACACCATTTGGTACTAGTACATATTTTAGAGATTAGTAGATAATATTCATTAGCTTTTTTTATAGTGGTATTTTTTAATCAAATTATCAGATACAAGATACAGTACTAGCTTTTCATATATGAACCTTATGCAGATTTTTCCAAACCTATATAATTAAAACTACATCAATGACATCACATTTTAGACAGTTCAGACTTGTCTTTTACTTTGGGAGAAAATGAGTCTATTTATTATACACTTTGGTATTTTATTTCTACAAACAGCTACAGTTTATTACACACAACATTACTGTTGTTAAATCACACTCTTCATGCCAAATAAATAAGATCCAGATCTGGATGCCAGATCTTGTCAGGAAATGTCAGTTCAGTTATTTGGACAACAAGTCAGCAGAGTTTCCAATACCCAAACTTGTTAACCAGTATTTAACTAAATTAGCAGTCTACTATTAATATACACTCACCGGCCACTTTTTTAGGGTACATCTTACTAGTACTGGGTTGGACCCACTTTTCCCTTTAGAACTGCCTTAATTTAAATTCAACAAGGTACTAGAAATATACTCAGAGATTTTGGTCCACATTGACTTGATAGCATCACGCAGTTGCTGCGGATTTTTTAGCTGCACATCCATGATGCGAATCTCTCTTTTCAACACATACCAAAGATGCTATATTGGATTGAGATCATTTGACTGTGGAGGCCACTTGAATACAGTTAACTAATTCTCATGTTTAAGAAATCAGTCTAAGAAGAGAGAAATGTAGCCTTAATTTCGTGTGCTTAGCTGACAGGAGTGGCATCTAGTGTGGTCTTCTGCTGCTGTAGCCCATCTGCCTCAAGGTTTGACATGTTGTGCGTTCAGAGATGCTCTTCTGCATACCTCAGTTGTAACGAGTTGTTATTTGAGTTACTGTTGCCTTTTTATTATCAGGAACCTGTCTGGTCATTCTCCTCTGACCTCTGGCATCAGCAAGGCATTTGCGCCCACAGAACTGCTGCTCACTGGATATTTTTTTCTTTTTCGGACCATTATCTGGAAACCCTAGAGATGGTTGTGCGTGAAAATCCCAGTAGATCAGCAGTTTCTGAAATACTCAAATCAGCCCATCTGGCACTAACAATCATGCCATGTTCAAAGTATATTAAATCACCTTTCTTTCCCATTCTGATGCTCGGTTTGAACTGCAGCAGATCGTCTTGACCATATCTACATGCCTTAATGCCCTGAGGTGCTGCCATGTGATTGGCTGATTAGAAATTTGCGTTAACGAGCAGTTGGACAGGTGTACCTAATAAAGTGGCCAGTGAGTGTAGGTGTTGACTGTGGAAGGAAGCCAGAGAATAGCAGAGCCAAGAGACAAAGTGATTATAATGAATGAGCAGAGTTTATTAAATAATCGTAGTTGCATGCGCTCTCATACTTCACCTGAACAGCACAAATATAACTAATGTTTTTTTACATCAACCCAAAAGACCTTAAAATATAGGCAGATTAGTGGAAAGGAACATTTCATGAAACACCATCACTATAAGACTAAAAAAAAAAAGCGCTAAAAGCAGAAACAAGTAATAAGAAATATATCAAATAAGGAAATCAAATTAATAACTAATTAATATAATAAATGATAAACACAAATCAATTAAAATATTAATCAAATAAATGGATCTCTAAATGAATAACTAAGATGTATAAATGATTATAGCCATAACTGAAATGATCAATGCAAAAATATTAAAACAAAAAAACAACCACATAAATTAAAATTGAATGCATTTAAAGCACACACAGGTTATCACAAATTTCAGATTCTACACTGTTACTTAGTAAATTTTCCTTAAAAAGAAAAGAATCCTGTACAATCTGGAAATATCACATGAAACTGAGGATTTCCCAATGCAGTTTTCAAATTAGGGTCATGCCAGATTTGCAGATTCACTATGTTAGCACACCGCTTTTTACATTGTTATTCTTTTGGCCTGAAATTTTTTGCAGAATAATCAATATAACTCACTATTACATTTATGCTTTGTCACGGAAGAATGAAATGAATTCATCTTTTACAATCTGAGCTGTGTTGACTCCAGTCATAGTAAAGTAATCCACCTTTTGTGTTCATCCTGGATGTTATCTGAAGACTTTCTACTTTCCCTGAACTGTGTGTATTGTAAAAGAGAATTGTAGAGCAGTTTTATCAGCCCATCATGCACTCGATCGCATCTACAGTACATCTGTGCGATTTGTTGAAAGTTTTACAACTGCTTTTATAGTATCACCTGTTACTTAGCAATCACACATTGGCCTCAAGCCAGTATTAGCCAATAAGGGCCTTACAATGAGCAGACCGTTTTATAATTAAGGTGAGCATGCAGCCAAGGCGCCCGTGTAATCAGCTTTTCTGTAGCTGTAATCCTAAAGGCCAGACCCAGTTTCCTCTGCCTTGGTACGTGAGCAACCCTGTACTTTCAAGCAGCCTTAGCTTATCAATATTATTATGGTTTAAAAGTTGTGCAAAGGCAGAGTTATTAAAAATTAATAAAGTGTTTGCCTTACTGTTCATTTATATTAGTGGTTTCTGAGCAATACTAATACACCAAAATTAGAGTACACGTATATTCATATTGAGGAATTACAAAATTTACAAAAAATACTCTAGGAACATTTCCAGTGTAAAATTTCAAGAGTATTGTTTATAATTTATAGTAAACTTTATATATATATATATATATATATATATATATATATATATATATATATATATATATATATATATATATATATATATATATATATATATATATAATTATATTAATCTGTTATTGATATTGATATCAATGATATTATCTTACAATAAGGTTCATTAGTAAATGTTAATTAATTCATTTACTAAGATGAACAAACAATGAACAATACATTTACTACGGTATTTGTTCATGTTAGTTAACGTTAGTTAATGAAAATACAGTAGTTCATTGTTAGTTCACGTTAACTCATGGTGCATTAACTAATGTTAACAAGCATGGACTTGAATGTTAATAATGCATTAGTAAATGTTCAGTTATGATTAATAAATGCTGCACATGTGTTGTTCATGATTAGTTCATGTTAGTAAATGCATTAACTAATCAACCTTACTGTAAAGTGTTACCATTAAATCATTTGAATTGGATATATACTGACTTATATTAGATTTTTGACTGTTTTGACTTTAGAGGAGCAAGAAGAACAGATCGCACGCCATCTGAGGGAACTAAGATCATGCTGGTATTACGTGACTCACCCTAGTTATTTGTTTCAAGCTGTTACTTAATTCCTGTAGAATTTAAAAATAACATATTTGGCATATTTGGACATATTTTAAATAATGTTTTCCTCTAGTATTTCAAATAAATTTGGAGAAAACCTACCATCTACCACATGCATCTCTGCCGTCCCTTTCCATTTCATGAGTAACATTTAAGATATGCATTTTTAGATGTTAAATAAGGTAGCAATAGCCGTGTTGAGTGATTCATATAGTTACTCCCCTCCGATGAAATGTGCGTCCGACCAGGAAACTTCTACAAAAGCATATTCAGTAAGATTAGGTTCATAAATAGCTGTGTCCACATCTTTTTAGCATTATTGTTTTCTGTACATTGAGTAAATAGTAATAGTTCCATTTAACACCATAAAGATTGCAGTAATTGTAGATTGTAGTTTTTATTACAAAAACATTTGTATTCATTTAGCACTCAAAGTTATTAATTAAACCACAAATGTTCTACAGTATTACTTTTGTTATGACAGTTACAACTATTTGATAACTAATACAGGGTATTTAACATGGACGAGGACTAAGAGTCTGAAATAAAGTGAATATAAAACATATAGTAATTAAAATCAAAAAGTTCTGTTTGTTAATGTTGATCTGTCACAATCACCACCGATCTATCCTTGCAGATCACTGGTATGCATGCGGATTGCTATATAGACTACAAATCTGCCATTACATGGACTACATATATTGTCATGCACCAAACACACACACCTGTTCCATATCACGACTGCTCAAAGACTGATTACAAGAACTTTTCAAACAGCACATACATACATCAGTGCTGAGTCTTGTTATACTGTGACTGTGAACATTACGACACATTTCCCTTGCCTAGCTTTGTCGTGTTTTGACCCTCACCTTGTTTGTTTACATTTCTTGCTGCCTTTACTGACCATTCCCCGGTTTAATGACTACGACTCTGGATTGCATATGTACATCTGTTTGACCCTGTTGACTGTTGCCTGTCTGACCATCCTGTTAATAAACCTGCATTTAGATTGGATCACATACATAAATGCTTCAGAAAGGTTTTTTTCATGTTAACTAATGAAGATGATAAATGGAGATACCAACACATGAAACCTTAATGTAAAGTGTAACCCAAATCAGTATTAACTTATCAATAAGCAAATATCAATCCAAAAACATAAGTTCACAAGTTCTGATGTTTTTAAAAGAATGTTTTTCCAATTTCACAAAATTTCTATACTTTACACAGGCGAGCAGAATGCTGCTTTAGAGGATGATGCATTTGCAGTGGACAGGATGTGGTCTCATGTTATTGCTTGTAAGCGGTGGCGTGGATGTAGAGCAGCATGAGGTTAGTCATAGTAGCGTATAGCTTTAGTCTCTGCTCAGGCTGAAAGCAGGAGATCATAAGAGATTCACTCCATCTCTCTGTCTCCATGGGAACAGACCTGTTGCTGGATGCTGGGCAATCCACTGTCCTTTGCTGCATTGGTCTGGTAGCCTCGCAAATGAAATGGAAATGTCATGTCCCTTAATAAGCTAAACATGTCTTCCTGTAGTGTTAGGTGGATGAGAAATACAGTAACATATCATGAATTGAAAATGAAGACATTTTTTTTAAACCCAACTTCAGACCATAGTAAGGTGGATAATTGCTAGAGAGACATCATGCATGCACCTGCTTATTTTAAAGATGTTCTTTTAATTCCTGCACTGTAGTATAAATAGTAATACTGTATAGACCCATTATGTAATACTGTATAAATTACCCATTATGTTTTGCGTATATGTGTAAGCAGAATGCTTTGAACTTCCGGTCGGCAGCTTGATGCGTATAAAAAAAGAGTCACATTTGGACAGCTTTGAAACGATAGTTTGAATCTATTTTACTTAATTTTTAGCTTTAGTTTGAACTAATACTGCTGTTGATCAGCCCCACCTCCTGCACTGATAATTTAAGAAATTTGATCTAAAGGGAAAGAAAAAAACTGCTGCGAGGCATTACTCTTACATCTTGTGCCATTTAAATGAAGCCTCATCATTGGTAAAGTCAACATTTTCCCTTTCTTTTAAATATATTACCTTCTCAAACAAATTTAATTCACCAAAATGTTTGACACACACATATGCTGTCCCACTAACACATTGATTAAAAGAGTGGCACAGTGAAAATAAAGTGGCATTTTGAAATAACAGAAAAACACAACCATGGTACCACACACAGTGGTGTAGCGGACAGGCCAGGAGGCCCCGCGTCAATCCCCCAATTTTTGGATATTGCATAGCTTGCATACTTGTTAATTTGCCAGTAATATGGTTTGCTCTATAATGCAGGGATGTATTGTGTATTGTATTGTGCATTGAAGAGCCTGCAGAGCACAGTATAACAGCTGACACGTCTGGAACACTGACGCTATATTTCAATATCTTATCTGACTGCAGACACTTAATTAGGATAACATATTTCTCTCGTGCTTTAACTGCAATTGACAGAAGTGTAACAGCAACAATATTAACCTACACATTTAAAAAAACACCTTTTATTCTAGCCAACCTAAAAAAACAAAAGGTGTATCCCAAAAGAAATACTTATGCACTATTCTACGTCATTTTGTATTATAAATAATGTAAGTTGTTTGTTCAATTCTAAAAAGTTTGTTTAATTCTAAAAAGAATAAGTGCACTGTAATTACTCGGACGATGCACTTATTCGACCGGTAAAATTGAGTAAAAGTGTGTATTGTTGTACACTTCACGCACTATCGGGTGCACAAGTTGGATGACTTTTTTATTTAGTTTGGATTGTAACAGCAGAATTCTCCTATGAGAGTGATCATATCGCCTTCCGATGGTGAATGCGTTTGTACTCACTGCAGGTGTTATTTGGTAGTTTAGTCATTCACTAATTTGGCAACCTGCAAAAATGTCAGCAGGGAAACGGTTTGAATTTCCGCTTAGTAAAAAACCATTAGTGTTCCATTTTTTGACTGTGCTGCTGAGTGTGTAAGTGCATAACTACATAGTGCATAAGTGCATAGTGTATAGTGTACCATCTGGGATGCAGCTATAGACTTTCTTAAGAAAAACAATAATAATGATGATAATAATAATAATAATAATAGGAAATGCTCTGAAAATCTCCTTGCTCTGTTTAACATCACTTGGGAAATATTTAAAAATAATAATAATACAAACTTCACAGGAGGGCTAATGATTTTGCTTTAAACTAAATGTTTGTTTTTTATTAATTTATTAAAATGTACACTTACTAACGCAAGCATCACAGTGTTGTTGCTGAACATTTTCCACATTTAATACATATTATTCCATAATCTGTTGAAATTCTTGATTCTGATTGGCTGGAGGGTGTGCATTATTTTCGTTAAAACACACAGGTAGTTCCAGCAAAGACTAAAGGAATACACAAGACATGTCACTCTAGTTATGTCAGCATAGTTTTAAATGATGAAAAGTGTAAAGGTCAATATGGTGAATGAAGCCCCGCCTTCTAGTACAGGATGCGATGGCTTTAGACTGACGATACTCTGGGGGAGGGGCTCGGACCAGACGTGAGTTTCTGCAGATTTTGTGTGATTTGGACGTTTAGAAATGAAACTGAAGAAACAGTTGTTGTTTATTTTTATGGGTGTTTCCTAATTTAATCATAAGCTTGGCAAGCAGTTTTAGAGAATTTGATGTTTCCCCATTCAAACAAAATGCCTGAGCACACTGCAAGAGTGGTGCTTCAAAGATGACTGCTGAGTGAAATGACTTGCCTTATAGAGACTTTGCTGTGATGTCAAAGTGATGTCAAAGTCAAATCGGTAGTTTATGTATAAGGATATGTAAGTTTATAAGTTTGTAAGGCGGCCACACTCTGATAGCACATTGTGTGGTCCTTTGCAGGGGCGGGTTTAACCAATAAGCTAGGTAAGCGGCCGATTATGGCCTCAGGAAATCTGAGGCCCTCCAATGAATACCTAGAATGATAAATTAGACCTATAAATTATATATAACATCATATTTAGTATGATGAGGGTCTAAAAAAATAAGTTTAACGTTTATTACATCGCAAATGCACAAATTTGTCCCCCACCCTCAATCATGGAGCTGTCCAGTAGTCAAATTAGGTAAAGATTTAGTTTTAAAAACAAATTAGTTTATATATCAATTTCAGTTGTGAATTTATTTCAAGAAAGCAAATCATATAAAAGTTTTACAATATGCTTTACGTGCTGTTTTTATTATTATTTAGCATTAAGAAAAAATGTAGAAAAGAAGATTGAGTGATATAAGAATAAAAACAGCTAAATAAATCAATTCAAAATAAATTGAAATACAAAAGGTGCATTTTAGAATTTTCGGGCCCAATGGCTGGAATTGTTTAGGGCCCCCAAATCACTAAGGGCTCTATTTTGACGGTCCATGCACAAAGTGCAAAGTGCAGGGTGCAAACGCATTTAGGGCGTGTCAGAATCCACTTTTGCTAATATAAGGATGGAAAAATCTGCTTTGCGCCATGGCGAATGGTCTAAAAGGGTTGAGTTTATTTTCTTAATAGGTGTGTTTTGAGAATAAACCAAACAGAGACTCATCTCCCATTCCCTTTAAGAGTCAGTTGCGTTGCGCCATGGTGCATTTGCTATTTACATCACTTAAAGTAAGTGTAAGTGGAAAAACTGAGCATTTCACTAGCAAGAAAACAGAGCATCTACAGCACGGGAATGAGAGATAAATTATTAACTTTCACTTTCGCTCTCGTGGATAGGGAAACCTTGTATGCACAGACAACAATTAGCCTATTATTAGCCTATACTGCTAATAATAATTACATTATACAAAAGCAAATTGTTATGAATGAACTAAAAAAGCCTCTAGAGATGAAGAAGGCATGAAGACTGTAGTTTTTATATTTAAGTAGGCTAAAAAATAATATGTTTTGTAATATTTTAATCCTTTATATTTATATCCTATATATATATATATATATATATATATATATATATATATATATATATATATATATATATATATATATATATATATATATATATATTCTTATTATATCCTATAAATCCTTAATATTTAAATTATTTTTATATATGTAAAGATATTTGTGTATTGCTCTAAATCTTGTGTGTATTAAGCAGTGTGTAAGCCAGGCGCACAACTAACGCACTCTGTGCTGGACAATAGACCGGCTTTGTTTTGGTCTTTTGAAAAATCTATTATAGTTTCTCAAAATAGCAATGCACCAGCAATACACCTCAACACGCCACCAGAACGCCTATGAGCGCAAATGCCTTTGCTATTTAACAGCGTGGCGGAAAACGTCAAAACGACTCTTGCGCCAAGCTGAAACTAGCAAACAACAATTGCGTCGCGCATTGCGTCACATTGCGCCGGGTGTATGATAGGGCTCTTAATCTGCCTTTGGTCCTTCACCTGAACGTCATGCTTTAAAATCCTTTAATGCACGGCAAGCTATTGATTATCCCTTACATGTACAATAGAACACTAGAAGAACACTGTATCACTGAGCTGCTGAGTTGCATATTTTGGTCAAGTTGTACTCTTATTTATGATACAAAGTGTGCCAGAACTACCATAGCTCCTGCTCCAAAAAAAGTCTGTGCTGCTGACAAATGTTTTGCAGAGGTTTGTCATTCGACGCGGTCAATAATTTGTCTGTCCTACTAAGTGCATCTAGTCCTACTCAAAAACCACTCTAGTTCTCTTCATGCATTTTCATCAAGCAATAAAATGACAGGGTGTTCAAACGCTGTGTGCTTAAAAAATGCTAAAATCATCATGACGCAACAAATCGCTTGGAAGTGAAAAGTGGACATCAAACCCAGGGGTGCGTGAGAATCCTTCTAGGTGACAGGTCTTTGATTTTATCAGCAGTTTTGACAAGGTTACCTCTTTCAATGACCTTTAGTCTGTTTTCGACTGTCATTCTAGACTCTTCTTTATCAGGGACTTCAATTTCATTATGGCTTTAGCAATCTTTAGTGGCTTAAAGAATGGCATATTAAAACACTGCGCTTCATCTTTGATGTGTGGTCAAATATTAATCAATCAGCCCAGCGCTGCTCATTTAAGAGCCCCACAGCAACAGATTGGTCCAGGTATGAAGTAATGTCTGCCTATAGTCGCCCTATTGGCCAGCTTCAGAGAATGATCATACTGACTAAGCATTTCCACTACTGTGCGAAGCAAGCGATGTGTGAACAGCTTGTGTCATATAGCTGCTGTTTGCCAAAGACCAATATTGTCATTATCTGTGATTATGAATTTCCTTTTTATTGCATTAGCCGTTATCGGTTACGTCTATTTATAGGGTCTCTATTATCGTTCTTGTATAGTATATTCTACCCCAAATGAGCATATATCCAAAGATAATTGTCAGTTTTTTTAATAAGGTCAAGTTGTTTCTGATCTTCTATTAATGCAAACAGTAAAGGCCTTCCATTAACTGCAAGCCAGGCGAAAATGCAGTTACGTATATTTTAGGCAGTAAAAACTGTTTTCCATTCCAGACTGGTTACACGTCTAATGATAATGAGGTCATGGTGGCTATGATAAAGACATTACGTCAACAATGACAAAATAATCCTTTTCATTATTTGCTGATAAGCTGGTAGCTTTCTTACATTGTTTCTTGTTTCCCAGGGAAAGTCATACCCATTCAAAGGGCCTTTCCCTCCCATGTGGAACCCTTTTGCCTACATGGACTACAACAACCTCTGGAGGACAATGGATAAGATGGGAATGGAGGTAAAGGATATTTTTATTTAGCTCCGTTTAAAAATGTAATCAACTGTTGCCCTGCATACATCAGATTCCTTGGCAATGTTTATTGAATAAGTTGCTTTTGATTTGAAATATTCACCGGATGTTGGGAACAACAACCAAATAAACCCATACTATATGCAAGGAAAATAAACTGATTAGTTTAGAAATGAAGTTATGTGTAATAAAATGAAATGATGAAGGGAAAATAATATTGAACACATGAAGAAAGGGAGGTGTAAAAAGGCAGTGAAAGCCCAGACAGTAGCTGAAATCTCTCAGACGTTATTCAGCAACCCTCTGCCCTTCGTCACTGTAAATGAAAATTATCTGCTTCAGTCCAACATCTACATTAGATGATGAAGATAAAATACATCATATTACCTGGCAATGTTTATTGAACAATAGTTCTGACCAAGAATGAATGGTGTCAATCCTAGTAGTGACAACAAGTGTAGTCCGATTACTGAATGTATGACTCTTTATTAGTCAGTTTTTGTTTTTGTGAATCAAACTGATCTAATCACTCTCATGAGTCGAATCGCATTAGTGAATCAAACTTGTACAACATAATCAATGCAGGACTACATCAAACTCATACAGTATGACTAGATTAGTACAGTTTTTGAACTAATGACTCTTAGGAGTCAATCAAACACATTCAGCTCAAGCAGTTGAGTCCAGTTTAAGGTAAATGAGACCTACTGTAAATGGAACTGGTTATTCATAAGATCGTGTATTTTGTTAGTAGTATTTTTAAACAATGAATGAAATAATTGACCACATTTTAGTTTTTAATTGCTCAACAAATTGTTTAATTTGAAACCATATACACATTTAAACAGGCGCTTATAAAGCATTTTTGGTATGACATCATTTATATTTCTTAAACATATACTAACCACCAGTTTGATAGACAATGCTTAAGCGTAGTCTCAGACAAAAATATAATACTTCAACTGACTGACCTTTAAATATATAAGTGTCTTTGTAATGTCTCTAGATGGACAACAGTAATGTTTTTCCAATGCACAATTCTAAACCCTAATAGGCCACAGTCTGTGAAACCAGGCCTAAGAATCATTATTGGAATAGTTAATATAAGGATGCAGTATGAGTATTAACCACAGTGGATGAACAGACAGAGTGTCTGATGGCAAATGTGCACTTTAGATTCCTAAAGAAGCTCCATGGAGAGCCCCACATGCTGAAGAATGGGACAAGATGACCATGCAGCAACTCTTTGATAAGATCTGCTGGACCAGGTACAGACAATGAATCAATTAAAATCAGATATTGTCATGAAATATTGAGCATAATGACACATCTCTTTACCCATGGGTTGCTTGCAGGTCAGCTCGCCGCTTTGCCACTCTGTTCGTAAACGTGAACGTGACCTCGGAACCCCATGAGGTTTCGGCTTTGTGGTTTCTTTGGTACGTCAAGCAGTGCGGTGGCACAATGAGAATCTTCTCTACCACCAATGGAGGACAGGTACATTTACCAGCCTTAATACATGCATTTTTTAGCTCACATTTATCTTATTGTATTTTTTCTGTCAAAAAACAGGTAATTATACAACAAACACTGAAATGCCACGACATTCACGTTTGCGCAGTGTTTGTGTGCATCTCTTTGGCTTCTTCACTGCAGCAGTGCTTGCTTGTGTTTACAGTATAATTAATGTCAGCGGGAGAGCAAGAGAAAGATAGAGGCTTTATCGCCCTGTGTCTCTTGGCTGATATTGGCAGTCCAGGACAGCAGGTGGTAGAAATGGTGATATAAATCAAGCTATAGCTGTTCAATCCAATGTTCCTGCCAAGTCCAATATTCATTGTCGCTGTTCAGTCCTCACCCCTAATTTAGTTAACCATTGCTTTGAAAATGGCTCTTGCTGGAAGGCAAGGCTAGATGTGGAGGAAAGAGAAATTAATTGCTGTCATGAGGAAAAGGGGTACATTTAATTTAAGGCAAAGTTCACTGATAAAAAAGATGTTTAAACTGCAAAAATGTTGTGGTATGTATGCCATTTGTGATAGGTTGACTCTTTTTTTTTAATTTTTGTCTTAAATTTCTAAGATTAACCAGTTTTGTTTTTAAGAGGTTTACCACAGAAATGATACAGTGGGGGAAATAAGTATTGAACACGTCACCATTTTTCTCAAAAACATATTTCTAAAGGTGCTTTTGACTTGAAATATTCACTGGATGTTGGTAAAAACTAAATAAACCCAAAAATGCAAAGAGAACAAAGCAAATTAGTTTAGAAAGAAAGCAGTTATCTGTATTAACATGAAATGATACGTGAAAAAAGTATTGAACACATGAAGAAAGGGAGGTGTAGATAAGCATGGAAAGCCCAGAAAGCAGGTGAAATCTCTCAGACGTTATTCACCAATCCTCTGCCCTTCGTCAGTGCAAATGAACATTAGCTGCTTCAGTCCAGCATCTACATTACCAAATGATGAAAAAAAAACAGGGTGAACATTCCATTAAGACAATGACCCAAAACACAGCCAAGAAAACTCTCAAATGGTTTAAGAGAAATAAACTCAAGCCATAGAATGGCCCAGCCAATCACCTGACTTGAATCCAATACAAATTACAAAATAAAGATCAGATTTTATAGATGAGACCCACAAAACCATCAAGATTTTTACACTCTGTTGAAGTCTGTGAAAAAACCCCAGCCTGATCTCATGAAGAAACGTGACTATTTTACGTTTTGTCAGTTTAGTGGCTTATTCGTATGCATTCCTACGAGTTTAGTCATATGAAAATTTTTAAAAGGAGGTATGGCACCCATTCTTGCCTCTAAACCCATCTGTCACTGGGGGATAAGCAAATCGTTCTAAATTGAACGAATGAGATAGCTACTAAATAAAAAAGCTACAAATTGCAGTGAAATTGCGTTGAAAAAATCACACCTGAGCAATGCAATTAACTTCATTCTCCAAAAACATGACACGTTCAATACTGCCCACTGTGTATTTTTAAAATATTACATATTTTTAAATATTTGGGCCAATATAATGACTAAAAAAGCTTTGTATGAATGCTTACTTTTTAAATTACATAATAAGGACAAAGCAGGGGTCTATGTATGTGTCCTAGTGGTGATGCCTTGTAACACAATTTAAAATTACTAACCACTGTATACATCCAGTCTTTACATTTAGTAGGATGGATGTTTCCCAGTGATGGGTTGCGGCTGGAAGGGCATCTGCTGCGTAAAACGTGTGCTGGAAAAGTTGGCAGTTCATTCCGCTGTGGCGACCCCAAATTGATAAAGGAACTAAGCCGAAAAGAAAATGAATAATTGTATAAAACATTTTCTTTATATTATTACTGTCGGTCGTAGTGTTAACTATATATATTTATATACATTATATATCTTTATAATGTGAATTAAACTTTTATATTTTATATTTTATTAAATTTTTATATTTTTATTTTGAGGTTTGCCTTAAAAAAAAAAAGAATCTTTAACTACATAATTTTGCACTGTTAAGATCACTTGGTCCATTTATTAGTAGACCCAATATCATACGTTAAGTAACCAAAAGCCAGTGTAAACATTAGTAGAGGAGTAGAAGTTTACCTTACCGCATGCCTGTGACACAGAGCTGATTATGTAACATACTAAAATAGTGGCCACTGTATCTGGGTCACATTTATAGCAGGAGTCTCCTAGCAAATGTGGCATTTGAGGGTGCACAAAAAACAGTTTTGTATAAGCTGGTGATAAACTGTTGCTTCTTTTATGATGGGCTTCCTATATGATTAATGTCATAAATTCTCAGAGCCTGTTTGTCTTCCTTAACTTGCTTTATATTCTTAACTTGTGTGATAAAGGCATGTGCATAGTGGCCAATATTATACAACTGTGTCAAAAAGCTCTTTTTTTAATAAACAGAGACCCCTCATGGTGAATTAAAGAACTGCAGTCCTTATCAAAGTGTAAATATCTGTTTAAATGAGTGTGAAACTGATCAAACCTTTTACATTCAATGTAGTTTTACACATAACCCTGAAAAACGTCTTATCTCTCAAAAAAATGACAGGAGCGCAAGTTTGCTGGCGGTGCCAATCAGATCAGTGAGGGGATGGCAAGAGAGCTGGGTGATCGAGTGAAGCTAAGCAGAGCTGTGTGCAGTATTGACCAGACTGGAGACCTGGTGGAGGTCAGGACGGTGAATGAGGAGGTTTACAAGGTGAGAAGACGCATATAAACTCATATATGGCTGACTACTACTGCTTAATGTATTTTTTGCACTACAAAACTTGTCAGGAAGGCTGTATTTAGAACAAGAACTAATTCTTGACATATTAAATGACTTAACTTAACTCTCTCTCAGAGTTAAACAGTTTTATTGTGCCATTTTTGAACCCATTCAGCCAGTCGCTGTGTCTGGCGGGAGCCCACTTAGCTTAGCATAGATCATTGCATTGGATTGTACCATTAGCATCTTGTTCATAAATTATGAAACAAAGAGTGTGAAGAATGACTCTTCTTTATAGTTAAATAGCAATTGACAGAAATTGCTATTTTCTACAGCAATATGGCTAGGAACTATACTATCATTTTGCCGTAATAATTAAGAAACTTTGCTGCTGTGCCATGGTTGCAGCAGGAACAATGACATTACATATTCTAACTGGTGGAGCAAGCAGAGGGCATAATGCTGGTTCTATATCATGATATGACAGCAAAGTTCCTTGATTATTATTTATTTATTTATCCTTTATTTTACTAGGATAGTTCCGTTGGAATACAAGATCTCTTCTCCCAGAGAGTCCTATCCAAAATGACAGCACAAAAAATTAGAAAATTAGCTCTGTTTCATAATACACATGTAAAGGAAAAACAATTGAAAACAAATTAAGAATAAGTCATAACAAGTACATGTTCCCTTAAGTTTAAATCATACAGGCTTTCCAGCATTCCCAGCATCACAATACTCTCCCAGTCATTCCATAACAAGGGTGCAAAAAATGAAAAGGCAGTTTCGGCAAACTCTGAACGGTTTACTATTAGTTTAGCAGGACATCTACTGATATAGCTGGATAAATGATTACAAGTAAAAGCTGGTAATATACCAGTATATGGACTTTCTTCATTTGATATAGTAAAGACCACCCCACCATTTCATACACTGTAGAATGATGACTACGCCAGAATGAGAGTAAAGTTTATAGACATATCGGCCTAGAAAACTTTTTTTCCTTCAATCTTAGTACAAAGGGTATCCGCAGGGTCTTAAAAAGTCTTTAAATGTCTTAAATTTGAAAAAAAAACAAAATTTTAGGCCTTAAAGTCTTAAATTGACGGAAATATTTTCTTGTAGGTCTACAATCATTTTAAACGGGTGTTAATTTTCCTTTGTTTATATAAAGCTAACTAATTGATCCATTAATTAACTAATCCACCAACGAATACAACTAAATAAACTTTTAGACAGTCTGTTGTGCTTACATTTAGTTTTTTGTTGTTTTTGTTTTCATGTTGGTTATTATGTTTAATAGTTATATTGCAAAGAAATATGTGTAAATAACTAGGGTCTGCTTGTTTTTACATGTTTAAAACACTTGGCTAAGAAATAATAAATTATTTTTTGATAGGGAAAGTACTTTTTTTTTTCTTTATGGGCCATTAAAAAATCTTTAGTGTTTACCCCTATATAAGTCTTTAAAAGTATTACATTTGACTTTGTAAAATCAGCAGAAACCTTGATCCATAGTGTAACCACAGAAGAGTCGAGCTTTAAATAGGAGAATTATCGAAACTCTGGTAATTTTTAAATGAGATGCTAATAGTCTAATTTGATTCAATGATCTATGATAAGCTAAGCTAAAAGTGTTTCCCGTTTCCAGAGATCGGCTAAATGGAGTAAAAAAATGATAAAACTCACTAGTTTAACTGTGGGGAACTTGTAAAATGTGCTTAAATAAAAAATAAATTAAAGTGTTCTTTTAAAAACATGGATTAGCTGTGTCAGCTTTGGTTATCCCCATAAATAAAGATCTAAAGATTGCCTTTGTTTCATTTGTCATGTGCAAGTGGAACATCAATGCATGTGCAATGCATTGTGCATATATATGTGTGGTTTCCTTCCAAGTATCATGCAAGTCTATGCATGTACACAAAATATACACATAATATACATTTTGTTCAGTAACCAGTTGTAATCTGAAGGACAAATGCGCCCCTTTAAACCGTGTATCCCCATGTTTGTGTGTAAGATTGGTGGATCGTTATCAGTAAGCCTCTCTTCATCTCTCTGTCCTGAACCACATCCTCTTTCCTGAGCTGAAAGCTTATTAAAGGCTGCTTTCGAGCCGCTTAACCCTCTGGGAGGAGCAGTAGGGGGACACTCAGACCACTATATATTTAACAATGTGTCCTTGTATCAAAACACTACCCATTTTACACTACCATTTGTGTTTGAAAAGTGTTTGCAGCAAGCTATCTTCACAAAACTGCATTTATTTCATCATAAATAACATAAAAACAGCCGTCGGTGAAGGGTACAGTGGTGATGGCTTGTGTTTTGCTCTCGCTAGCTATAACTTCAGTAGTCTTTTTAACACTAAACTGAAATGCCTCATATTTGAAAAATGACTCTCTTTATGGTGTTTTTTCTATTTTTTTTCCTTGTAGGCCAAATATGTCATACTTGCCATACCCCCTGGTCTCAACCTGAAGATCCATTTCAACCCTGAGCTGCCGCCTCTGAGGAACCAGCTCATTCACAGAGTGCCCATGGGCTCAGTCATCAAGTGCATGGTTTACTACAAAGAGAACTTCTGGAGGAAGAAGGGTCTGCACCACTTTTCCACTTTTCTTTAAATCACTTAAAAGTAAGGGTGTGCAATATTGGAACAGAGAGGGTATTAATAATTCAGGTTTAGTTTGCTGTGTGTGTGTTTTTGTGCTGGTTTAAGCCTGCTGGATAAAAACAATATGGTAGTAAATAGAAAAGGGTTTTGCCAAATGGCTTCATTTCAGTCAAACAAATAATTCAAAATGGATGATTCATTTGGAAAGGAGCAAGCATCTTTATGAATGGATCCCTGGCTCAAATTATTAGGATTAATTCTCAAAAGAAGCTCTACGCTATTGTTCTCAGAAGCACAGATGTTCATCGCTGAGTTAGATAACTGAAACAAAAACCACAATGTTATGTCTAAAGCTCACTCAATGTTTTTGAGGTTAATTGAAGTGACAGTGGCCATTTAAAATAAAGCTGAAACAATATTTGAAATGTTGTTTTAGCCATGAAATAAAAAGTCCAAAAATAGCTCAAACTATTAATTAAATAAAAAAAAAATAAATAGATCATTAATATGTAATTGGGGTGGCACGGTGGCGCAGTGGGTAGCGATGTCGCCTCACAGCAAGAAGGTCACTGGTCTAGCCCCAGCTTGGTCAGTTGACATTCCTGTGTGGAGTTTGCATGTTTTCAGTGTTCGCGTGGGTTTCCTCTAGGTTAAAATTAGATGTTATAAAACACCAATATGATGCAGCTAAATATCAACTTTGATATTAACGGCCCTGGGAGCAAGTAAGTAAGTAATACATAATTAAGTGTGAAGTCTAATATATTTTAAAGAATAGTTCTGTCTAAATATTAATTTCACTAGGAAATACATTGGGATGCTCAAAATACCGTTAAACCGTTAAACGAAAGTGTGCGTTTTTAACCGATTAATGGTATCAATTAAACTATTAGAAATATTATTTTATGTATTTTTAAAAAGTTTGGCTGCATATGGGGCCGATCACATCAAACGCACTTTTTGCATTGAGAGGGGTATCTTTTGAATGGTTTACCAACAGCCGCGAGTGTTTTGCGCACCGCTTGTCCCAGAGCAGCTGTGTTTGTGTTGTCAAGACTACTACTAAAGAGCTTAGAATCACCAAGAGGCAACACTCAATAGAATGTTCCATTGCAACAGCAGCGCCCAGCAACAGCCCCAGGACTCCACCATTTTGGAGGGAAAATGATCGGCTGCCCATTGGATCTTATTGCTGTCGCAATGGCAAGCAGCTGCTTTGTTTTTTATTTATATATTTAAAAAGCGCATTAAAGGTGAGATACAACCTGAAAGACAACAATACAACACTTAAGATCACAATCATTAGCACTTTTAATAGTTTATTTTACAGACTTCTAATATGCTGTTGTTCTATAGGAGTTTTAGTTCTTAAATGTCCGCCGCGCCATCTACTGGCTGTTTCCCAAATCGCACTAGAGTGTTGCCTCTTGGTGATTCTATGCTCTTTGCTACTACAGAAACTTTTAAAGATGGAGGAGAGACAAGTGCTCACTGTTTCAAGTTCCAGAGCTTTATTACTATACAAATCTTAAATTTCACAATATTATTAAAATTACAATTATAACAACATTGACAGCAACACTTGCGCACAATCAATACGTAGCTGAATTAATCGTTTATTAGTGATATAAAAAGAGCACCGCGTTTTTTTTTTTTTGTCAACATAAAAAAGGCAGTGTGATGCAACTTGTGCTTTTTGGAATAGAAAGTCACTGTTGCTGTGATCGGCCCCTTAATGCGCATCTACAACACATATTGTAACAGGGCTGTAACGGACAATCACACGTGCCTACAGACATATTTGCCAAAGAAGGAAACTGGAAGAAAAACATTGCAGTTTGACACAAACGATTTAATGCTAAACAAACACTGATGCTGATCATTTGTCTGCTGGATCTTCGTCATAAACACAACAATTAGCTATAGCTTTCATTTTACAGCTTATAAAACATGTATGCAAATTAATGCAATATCATATTTAAACAACCAAACTATTGACAAAAAATACAAAATACACGTCTATTTTTATTAAATAATAATTCAATCTTAATCTGATCAGTAAACGGTTAATATTCGATAAACGAGCGGCGGTTGTTGATCATCAAAATCAGGCGTGTCCAAACTACGGGCCGCGGGCCATCTGCGGCCCGCAATCAGTTTTGTGGTGGCCCGTGAGGCTTTTTATAAATAATAATAGAATCTGGCCCGCTATACAAAAATGAACGTAATTCAATAAATAACCACCGGGTGTCGCTATTACATGCATTCAATTAAGCAGTAGTTCTTGTTATGATCTATCTATCTATCTATCTATCTATCTATCTATCTGTCTGTCTGTCTATCTACACACAGTTGAAGTCTGAATTATTAGCCCCTCTTTGATTTATTTCTTCTTTTTTAAATATTTCCCAAATGATGTTTAACAGAGCAAGGACATTTTTACAGTATGTCTGATAATATTTTTTCTTTTGGAGAAAGACTTTTGTTTTATTTCGACTAGAATAAAAAGCGGTTTAAATTTTTTCATGAACCATTTTAAGGTCAAAATTATTAGCCCCTTAAGTCTTCAGAACAAACCATTGTTATAAAATAACTTGCCTAATTACCTTAACTTGACTAGTTAACTTTATTAACCTAGTTAAGCCTTTAAATGACACTTTAAGCTGTATAAAAGTGTCTTAAAAATATCTAGTCAAATATTTTACTGTCATCATGGCAAAGATAAAATAAATCAGTTATTAGAAATGAGTTACTAAAACTAATATGTTTAGAAATGTGTGGAAAAAAATCTTCTCTCCGTTAAACAGAAATTGGGGACAAAATAAATGGGGGCTAATAATTTAGGGGGGCTAACAATTCTGACTTCAACTGTATATATATATATATATATATATATATATATATATATATATATATATATATATATATATATATATATATATATATATATATATATATATATATATATATATATATGCGTGTCTGTGTGATGTATGTAAAATTTGGCCCGCGTCAACGTTTGTTTTTTTGCATCTGGCCCTCGGCCTAAAAAGTTTGGACACCCCTGATCAAAATGAACCGAAATGAGCATCCCTGGAAATGCTATAATAAATTAGAGAGAATTTTTTTTTCTTTTTCTTTTTCCAAAAAATAATAAGGATTCAACAAAAGAATTTAAACATGAATTAATTAAAAATAAAACCTAAATAAATGTAAAAGCATCATTATTTATTGTTAAAATACATAATAAATAATGCTTAACTTTTATATATACACAGCATGCTAAGCTGGGCTGTTTTGCTGTTTTTTTCAGGATACTGTGGCAGCATGGTGATCGAGGAGGAAGATGCACCTATTGGTCTCACACTAGACGACACTAAGCCTGATGGGTCTGTGCCTGCTATAATGGGGTAAATAAATTGCGTTTTTATTGCAGAATAAATGTAAGCCACTAACAAAATGATAGACACAAAAGTAATGCTCGGTTTAGGCAACACAATATATTAGTTTATGATAGTCACATTGTCTATTCATAAATTACTGTCATTTTAAGGCCCTGAAATGCATGATGTCATCGAGGAGGTGGAACTAACAAGGACTGACTAAAGCATCAAATAATGACTAAAGAAGCAGTGTATTTTGTATTTTAAAAAAGACTCAGCAGGCTCTGACATTAAAATGGTGTGGTCTGAATCTGACATAAGCTGCTTCTTTCTGTTTTAGTTTTATTCTGGCACGAAAATCACGGAAGCTGGCAAATCTGACGAGGGATGAAAGGTAGATTTTTATTTCTTCACATATTATTAAATGTCACTATACTGTGATGTTATGCTTACCTGAATGTTATTTCTGCCAGAAAGAGAAGGATCTGTGAGATTTATGCTCGTGTCCTGGGATCAGAGGAGGCGTTATATGTGAGTCTCGATTTCCAGAAATCTTCATTTAGTCTTGAAATGTTTCATTCTTTATTTTCATGGCTGTCTCCTTCTCAGCCTGTGCACTATGAGGAGAAAAACTGGTGTGAGGAGGAATATTCTGGTGGCTGCTATACCGCCTACTTCCCTCCCGGTATCATGACACAGTTTGGCAGGTTAGTGCAGCATCTCTTGTTCGGTATTGTTTTCTCTATCCTGCTTTTGCTGAGTAACCTAGAGCATGAGTTGATACGAGGACTCACTGTTATCTGGATTTCAGGGTCTTGCGGGAGCCGGTGGGCAGGCTGTACTTTGCAGGAACTGAAACGGCCACAGAGTGGAGTGGTTACATGGAGGGGGCCGTGCAGGCGGGAGAGAGAGCCTCTAGAGAGGTACATTCACACACAGCAGGGTTTAGTTACTGAAATCAAAGTCATTTGTTCTGCTAAACTTCAGGTTTCAATCCACCTTGATTCTTTGTGGGCAAAATGGAAGTCATTACCATCAGCGAATAGATTTCGTGTCATAGCTATGGGGTGGATTCTGCTTGGGGAAAACATTCCTTACTCCTCCATTGGAAATGAATAGCAGTAACCGGAGTTGTAGTGGAAATTATGTTTTTTTTTAACACCAGAAATGAAACCCCTGCCATGTTAAGCATCCCTTCCTTGAAATCTCTACTTAATTAAGCCATTTTTCCTCCAAATATAGATGTTACCATTAAATAATCCACCTAATTATTCTTACATTGGTGATTGGGTTTAATCTGACAGGGATGCATTTTTTCGGCAGTACACTAACTTGTATTGTGACCATATCCAAACCCAAATAAATGTGGGACGATTATTAAGACGTGTGTGACTATGTGGGCCATTTCAAAACTAAAACAACCTGAAACTGTGTTTAACTTAATAAAAACATATATTCTGCCAGTCAGTTCGCTTATGTTCTTTGTATCCTTCCAGAAAACAAAAGAAGGCGTGTACATTTTCTAAACACAACAATTAAACCAAAAGACTGATGGAAACGTGGGATATTTTTACAATATGCGAAGTGTGGGACAAAAATACCGTGCTTTAAAATAGAAAATGGAGCGGGTGGTCATCCTAGCAGCTTCTGTGTGTTTATTTGGCAGCATATAAAACTTGAGATAAGATTTTTAAACTTATCAGAGGTGAAAAACATTACACTGCAACTTTTCAATATCAAATCAAGAGAAAATATATAAATATTCATATTTATTTTTTTCATATATTTATATTTAACACATATATTTATTTGTTTAATTTTTAATGTTATTTTTAAGTGCAGATACAGTGCCAAACAAGGCGTATATTCATTCTCTTTTCCTTATCGCACCAATGATAGTGAGGTTTTTGTGGGCATTCCTGGCTATGCCGACCAAGTCTATGTCATATGCTTGTATACGTGTTTAAATGTTCGCTCTAAAATGCTCTTAATAATGTTTAGTTAATGTTTTTTGGTTACAATGAAGCAATATTTGTCTCCCTACTTTGCAGCATTTGAACATCAATTGCTAACTTACAGTATCAAAAGCATTAACAAATTGTTGCACCAGCGTACTATGGATAACCCCAAAAGTTCAAATGTGTTCGCCTTTTAGTACCAATTATAGACATCTTAGATATCACTGTATTCAAGATATCTGTATCTGGATTCGGACCTGGAGAGATTTCAATCGGGACTCACCTCCATTTCATATTTCAAGAACACTAATTGAAAAAGACTAATAATAAAAGTGTGGATTTAGTATTTTGACATATGCTTATTAAACGTCTTGAAATCTTATTAGTTGATGATCAGAAATGAAACCGGAGGCAATTTTTAAAGTGTTAGATGATAGCTAAAAATAAATGTAGACATGCATCATAAATCAGTGTGTGAAATACTGAGAAAAATAAGTGATTTGAAGATAACAAAAAAAAAAAACGAAGAGCAGACCACAACTATGCAGTTGCATAGCGAAATGCAATGAAAGAAGAAAATAATCAAGAGGAACAAAACAAAAAAAAAAGGCTTGCAGGCTGAAAAGAGATTTTGCTAGACATTGTGAACGATCTTGTGATACCAGTGTCACATTGAAATACCAAGCGCTATATTATTTCAGGCTGAATAAAGCTGAACACAATTGACACAAGAGTACAGCTCACTCAGTCAAAGTGACTGACAGAATTACTTGTAGTATGTGTCATTTGGATTTGAAATGTATTTGTTTTGAGCGAAACTTCTCCAAACTGGAAGTGCTTTACATAATTTAAAACACAGGAGACTAGTTGGAGAAAAGATGGATAGGAAATGCATCAACGCAGGAGATTAAACTACTCATATCAAAGCGATCTAGCCTTTGCAGATTGCGATAGAACTACACATCTAAAACTTTAATGAACTACAGATGCCATCGTGCACTTCACTCGCACACCTGGTCCAGATTCCCCCCGATTGCAAACACACAGCTGAAGCTATTCACAACTAATTAAATGGAGTGTAAACTAGTGATGTGATGTTGTGCACAGAGGAGTCGAAGCATGTATCAAAAAAATAATACATCTCACAGTGAAGCAGTGTACCAGAGCTTGATATGTTTAGCCATAATCATGTGATCAGTGACGTCCGAAGCTTTATTTTTGCCTGTACCCACATGACTGCTTCAAATTTTGACACCCTTACAGGTTAGTAAAGTGTATAGTAGAGGTCTGCATTCCTGCGGCTGTCCCGCGGGCGCCGCAGGTCCCGACCAGATTTCTGCGGCGTGGGAATAAATTTCCGAATAAATCGCGGGAGCGGTCAGTAACAAGTTTAATTTGGGACGGGAGCGGGCTGTCTAGCAATATCGCGGATATTGCTATGCGAATGAGAGAGAGAGAGAGAGAGAGCTTTGCCTGTGTGTGTGCTTGGTGCTTGTGTGTGTGTATGTTAGTGCGCACGCGCGAATGAGAGAGAGAGAGCTTTCCCAGATAGCAAAATACACTCGGGCCAGTTCCGGCTAGATTCTCGCCTGCCGGAGACTTATCACTCAGCCTGGCTCCGGCTGCCGGACTCCGGATGCTTGTGGACTCACTGCCCGATTCCGGCCCGAATCAAGGAACCGTATCCGCGCCGGAATCGGCCCGAGAGTAATGTGCGCTGCGGCCCGGAGCTGGCGCGGCTCAGTATTTATATACCTTTATATAAAACCTTTTGGTATTACATTGGTACTTGATACCTGGTATTACAAGCCTTTGAGTTGATATAACAGCAAACGCCTGTGCGTCTGCTTGGTGCTTGTGTGTTAGTGCGCGTGCGCGCGTATGAGAGAGAGAGAGAGATTTGTCTGTGTGTGTGTGCTTGGTGCTGTGTGTGTGTTTATACAGACAGCCTGGCTGTCTGGACTGTATAGCTGGGGGATTTTCGGTTTTGTTCTCCCCCGCTCTTTAGCGGGATCGGGCGCGGCGGGCAAAAAACGGGGCGGATCGGGCAGCGGGACAATAAATTCTTAATATAAGCGGGAGCGGTCGGGTTCGGGCTAAAACCTGGCGGGTGCGGGATTCAAAATTTAGTCCCGCGCAGATCTCTAGTGTATAGCAAGAGATTAGGTGTCGATTACAGGCATTTCTATGGTTTCAAAGTACTGCACCGGTCCCAAGCACCAGTAATTCAACTTAAATACAATAGTAATTTATAGTGAAAAGTCCTTGAACCATACTAAAGTGCATTAGAGTGTTATTTAAAACTATTTTTAGAGCATTCGCCTCCAATGCATGAAGCGCTGGTTCTATCCCCACTCGGAACAAGAGGTTGGGTGTAGGACCCGTTGGATTATGATAAACGTAAATACAATTGAATACCTTTGATTTTACTACAGTCATCTGTGGTGTAATGTAACATTCCCTATATGTAAAAAAAAAATTGAGTAATTTGTTTATTTGACTATTGTTGTATTACTATATGAATGAGTTGGGAAGTTGTGAACGTTTGACATTTTTGTAACACTGTGCTTTCCCACACTTTAACCAGCGGGGGTACTCATCGAGTTCTGATTTGGAAAGCTTCGAGTAACAAACCTATTTCTGATAAAATTTACTTGAAAGGTTCACTGGTTCAGAAAGCTTCAATTCACCATCACTACTATAAACACAGGCAAATGATCAGGCATGTGGCAAAACAACATAATAGTAAAATAAACAAGGATCCAAAAAACACGAAAGGCAAGACAAGGAAAAACACTAGGAAATGTTCACTGACAGCAACCAAGACTCAGCAACAATGTGTGTGCTGTGTTTTTAGTCCATTTGATTAGTCCTGAACGGCTTTAGTTCTGTGTGTTCGCAATCAGGCAGAATCTGGCACATGTGTGTGAGTGAAGTACATAATGGGATCTGTAGCTCATTAAACTGGCAGATTTGTAGTTCTCCAGTGATATGCAAATGCTAGATCGCTGGTGAAAACGACACCTTCATAAATCATTTTCTTACATTTGTTTTGTAGTCAAATTTTAATATTTTTTTTCTGTTTTCTCTATTTTAACAGAACTTGTAATGCTTAGAAACATTATAAATGTCATTTTGATCAATTTATATATTCTTGATAAATAAAAAAGCATCAAAAAAGATTCTTGTCACCCTAAGCAATTTCATAATCTGAAACTAAGACACTTTTTTTGGTCATTTCCTCTAGATAAGAGCTTATAAATGCCTTAAATAAAGATATTAATTACAGTTTGTGTCTAAATATTGTATATTACCGTCTGTTGCTCTATGATAAACACTGTATTCTCCTTTCTTCCAGGTTATGTGTGCAATGGGCAAACTCCATGCGAGTCAGATCTGGCAGTCAGAGCCCGAATCGATGGTATATATTTTGTGTTATTACCTTTTTTTATTTATTGAAGCCACAAATCTCGAAAAAAAGCCATTTTGGTACTTGAAAACATACCACTCTGCGCTCTTCCCCCTAGGACGTCCCAGCCCGGCCGTTTGTCACCACCTTCTGGGAGAGAAACTTGCCATCGGTTGGAGGATTCCTCAAGTTTATGGGTGTGTCCTCATTTCTGGCAGCAGCCACAGCAGCAGGATTGGTCGCCTGCAAAAAGGGGCTCCTCCCACGGTGTTAAAGCCCCTCCCACTTTCTGCAAAGCTGTTCTCTGTGAGCTGGCCTTGTGATTGTGGCATCCAATCACTTAATCAGGGCCACAATGCCGACTGGGTATGAGGCCAAGTTACTTAGATGAGTTTTGACACAATCGCTCAGTCATTAAAAAAATTAACCAAGTGATAATTATGGCATAATGAGTAGCTACTAATTGTTAATGTGGTAATTGCCCTGTCAAACAGTTCACAAACAAGCCACATTAAACGATATGAAAGTGTGACATTCCATAACCATTCACCGCGTATGTTTGCAAGGGTGTATGTGTGTGTTTTCACCAGTCTTATTGATTACCTCTGCTAATATCAGGTGCTGTTCTCAGGAAATCATTAATTATCCTTCCAAAACAAGCAAGTAACATTACTGAGATTAGATAAGATTAGTGACGCATTTTATCATGCTTTGTGATAATAACCTTCCACATAATGCAACACGGCACAGCACAATTCACTATATCATTCACGAGAGAAGCAGAGCCGGTTCATATCGTATTATGAATAACACGCCATGACAATGTTAAATTACCATTAGCGCTTGAAGTGACTGGTAGAAAAATGAAGTTGAGCAGTCATAAAGAGCCGATTTGAAAGATGTCCCAGTGTTTCATGTCATTTCTAAAAGCTGCTGTGTTTTGTGTCGTGATCTGTATCTGATTGAATCACACGAAAGCATTTGAATGTACTTTGACATATTAGATTTCTTTTTTTATGTAACGCAGAGCAGTGTATACTTGAAATATAAATTAGTTTTTTGACATACATTGTCAACCGTCCTCATTGTCCTCTAAGAATTACATAATATATTATTAATTATAAAAAATTATAGATTTTATGTAATTCATTATCATGTTTTAAACAAATATAAAGGCTTTCCCCAGTCTATCTAAACGGTTTAAATAGTTGTTCTTTTTTTTTTCTCCATCCACAAACATTTAGATAGATAGATAGATAGATAGATAGATAGATAGATAGATAGATAGATAGATAGATAGATAGATAGATAGATAGATAGATAGATAGATAGATAGATAGATAGATAGATAGATAGATAGATAGATAGATAGATAGATAGATAGATAGATAGATAGATAGATAGATAGATAGATAGATAGATAGGCAAAGTAGAAATGTCACTGCCTCACCTTTGTAGGAGTAACATGTGCAATATTATTTAAAGAAAAATGACAACAATGTTATAGAGATACACTATAGTTTATCAGATTGTTGTGCTCCTCAGTTATGATAGATTTATATACACAGCTGTGGAAATCGTTTAGAGAATCCCCAACAATTATCCTTTTCTCTGGATTTAAAATTTATATTGATGTGTTTGAGATTTATTCTGTAAACTATTGATAACAAATCTTCCAAAATTAAAAATAAATGTGATTTATATTTATTGTTTTTTACATAAAACAATAAAAAGGCAGTGTTTTGGAAATTTAATTTATTTTTAGATGATACATTCCTTTTTTTTAACTACAAAATAGTTTAGACAACAATATTTGGTGGAATAGCCCTAATTTTCAATGACAACAATAAAAATATAGACCATTTTGAGGGATGTAAACAATAGCAATGGTCCCAACATATTTCCTGTTTTACATTTTTCATTTCTACAGCTTCCGAGAACCCAAAAAGAGCCACATATTAATAAATAATGTTATGATAGTTGTTTTAACATTAAGTTATGATTGAATAGTCACTTGTTACAGATATGAAATAGCTTGATAACAAGCAGGAAATGTTCATGGGCCAATGACATGACCACATTGAAATGGTCTATTTGTTAATCTGGCCAATTGTCATTTTCTGGGGAAAAGCTTTATTTTCATTTAAAAATGTGAACCACGTTTTTTCGATATTTGTAGAATAAAACTACTTTAATGTATTACTCATACCTAATAAATCCAGAGACAACTGAGAATTGCATTGCCATTTTTTTCCATAGCTGTATATCATATCCAAGTAAATGCTATATTGGTAGGAACAAAAAGTAGACATACATTTACTTAAACAAGTCTTAAATTGCAATTACCTGAAAATGCAGCCCAAAAACGAGATTTGAAATGAAATAGTGTTATTGTGTGTACATTTTTGTCGTTCCAAAGATGCGTTGTAATTGTTGTTTGTGGTGCCTTACTCTGATGTAGTTTCCTCATTTCTCAAGTGCCTCTGTGCTGATAATGAGCTCCTCCAATCATGAACATTGTCCTTGGGTCAGTCACTGGCTACTTTAGGTGATGCTTTATAAAAACACGCTCATAACTAAACAAAATTTCTGAATCCTGCGAAGAATACAACGTATGCTTTTCCTGAAGAAGCCAATGTTGATCCAGGACTGTCAGAATCTGAGGCAAAGCCACTCCTGACTGTTGACTAGAACTGTTTGATAAGAACAATTGACTGTCGTAGCTTGAGTCTGGCCAACTGTGAACTTAGTGACAATGATGTGGTGACTTTCACATGTTGTAGCTGCTGTTAACTCCTCCACCTGGTGTGTTAGTGAATCGTGCCTCTCTGTTTGTCTGTGTGCTGTTAATGCTTTTCCCCAAACTGCATAACATGGTCGTGTTTACCTGACCTGTCGACGCCTGCTTCAGTTTGCATAGCTGCCCAGCTACGTTCAGACCCTTTTGTCTGATTTTTGTGTGCGTATCAAAATGTCCAATGGTCTAGTCCTGTAATTGCATCATTTGATCCCTTTGTACAAATCCAACGACTGATAATAAAAGTGTGTGATTTACTACCAGCCCGTGTTTTTTTGTGATCGCTATGTTCAAGTGTGTGTGTGTGTGTGTGTGTGTGTGTGTGTGTGTGTGTGTGTGTGTGTGTGTGTGTGTGTGTGTGTGTGTGTGTGTGTGTGTGTGTGTGTGTACACACCGTGTGATGCCCTTTAAACTCACAAGCATCTAGATTGGCGTGACGTGTTCCTTCAGGGCAGAGAGACGAGGTTTCTTCCAGCAGTGCAGAGCTCATTTGCATGGAGTGCCACTGATTTAACTTCCATCACTTTCATGGAAATACAAGATTTTGATCTTTTTGTCTGTATTTTTTTTATTAAAGTCATACGCCAGAGGGAAAGGCGGTATGAAAGATGAATTCTTAATCTTGCCAAACTGTTTTGTTGTTTTGAAAAGAGATCTCTTTCATTTATGGATGTTGAGATCGACAGGCAGAAAGAGAACAGGAGCACCACCTGATTGGACCAATAGGTGGTGCTTGTGTAACATGTAAATCCAAAAATCTCTCTCATGTAAATCTCTCAATATGACAAGTCTTGTTGCTAATTCAAGTTTTAGCAGCTGTATGAAATCCAAAGGTTTACATTCTTAATCACCTGTTTCTAAATGGTCTGTCTCTAAAAGTGCGGTGGGCGTATCCCCACCCACCCCCCCGGCTGCGCCTGGATGAGGACAGCACAAATGTCTTGATACCTCAGGCTGTTAATGTTGCCATCCCCTCTGCAGATCTCTCGCACACCCCTATACTGAATGTAATTCCAAACCATGATTGTTCCTTCACCAGACTTGTCTGATTTCTGTGACATTCTTTGGTTCATGCTGATTCCAATAAGTTTTCTGCAGTATTTGTGGTGATTGACATGCAGTTTAACAGATGATTAGGAAAATCTACTTTCTGCTACTTTTCCAACTAATCAAAGACTTCAAGTTGTTATTTGTTGCTCTTACAACTGGGATCAATGACAAGACTTCTCAGGTAGTGTATATATATTATAAATAACCTACATGTATATTGAGGCCACTGCTTAGTCTTATTTGAAGTTAAAGCAGTACTAAAATATATATATATATATTTTTTTTAGAAAATATGAATTGCGCATATTCTGAGGATCAGTAAAAAACTAAATTATGAATACGCCATAGACTAGCTGGTGTTCAAACATACAGAACACAAGGGAAATTACAGATTTTAAACACTTTAATCTCTTTTAGAAAAAAGTCTCAGAAAAGTATAGTATATGTAGGAAAGTATAGCATATTATTGAATCACACCACATGTTCCTCAGACAAAAGCTTTACTGAGTATGCGCTGTCTCGTTTGTCTTCAAACAGCAAAAAGGTAATTTACTTTTCATGAATGGAGGTAAATCTTTTGCTGTATGAGAACAGAAAAAAAGAGAAATTGGAAAATGTGATGTTTACCTTGTGACTCTGCCAAATGTTATCACCTCGTCACTGCCCACAATGTCTCCCGCCATCCCAGCTAAGCATACAAAAGAAGCAGCAGTGTTGTATAGAGATAAGGAATGCTGGGATATCGTATCACCCAACGATACTTTGAAGTTGTAGATGCTGAAAATGGGTTGTAGTGCAAAGAGGGGGGAAACACAAATAAATTGTGTGCGATAAGCACTGGATAAGACTCTCCTCCAGACCGAAGAAAAGAAAAAGAACAGAAGAGGCATCACCAAACATCATCAAACGAGAGAGAGGAGCAAATCCCACATGAAAGAAGGAAGAAAATATCCCTAAAGACACAATTTAGAGACGACCAGGGGTCCTTATTAAGATTTAGTGTAGGCTACTTGCTAAACAGTTCTGTGTCACTTCATTAAAGAAAAGGTGTGAGGCTGCTGTGCTATATGAGAAAAGCCTGCAACCCCATTCAGTCATCTCAACTATTGTGTATTCAGGATTGTGGAATATGTGCTGTACACAACCAAATATTTTAAACTAGCTAGGCTAAGACATTTTTAGGCTCTCTGTACATTTATAAGTTATATTTCATTTAGGTAGGTTTCTGACAGGAAAGGCCATGTTTTGTGATCGGCCGATTCGAATCACTCGATTAAATGGGCATTATCAGTGGTTATCAGCTGATAGATATGAGCCAGTAGAGGCCTTCTGCGCATCCTGGCATGTGCATCCACATGGTTAATCGGCCCGGAAGTTAAGTTATTAACATCTACTTCTACCCCAACCCTGAACAGTCACAGTAATGTAAAAACAGATCTGAAGTCTTCTCTATTAAATTCCAAATTACAGAAATTCTTAGTTTTATTTTGAGGGAAAGTTTAAGCTTCTCAAGTTGTAGGCAGGACGACATTTTTTATCAACCTGGGGAGGATATTTTCGTTTCCAATTTAATTAAATCAATCTACATGCCAAAAGGGTTATAAATCTTATCACTGCACTGTGATTTTTAGATTTAGACTGTGATTTAGATTTAGTTCTGCATCATCACTGACACCAAATATAGCTAAAATGGGCCCAGAGTATATTTGTTTTCCCACCGCTTCTGATATTAACTGAAAAACCAAAATCCAGTAATTAACCAATTTAGGACAACTCCAAAACATGTGACCAAGCGATGCCGGAGTGTGACTGCATCTGTCACACAGTTGGTCTACAGAGGGAAACATGTTTGGAGAGCTTTGATTTAGACAAGTGGAGTCGGTTTAGAAAGTGGGTTTTTATCACTCCAATATGACAGTGGACACACTGTCCAAAACAGCTTACAAAAGTAGATTTTCCACTCTTAAAAATAAAGGTTCTTTGTTGGTGTAGATGGTTCTTTAAAGAACCTTTGACAGTTATGGAACCTTTTCAACTTAAAAAGGTTCTTTGCAGCCCCAAATGGTTATTTGTACTATGAAATGGTTCTTCACGTGATTGTCGCCCTTTAATAAATAAACATTACTTTTTAAAATGACTGTTGAGATCAGAAACTGTTAATAAAAGACTGATGAGATAATGATTTGTAGCTTGGATCTCTTTCAGAGTTTATCTTTGAAAAATAAAGTATAACACTGAATCCTGCCACCATGTAGTTACCAATTTAGGCATGTATTATTTACTTGCTGAAGAAGTGGGCAGATTTAGGGCATTCAAGCTTTATTAAATTTAAATTTTACATTCAGCGCCTTAATTTTATGTAGCAAATAAATTCATTTAATTTAGGACTGTGAGATCACACAAACTAATATCAGTTAGAAAGGAGACCTTTAATGCATTTCATGACCAAAGAATTGAAAATATACCTTTAAAAATTAAATGATCATGTAATACAGTATAATCCTCCATAAATGTCTGTGCTGATGTGCAGGAATACAATAACTGTGGTGAGTCATGTTTGTTTGTTTGTTTGTTTGTGTGTGTGTTTGTGTATGAATGTGTGGGTATAAGGCCAATACTTAATTTATGCCAAGTGAATATTCAGAGCCTTAAGAGTCCTGTCTGAATGTCTGAGCATCATGACATCCACCATCTGCTGCTGGATCAAACTGTGTGCTGGTTGCTGAGATAAATGGAGGATATTACGTCTAAATGTTGCTGTTTAATCCATCATTTAAATGACTCCTGAATTGCCCATAGATACCATGAAACATACATGACACCATCTGTGTGTGAATTATTTCCTCTGAGCATAGAATGAAAGCAACAGAAGTCTTTAATAATGTGAATGCGCCATGCTGTCCCAACAAATATCCTTTTCTGTGCCCTTCCTTCTCAATATCTGCCACAGGTTTCAATCATTCAAATCAAATATGTATTATAAATTCAAATGTTATTTAGACACTAATTCTCTTGCAATGTATTGACTTACAATTGAAAAGCATTTATTTGTGAGTAAAAATATAGCTTAAAGTTTGACGTATAGCTTAAAGGTATATAATATTAATTCATTTAAAATATAATAGTTTATATATAAAATTGAGAAATAGTTTTGCAAACAGGTGGTTCATTGAAAAATCCCAGATCTGGAAGCCAGTGGCTGGATATTGTACAGTCCATTCCACTGGAGATATGCTGGAGGCATGCTTTAAGACACATTATTGTTGGGCTAATGAAGTCTATTCAAATCTGGTGTCTCCAGAGTGATTCTAAATGAAAGAGGCAAACAAAGGAGGTCAAATGTGACCTGCTAATAATTTGGCCCATAATGAGAATGTGAGTTCTGTAATAAAGAAAACAGAAGCACAGGCACTGCTTGAACCCACTGGGGGAAGGGTCAGCGGTGCCACAGACAAACTGTTCTGCCTTAATAAAGTGTTTTAAAGCAGCTGGAAGTGAGTCAGAGAAGTGAGACAGAGAGTAGAACCCGTATTTTGTGTCTAAAGTATTTACTTTTCCCTTTAATTTCCCTTTAATATTTAATGTGTCCGTAAATTGTTTCCAGTCTTTATGGTTAATACTTTTCTAGTTCATTGATGGTCATATGACATCTATGTAAACATGAAATATTTCATTCATTTATTCATTTGTTTTCCTTCGGCTTAGTTCCTTTATTCAACAGAGGTCGCCACAGCGGAATAATCCGCCAACGTATCCAGCATATGTTTTACACAGTGAATGCCCTGCCAGCTGCATCCTAGTACTGGAAAACATCCATACACACTCATTCACACACATACACTACAACCAATTCAGTTTAATTGTTTTACCTGTACCGCATGTGTTTGGACTGTAGGGGAAACCAGGACACTTGGAGAAAACTCACACAAACACAGGGAGAACATGCAAACTCCACACAAAAATGCCAACCGACCCAGCCAGGACTCGAATCAGCGACCTTCTTGCTGTGAGGCGACAGGCGAGCAAATAGAGGAGACACCATACCATGAAATATTTCAAGTGTTTTATTTTAATTTATCATACATTGTTATGATTGGGTTCATTATATCAAATCTCCACCCATCATTAATGTTGATGATAGTAAAGAATGGAATATTGTCTTTCTCCTTGTAGTCTATATTAATATATCAATAATTAAATAGGTGTACTAAATAAGTAAGGTGAAAAGTAATCAACAGGTAAATCAAAAATGTCAGTTCAGTTGTTTTTTTGTTGCATTTACACGGCTGAACCAGCAGATGTCTTCACTCTGCTAGTTTTGAGCACTTTTAGCTAGCACAATCTATCTAATCCACAGTAAATTTAGCGATAGAAAACTAACTAAATGCGAATGAAGCCATCGCAGTGGATTATAAAGAACAAGGATCTCTCCCACTGCTACTTAACTGAGGTAAACTACTTTACACGTTGTTTGCTAGCCTGGCTTGATGAACTCGTTTTCACTCGCCATAGTCACTCAAAAGTCCAAAAATCATTAAAAAAAACAAACAAACAAAAAATTACTAACAAACAAAAATGGTTTTTGTATCTGAAATTACTTGCCGTCTTATAAACTTTGAAATGTAAGAAGAGCATAATATCAGAATGGACTGGCCATCTTATCATTTCGAAATCACGATCACGATGTAACGTTAACGTAACGTGATCTCTACGTTGTTATGAAAAAAAAAATATAGGCTATTTGTCGTAATTGTTTAGACAGATTGATATCACCCAAAAAATGTTGCTGGTGGCCATTGAGTTTAACAGTACAAAAGAAGCTGAAATGGGGTTGGCAACGTGACGGTGACTCTTACAAAAATTAAAAATGCGTTTTATAGTAAATTGATGTTTTTGTCACATTTTTAAATATAATTTTTATATATTACATGCAGTTTTGGGCGATGCAGTGGTGCAGAATGTAGTGCTGTCGCCTCACAGCAAGAAGGTCGCTGGTTTGAGCGGCTGGGTCAGTTGGCGTTTCTGTGTGAAGTTTGCATGTTTTCCCTGCTTTCGTGTGGGTTTCCTCCAGGTGCTCCGGTTTCCCCCACAGCCCAAGGAAATGCAGTACAGTACAGGTGAATTGGCTAAGCTTAATTGTCCATAGTGTATGAGTATGAATGAGTGTGTATGGATGTTTCCCAGTGATGGGTTGCAGCTTAAAAGGCATCTACTGTGTAAAACATATGCTGGATAAGTTGGCAGTTCATTCCGCTGTGGCGACCCCAGATTAATAAAGGGACTAAGCCAAAAAGAGAATCAATGATTGAATGAATGAATAACAGTTTTACTAAAAATATGTTTAAACTATGGTCAATGTATTATAAGCCATGATTTAATTTGTGATTACCATGGTTTAACTAAAAACATGGGGATGTTATAAGTTTATATGTTAAATGATGACAGAATTATCATTATCAACAATAATTCATTGTGTTCTGTCATCTGGTTTTGTTATAAATGAATGTAAATGAAATGCTCTATGGCCATAAACAGCAGCTATTCATCGTTTGTCTGTTACACATATGTTTGAGCAAGTCTTAAAGCGGCTCAGTGACAAATGAGAGCCATAAGTGGGAGTTTAGAAAAGACAAGACAGATAGAGATGTGTGAAGGCAGAACCAGTGAGGAGTTAATCACAAGCACAGTGTGAGGGCAGACAGCTGAACGTTGGCCAGAGGCTGTAGAGAGATCCTCAGCTCTTCCATGGATCTTCTGTCTTCAACTGTATGAAGAGAGATGTTGACAAAAACCTGTCAGAATAAAAGATTCTTATCCTGAACATAAAAAAATCATGTTTAAAGGCAAAAAAAATGAATGCAAAGACATGTGCTTAACATTTCAAACTTTTATATGAAGTATAACTCATATGAGTGATTTCAACATCAGCTTATGAACATACATACAGTATTTGATGGTTGTCCATGATTACCTTATTAGAACAGTGTAAGCTAGAAACCTGCACCGGACAGATTTTTTAGTCCCACTCCCGCAAGATTCTGTTCCGCTTCTAGATTATTTTTTCCCATTCCTGCCCACAGTAATCAAATTTTGTCTCGCTCACGCCCGAAAAAGCCAGCAGGTAAAAATACAAGTAGTTTTATTTTCACTGCTTCTTCCCGCTACTTTGTTATTTGTTTCACTAGATTTCCTTTTGAATAGAAATACAAAAGAAAATAAACAAATATATTTAGTATTATTTTTTATTCAATTAAATGTAAAAGGGGTTGCATGGTGGCGCATTGAAAAGCAATGTCGCCTCACAGCAAGAAGGTCGCTGGTTTGAGCCTCGGCTGGGCCAGTTGGTGTTTCTGTGTAGAGTCCCTGTGATCGCGTGGGTTTCCTCTGGGTGCTCCGGTTTCTCCCACAAGTCCTAATACATGCGCTATAGGTGAATTGGGAAGACTAAATTGTCCGTAGTGTATGTGTGTGAATGAGAGTGTATGGGTGTTTCTCAGTGATGTATTGCAGCTGAAAGGGCATCCGCTGCGTAAAACATATGCTGGATAAGTTGGTGGTTCATTCTACTGTGGCGATCCCAGATTAACAAAGGGACTACGCTGAAAAGTAAATGAGTGGATGAATAAATAAATGAATGATGTGCTTTTCAGAACATAGAAATACAGGCAGAGCAGTTAGAAATAGGCTAATCATTTTACTATGAAACAAAATATTAATAAATGTTGATTTCTCAAGTGGCCAAACAGAAAAGTATTTGGCCTAATACAGATTCAGAACATGTGTTAGAACAAACATTGAATAAAAGTTAACCTAATTTCAATGTTATTATCCATGATTTTAGTAAATTAATTTAAATATATTTTATCACATCCAATATTTTCTTGTGTCGTACTTGGCGCTTTGGGTTCTGATGGGTCCTGCTCTTGGGTCATAATGCCCCAATTCACATTTGTGATTTTTTGTGAATTTTGAAAAGATTTGCTTTAAGTTAGGATGGAAACTTAGCTGTAGGCCGCCTGGTCGTTCCACTCCCATGACACATGCCACTTAGGCCAAATCCCAATTCTATCTCTTAGCCTTCCCCTTACCCCTCGTTCACATGAAGGGGTAGGGGTGTCCCAAATCTTTTTAGCTTGAAGACATAGGGTTGAGGGGAAGGGCCAGATAGCCCTTGAAACTAAGATTTTTCAGGACCATACTCGATACCCGAGGTATAAAAATTTCCCAGAATACACCATCAACAGAGGCAGCATGGTGGCCCAGTGGGTGGCACAATCGTGTCACAGCAAGAAGGCCGCTGGTTTGAGCCCTGGCTGAGTTAGATGACGTAGGGCTGGGCGATTTGGCCTAAAATCAAAATCTCGATTAATTGAACATGCATGGCTTTCCTCTGGGTGCTCTGGTTTCCCCACAAATCCAGAGACAAGCGCTATAGGTGAATTGGGTAGGCTAAATTGTCCATAGTGTATGTGTGTGAATGAGTGTGTATGGTTGTTTCTTAGTGATGGGATGCAGCTGGAAGAGCATCCGCTGCGCAAAACATATGCTGGATAAGTTGGCGGTTCATTTCGCTGTGGCAACCCGAGATTAATAAAGGGACTAAGTCAAAAAGAAAATGAATGAATGAATGAATGAATGAATGAATGATCGCCATTAACAACAGCAACATGACTGCACGTGGAAGTCAGGAGATAAAAAACATTTAAAAAATGCTAAATTTTGCATAAATCTATAATCCATAACAACTCTTGTATAGTAGTCTCACAACATACTTTCACATCTGACACTTGATGAGACTCGAAAACTTTCAATCCTATTTCAAAAGTTTCAATCCTATTGGCACATTATATCGGTATGATAACATGATATCAATCCCTGCAGTGATTTTCTTAACATAAATACCAAATAATAATGCATCTAGAGTAACTACAGCAGTCGCTATTGTCAATCTCATATGAAGCAAGATGACATAGGATGACGTGTGCAGGTGTTGTTGTGCTGTTCCATTTCTAAGGGGTAAAATTTGAATCCCCTCCCCTTCACACTCTGTTTCAAGGGCCAAGGGGAAGGGGTAGGGGTAAAAAATAGAATTGGGATTGGGCCTTATCTATTTCAAGACCCAATCGGTCATAAAAGTATTACTTTCAACCTCCAGCCAGGCCTTATACACAAAAGGACACCACCAAGACCACATCACTATCTATCCTCTGCTGTCTTACAACACAAGTAACATTAGATTGTTTTTCATCAGCAGGTTGAGGGCACTTTGAGGATCCCAGAAGTGAGCAGAATGCTTCCAGAGAGGAAATCTCATTGTAAATGCTCTGTGCAGCCTCAGGTAAGAGAGTGAAATGAAGTTTGATCTGCACTCTCTGTAAAACCATTCCACATGATGAACCGAAACACAGCTTCACTGCAACATCAAACAGAATAGTCACAAAGGGTCAAGCCTCCCGCAAAAAAAGAACATTTCTGAAGTAGAGTGGATGTATCTGAATTAACAAATCGTGACATTGGCTGCGAGATTGGATTGGTCTGGACGATGCAGATGCACAAAGAAAGTGAAGTAATCAAGGTGAAAACGCAAGAACAGAGAAACAAGAGGAAAATAACAATTCCAAGCAAACAATAAAGCAGTTTGGTGGAAACCTGGAACATTTAAAATAAGGGAAAAAACACCTGCGGCAGTTCCAACAGAGCAAACATGCAGATATAACACAACGTAAATATGCATTTTATTAACTGTAAAAGCATTCTCTTAACAAATTCAGGTGTTTTAGCTTTTGCCTGATGTGAATGTTCTTTTGTTGCACTGCTTTTCATTTGGAAGCAATTACGTCCCGCTCCATTAGTCAGATGTTTTTAGCCTGAATTAGATCTAGCAGTAGGTGAGGCCCTCCTGATCATCAGAGAAAAATGATCAACATCAATCAGGATAAGTTACGTGTCAGGCCGTCTCATTTACCTCTCAGTCATTACCATCAGCATACCGGTGGGTGGATAATTGGTTTTCTGTTGATGGGTTTCTGTGTCATGGGACAAGCAGAAGTGTACGTCTCATTGATATTGCCACAAGAAAATATACTTTTTCTTTTTGAGGTCATGGGCTAATTTGTCGTGTATTTTAAGTGTGCAAATTATACAGTGACTTTATGGGGACGGACTGTTTTAAAAGAATTGCAGAGTTTTTAAGGTGCTTTACAGTACATGCATGATATCGATTACATGTAAATGTGACAATTTCAGGTCATAATCTGTTGGGGGTTGTTGCTTATATTTTTCATGATCTCCCACTGACTTACAGTTGCAGTTCATCCTGCTATTTACTGCATCACTTGTTATTCCAAACTTGAAAATCTGGGGGAAAAAAAGGTGTTTATTGAAAAATCATGAGCGCTGTTGCTATGGTATTTCACCTCTGGCGACTTCGGTTTGTTTGCATCTGTTTATCAACAGGTGAAATATATATATATATTTGGCAAACAGAGCACTGATAGCTTTCAAACACACTTTTCTGAACACTGTATATATGAGATAAAGTGATTTAAAATGAATCATTAGAGAACAAGAGTGAATGAAAGAGCACAAGTCTAAAGTTCACCAGCTGAACATGCTGAGTTTGCTGACAGTGTCAGAGCAATATGAGATTACCGAGTCTTAATAGCCTGACTCAGTCCATGGGATTTTAGCGTGGGAGTTAAATTTGAGTATAATATTTGCAGAGCAGTCAATAGGCCTGATGGTCTAAAAATTGTTCAAAGCAGGAATTGAAATACTGCAGAGGCGGAAACCCTATAGTGATATCATTCAAGTCAGAGTAGGCATTTAATATTAATAAATGAGCATGTTGACCAATGAAATCAATTAGAAAGGGCCTGGTTCAAGTAGCCCCATAATATGTAGAGCAGTGTTTCCCAAACCTGTTCCTGAAGGCACACCAACAGTACACATGTGTAACCTCTCACTAATAAAACACACCCAAATCAACTCATCAGAACTAGAGACAAACCTGAAGTCAATGGGTCAGATAATGGAGACATACACAATTCACTACCTGACAAAAGTCTTGTCGTTGATCCCAGTTGTAAGGGCAACAAATAATAATGTGACTTCTAGTTGATCATTTGGAAAAGTGGATTTTCCATATGAATCATCTGTTGAACTGCATCCCAATCATCACAAATACTGCAGAAGACCTATTGGAACCCACATGGACCCAAGAAGTTTGGTGAAGGAACAATCATGGTTTAGGGTTACATTTAGTAAAGGGGCGTGCTTACAGTATAGTATAGCGCTCCTTCACATACTTCAGCCTTCACATCAAAGTTCCTGAAAGCAAAGAAGGTCATGGTGCTCCAGGATTGGCCAGCCTAGTCATTAAACATGAACATTATTGAGCATGTCTGGGGTAAGATGAAGAGGAAGCATTGAAGATCAATCAAAAGCATCTTGTTGAACTCTGGGAGTCCTGCAAGAACACTTTCTTCACCATTCCAAATGATTTTATTAATCAGTTATTTGAGTCATTGGAGAGATGTATGGATGCAGTCCTCCAAACTCATAAGAGTCATATGCAGATCGCTCACCAGAAGCACCGCTTGGCGACGCACAGTATTGGCCAAGCAGCGCCATGCATTTTATAATTCTAAACATAGGTTTTGGATTAGTTTGATTTTAAACAGCATGCGAATGTGTGCGTCTGGTGTGCGATACTTTCAACTGTCATGTGCGTGCCGTGTCAGGGCGCATCCGGTGTGCGACGACCTTTACACAATATCTTTTTTTTTACAGTTTGCTTTACAGCAATGCCAGAGAAACATTTACGTCAACAGTTTTAAAAGGACCATTTAATTCTTAAAGTGATTAACATTTTAATGAGCTTATGAGTCCTTTACCTCTTTAAAGAATCTTTGTTTGAATGGAAAGATTTCATGGGTGCCATTGATTCTTAATGGCGCTAATAAAAAACTAAATTTGCAATTGTGTGTCCCTTAGCAGTTCCAATCTTTTCAATGACAGCTGTGTAAAACATGTCTGTGGACCACATGTCTTCATTCTCACCCCCAAAAGAGCTGCAATTCATGGGGGGAAAAAAGCTTTTATTTAGAGCAAGATTGTGTAAGTGTGCATTTCGTCAGTTGCTGCATTCAAAATTGGACCCATGACTTTAGGGTTGTTAGTGTTATGTTATGCTTTTGCTTCTTTGCTCATTGATCTTTGGATTTGGAAAATAGTTTCACAAAATTCACCTGTTTTCGAATCCTGATTTTGTAGGAGATATTTAGTAAACATTAGTGCTTTAGAGCTTTTGCCAAGCACAAGTATTGAAAAACGAAACCATGAATGCTGGATGACGATAAGAACAGCTCTGGTGCAATAGTTTTCAAGCCTTTGTTTACAGTAAAATCAAAAACAATAAAATGAGTCAGTTTCCCTCATTAAATTAAACACTGTTGACCGGTACTACATTTTGTCCTTGCTTTCTACAGAGTTCTAATCAAAATCCAGAAGACTAATTCGATGCTGGTTTCCCATTTATTTTCCTTTTGATTTTTAGAATGGGTATTCAATTCTGGAGTACAATAATAATGGCTGGTTTAAACTTCATTTTAGGATCATTGGGCATTTTGATGTTTGCACATTGTAAACTGCAAACACTTTAACACCCCAAACATCTTTATTGAAACCTTTTAGAAACACTTTTTTTAATCAACATAACTACTTCAACATCTCTACAAGGTTGTGCATAATGTACTTTATCGGTTAAATAGGCAAAGTTATTATTGAGTAGTTTTGTTTACCAAAGTCCTTAATTTACTCTTTCTTGAATTGAAATCCCTATTATAAAAGCTACTAACTTCGGCAACTTCTCCAGCACATGTTTTACACAGCGGATGCCCTTCCAGCTGCAACCCATCACTGGGAAAATACAATTAATTATTAATTACAATTATTATTTTTTTGAAAGCTTAAAACCATCACATAAATCATAACAAAAGACACAATTGGCAAGACTAACCTTTGCGGAGGAGCATGTCGTGTGGACATGAAATTTAAATTTAGTGATAAAAGCAATTTTAATTCATTTTAGATGGGAAACATGATGTTCATCATCAAATTGGGGAAAGACTGAAACCAGAGTGTAAAGAAGTGAAAAGTAGAGGAACTGTCATGGTTTGTTGTTGTTTTTTTTTGCACCATGAGCCTCATACAGATACATATAAGTCAATGCAAATGTTTATGGGAAGCATATTTTATTTAAGCTGTGGGGTCTCTTTTAATTACAATGCAGATATATGCATACGTACAGCTGGCTAATGAAAGATCTGCAATCTGGGACTGTATGAAATGTGTTGTTTGAACTGGTTTTGATGGCAGAGAGCGCAGAGAGAGATTATATTTTAGGAGATTGACAAATATGAAGGGTTGTGTGGAAAACCTTTATATAGAGATGATTTTCTTTTTAATAACAAACCTTATGCATGCTTTTGGTCATTTATAATTGTCCAAATTCACTTACATTAGAATAAGTTTAAGAATTAATTCATGTGTGTTCACGTGGTATGATGATGAAAAGTTTGGTTTCATCTATTATATTAAACCTTTGTTTTCAACATTGGAGAAAGTAATAAAAAAGCTCACAAATGAGATTTGCAAGAAAGAGTTTCATCCGAGGAATCATAATTGTGCTAGAATACTGAAAAATAAAGTTAAAATTGCTAGATGTATACTTGGAACTTTTAAAAAAAAAGTCAGATTATGAGATGAATGAATATATACCTTTACTTTTCTTTTTTCTGTGGTTGGACCAAGTCTTTCTTAGTATCAGGTTGTAGGGACATGTAAAAGCTGTAAAAAGTTTCAACACAACCATTTATTTTGGTATATTTATTAATTGAAGAAATGCTCAGGTTTCCATTCCGCAATGAGGAACCCATTATTCTGAGTCCATTGATTAATTCATCCCAGTCGATTTAATTGTGCATTTTACATTTATGCAGGCCTATATTTACATTGGTTATAAAAATCCCAGATCAATCCCGGCATCAATCCCAGATTAATGCATCCCAGTCGATTTAATTTTGCATTTTACATTTATGCAGGCCTATATTTACATTGGTTATAAAAACAATCACTTTGCATTACCCAGGCCAGCACTTCATCTTATGTTGATGTATTATGATTGTGAATCATTCCCCGGAGTGCCAGAGAACATGATTACGGCTGTCTTGTATTTAGTACGATAAGTGGGTAAATGTTTGACACCTATAGCAGGCAATGCTAATCACAGATCGCTGCCGATAGAGGTTTTGATTCGGAACATATCATAATTACCTCAGAAAGGTAACCACGGACATGTTATTAAATCTTCTCCCACATGAACAGACTAGCTTGTCTATTCCTCTCACGCCCATAAGCTTATCACTGAAATGCAGGCTTATGAGGGAAAGTGTGTAAACTAAAATTATCTTAGCGTGTGATCCAAACAGATGTGGGAGGAGCCATGAAACAGCTTGTGCAATTCATTTCTATATATATAAATGGATCATGGAGAAAACTTGCCTCCTCAAACGTCAAACTAATTATATAAAAAGAAACATACTAATTAATTAGATTTTAAAATGAAAAGACAAACAATTGGCACTATGGTTTTAAAATATAGTGAAAGAAACTGTAAAGGCTGCAGTTCTGCATTTCACACAGTTCCAGAACAGTTGGCGTCTTCATGCTGGTTTCTGAGTCTTGAGTTCAGTCACAGCTCAGTGACTATAGAGGAAATCTCTGCAGCCTTGCCAACTGTTCTCCAGCTCTGCAGTCACAGATCTCAGCTTTATAGTAAGTGGATCAGCAAATAAAAGGAACATTTAAATGAAAATTCAGTGTAGCCGTGAAGACACAAAACACACAAAACGCATTATTAGGTTGAATGTGTGTTTGTTGAATGATGGGTTTGACTCAGAAGCCTTCACGCAGTTTCACATATTTTGTAATTCATTGTTTTTTTTTTATTCATACATTTGAATTGCATTGATTACCTTGATTTTTCTCAAGCAATGTTTGATGGTAAAAAGTTTATTTTTAATAGTTTAAAGTGATATATTGTCTGGGTTGGTGTTGTAAATCATGGTACAAATACCTGGTAATATACTGCTAGTACTTTTTCTGTTATTGTATGGACTTATGGTACTGTATGTAATTCTCTATATATTATTTCTTAAACAATGTATTGTTTTAAACTAAATTGTCAATAAGAGCCACTTTGTTAAAGTGCACAGTGTAAATAAATGGGGGAAAACACAAACACCTTTTACTTAACAGATATTTCTACAGTGCACATGTATATAACCCTGGAAATTGGTAATTACTTTTTTCAACAACAAGAAAAAAACTACCTAGAATTTTTAAAAAGCTATGTATTAATTTACAAAAATATAATCTTTGAGTGAATGAGAAACCAAAACAGAAATAATTAATTAAATTATAACTAAATTGCAATCTATTAAACATTGTTTTGTTTTTTTTGGAATATTGAATGCAATTATATTGCCTGATATGTACATTTATATGTATATTTAACACAATTTTCATGATGCATGCAGCTTCAGAACCGTTGATACAAGGCAGGATGGATCCATGCTTTCATGTTGTTGAAGCCAAATTCTGACCCAACATCTGAATGTCGCAGCAGAAATCGAGACTCATCAGACTAGGCAACATTTTTACAATCTTCTATTGTCCAATTTTGGTGAGCCTGTGCGAATTGTTGCCTCAGTTTCCTGTTCTTAGCTGACAGGAGTGGCACCCGGTATGGTTTTCTGCTGCTGTAGCCCATCTGAATCAAGGTTGGACGTGTTGTGCATTCAGAGATGCTCTTCTGCATACCTCAGTTGTAATGAGTGGTTATTCAAGTTACTGTTGTCTTTAAATCAGCTGGAAACAGTCTGGCCATTCTCCTCTGACCTCTGGCATCAGCAAGGCAACGGACCATTTCGGAACATTCTCTGGAAACCCTAAAGATGGTTGTGCATGAAAATCTTAGTAGATCAGCAGTTTCTAAAATACTCAGACCAGCCCGTCTCACACTAACATGCCACGTTTAAAGTCACTTAAATCACATTTCTTTCCCATTCTGATGCTCAATTTGCAGCAGATCGTTTTGACCATGTCTACATTCCTAATTGCATTGAGTTGCAGCCATGCGATTGGCTGATTAAAAATTTGCGTTAGTGTGCAGTTGGACAGGTGTACCTAATAAAGTGGCCTGTGAGTGTATATTGAATTAAGGATTGTTTGTTTAAAAAAAAACTTATTACAAAACCTTATTACGTTTCATTATATATCATATTTCTCATTGTTATTTATAACAAATAACAATAAAACCATAATCTGATTTGTTGAGTTTAATGCATTCAGCGCTGCATTCATCCATTTAAAAAGCAATGTTTTTGAGCCCATGGTTTACCTTTTAAATTAAAGCTGTTTATTGCATATATTAGTTTGTTGTATGGCTAACTTCTTAAAGTTTGACTCTAGGTGATATATAAGACGCTTTAACAACAAGCTGTTTTCATGTCTTCACGATAATAGTATTTGGATTATAATAATACATCATGCTCAGGTTACCAACTAGGCGAACAATAGAATTAAAATCTCTGCCTTAAAGCAATTCATCTCACCTCACTTAAATACATTTACTAATAACACATTGCTGCTCCTGCAAATGAGAATTAAGAAGACAAATTATGCCTGTCTAATTTAGAAATCTTCAGTGTTTGCATTGAAGTTGAGCATAATTATATTGGGAATTTAAGTATAAATGGATTTGCAGGTGCCTTTGTGCTGGAACTTATTAAAGAAGCAGGTGTGAAATGTCAGCGGTGAAAGTGTGTGTGTGGGTCTGATGTGCGAAGACCATTAAGTGCTCTAAACACAGCCATATGTGCTTCTCTGAGTCTTAAGTTCTCTGTCTAGAGAATAATAGCTCACAATGCTGTTTACTGTGACAAGGTCTTTTACTGGTGACGCACCTGCTTTTCCAGACTAAAGGGAAATGGTTTTCTGAGCAGTTCATCTGTCTGCTGTGTTCAGGGGTTGACTGTCATTGACATTGTATTCTTTCTCAGGGATCTTTAATTAAATTTCCTGAATGTTAAAACCTGAGAAAGAGAGGAGCAAGATCTGCAGTGTTACTAATCTTTGCATATGTAATCTTTTTTTTTTATTAAGCTGTTCATACTCTACTGCTTACCTTCAGGCTATATAAATGCTATTAAAAGTTATATAAACCAGCAATCCACTCCTGGCAGATTGCTGCTGAACTACACGTCACACTAACTACAATTCCCATCACACCGTTTCACACACACCGGTTGCTGTTCACCACTGATAAGTCTCACATAGCATCCCATCATCACTGATCATTTGGACTACTTATACACTACACATACACCAGTTTGTTTGCAGTTATTATGTGTTTGTTTTGTTTGCTATTTGTTTTTGCCTGCCATTTTCATGATCTTAGCTTTGTTTTTTCTTACCACTGCTTAATTTTTGACCTTATGCCAGTTTTCAACTATGTTTTGGATGCCCTATATGTATCTGTTTTTACCATTGTCTGCTTTCACTTGGATCCTTACTTTTGTTGTCGCTCGTGACAGGTATAAGATTTGTGTTTTGCTCATAACATTTGAAAAGAAAAAGCACAGATATTTATAGTAATTAATTAAAAAAAGGAAAAGGTGCATAAACAGAACGTTCCAAGGAAAATGTTTTAAAGATTTGGTGCTATTAACAGGTGATTGGCAAAGTAGTAACAATTGAAAAACAACTCCTATATTGTATTGGTTTTAATACTCCACGTTGTTTTAGGTGTAATGAATGTCCAAGAGGAATTATTTAAGTCTGCTTGCCATTAAAAAAAGCTTTAAAATCTCTTATATAGATACGTTTAGTCATTTAGCAGTTGATTTTGTCCAAAGCAACTTTTAAATGGAGAGGCATTAAGTGATTCAACAAGAAGAGCAAATACATAAAAGAAGTGCTAATTATGCAGGAGGATAAGGAAGGAACTGTTTGTGCTTAGAAAATAAAGTGCTAGATTAAGGAGTTTTTTTTTTTTTTTTGAGTGAAGAATGTTTCTACAGGTGGTTTGTCAAGCCCACTCACCTGTGTGCAGCACTCTTTATAAATGCACAATGTTTTTTTTTTCTGATAAGGAGTGATTGTAGGAATGCGTCTGTTGCAAATGTGGGAAAACTGGTGCAATTGTTGGTTAACGTGTCAGAGAGATGAAAGAGTTGTGTTTTCTACAGGTGGTTTGTCAGGCCCACTCACCTGTGTGAGACACACTCAGAACTAGTGTTTTGGGGTTGTCGTGTGGTGAGGTAGAGGAGAGAAGAGGGGGTTTTGGTTTTGTTCAAATATTAATTATTTTTGATCATTTTGATTATGTAATGCTGTCTGTAGTCAATGACTGACCTTAAGGAAACATTATTTTGGAGTGATTTTAAAATAGCATTTCTTGGACAGGTCCACTTGACATCGTACTGTAAAAATGCTTTCTAAGATTTCTTTTTTTTTTGTAAAATGTGCTTCATTTACTGAAGTGTGACTGTTTTTAACTATATGAATGATAAAGCTGAGAAAACTGTATAAAATACTGTGGTTGTCAGAAATTTACATTTAAAAATACATTGGAAACTGTAAAAGAAATTCTGCATTTTAAGGTATACCGTATTTAATTAATTTAGTGTTATACACCAATTGTTTAAAGTACTAACATCTACAGATCATACTTTTGTTGCACTGACAAAAACACAACCATAAGCATGTAGTGATGAGAAAGTCAGCTGCTAAACACCATCATGCAACACAAACAACATTTTACTTAATGCAAGAAACATTTTTTGTAATGGAGGGAAATGTGGGAAAGTCTATTTACAGTTGTCAACCACATTTTACTTTAGCATTTTCACAGTTTTCAGAGTACTGTAAGGAACAAATGAAATAGAAGTTTAAAGTTGTGTAATTTTAAGGGAGGTACCAGAAATTTGGCTGATAATTATAATAACTGTTTATAACGCAGCTGGAATGACATCTTTTAATGTTAATGTCTTATTAATCAATTACCTCACGTCTTAAAATTAACCAGCACAAAGATGCAAATGTATTTGCTTTAATATATATCATAGGTAATGACAACATTAAAAATAAAACATTTATTAGGAGATACTGATATGGCAGTCAATATAAATTGTCCCTTTTCAATTCAACGTAAAAGTTCTAGTCAATTGTTACTGTGTCAGTCCAGTTTTCAGAGTTGAAATTCAGTTTAGTTCATTGTGGTTTAATTTCTGCTGAAAGTCCAAACACAGAGGAGCAAATCCATTAATGCGCAGCTCCACAAGTGAAGGAAAAAACCTTGACAGAAACCAGGCTCAGTTCGGCACGACCATTTCTCCTCTGGCTAAACTTCCTTTGCGTAGCTACAGTCTAGGTGCCGGAGGCTGAAGAATGCTGTATGTCCATCATACATGGCCCTTCGGGATCAATGTGAAGATTTGTCTGTCACTAGGGTTTCATGTCTCATGCTCTCCACTCCTCCATGACCATCAAAGCATCTACTCAGGATACGGACTGGGTACAGATTGTAGAGACCACGGGATAATCAAAAACAGACTAACATAAGCGTAGATGCCGTTTAAATCATATATATAAGCGTAGTAGATGCCGTTCAAATTATTATGCCGTCTTTTGGGAAGTTTTCCCAGCTCCGGTTGGCCTAATTAAATAAATAACTTTTCAACTTTCGGAATCTGATGGCACCTTAGCCCTTGTGGTATGACAAAGAGTTGATGCTTTATGTCATCTAGGATCATTTTTGTATATTGCATATTTACTTTTGCAGGTTTAGTCATCTTATATTATATGCCAGTTTTATGGGTTATTTACTGTGTTGTACTTTATGTTTGAAGCAGCAAAGACTACACAGTTCATCCCAGCTGTTCCTCAACTGTGAGTTTCCCTAAACATCGTATTTTTGAGATTAATTGAGACTTTCTGAAATGAGGTTGAATCGCACGAGCAGCAATTAAATTTTGAGTTGAAACTTTCTGTTGGCTGACTGCCAGTTCCGTTTTCCTAGTCTACAGCTCTCTGAGTTACCATGGAAACTGCACTTTCCCCCATTTCTATCCCTCTTGCCTTCTTTTTATTGCATTACGCTGTCTTTTACCCACATCTTCCTCATGAAAGAAAGGAAAACTGGTTGGGATTGGCAGCATATCCTGTGTAAAGAACGGAAAGAGGTGAATGAATGTCTGCACTGGCCGTTCCAAAGGCCACGTCATTGGCCTGAGCTGATTCCGTCTCCATTCTCTAGAAACCGTTGTTGCCAGTGACAGGGTGAAAACCACTTGGGGAGCTCTGACATTTCTACATACAATCACCTGACTGGCTCTGGAAATGTCCCCTCAAACATACACAATAGAGAGCTCTTGACATTTTTGTATTTATGTTCTGTTGTATTTATATTCCTTTTAACAGCCATGCCATTCTCACAGGGAGTTAAACTGGCAAAGAGAGTCAAAATACAAGTGGCCTTTTGTCACGTTGCTTTTTATTATGCAGTATCCGTAAGAGAAGGCTCTTTCACATTTTTTGGTTGGAATTTCCAGCCCATGTTAATTGGAAATGCTAATTTTATTTCACAGTAATGACATCTTTTACAGTAAAGTTATTCATGAAGGTATTTATTCCAGAAAATATTTTTAAAAAATCACTTTTTATAATAAATATAATAGAACATTTAAAGGAAAATTACTTGATATTATTTGATTATTTTGTATTTTATTTTAAACTTAAAAGTGTAATAAACAAAATATGACTTTAGATATGACAAGAAAGTCCACTGTATGTCACATTTCACAGTGACCATACCTTATGATCATAAATCTTTCTCAAGTAACCACTTCTCACAGATATAAAATAACTTAAAACTTTAATAATCACCTAGCAAACCACTGACCTAAACCTTTTACTAAAACCCAACCAATAGTGTTTTTAAAAGCAAATGTTAGAGAAAAGGACATAATACATAATTTTACCTTGATTTTACTTTGCCTTTTGTGAAGCCTAGCTTCACTGGACTCAAAACTCTCTGCACAACAGTATACAAGGTAAGCTACTAAGCAAACTGACCATGCCAGAAAATATATCCATATGGGAAACTTATGTATCTGGTGTTCAGCAATGAACTGCACAAAAATAATTCTTTATTTCTTAATAATATGTAATATATTAAGATCATTACATAATATAATATCATTAGTGTGAAAAGGAATACAAGTTATTGTCTTCATACTGCCCTGTAGTTTTTGTTTTACCTATTACAGTAATATATGCTGCTGTACATTTTGAAAGTTTTCTAAAAATGAAGGCTGAATCACGTATTCCCAATGAGCCTGTGTTGCCTAATGAATTAGGCAATGTGAAAATTGAAATTGACAATGAAATTGTCATGTGATGTAAATCCTATCACACTGGTAAAAAGCTACTTATAGCTGAGTCTTATGTTTTCTGCTCAGAATAAAGAGAAGTGTAGCCTTCAAAATAAGACAAGAATACTGTACAACAATATGGACAGTTATATTAAATCAGCACGAAATCTAAATGTACTATTCTTAGTTTTGCCCTCAAATGTTTAACTAAAATAACCTCCACTCTTGAAGAAACAGCATTTTGTGCTCACCAAGGAGAACAACCTGTCACTTACATGAGATTGACCAATAAAAAGCCACAGTGATTCACACTCCTTCAGCTTATTACCTTGTTTATCAGGAGTCGCCACAGCGGAATGATTCGCCAATTACACAGGCACCTGTTTAACACAATACGGCCAATTTACTTCATTCAATTCACCTACTACAGCCCACCACATGTCTTTAGACTGTGGAGGAAATTGAAGCACCTGGAGGAGGAAACCCATGCAACACAGAAAAAACATGCAATCTCTGAGCAAAAAGGACTTCTTTCTCAGCTGGGACTCGAATCAGTACTCCTCTTGCTGCAAGCTAACCATGTTAACCACAGAACCACCATGCTGCCTAAAGATGGTCCGGCCAACCAGGGATCCAAAATCATTCATTCATTCATTCATTCATTCATTCTTTTTATTGTCAGCTTAATCCCTTTATTAATCCGGGGTCGCCACAGCGGAATGAACCACCAACTTATCCAGCAAGTTTTTTACGCAGCGGATGCCCTTCCAGCCGCAACCCATCTCTGGGAAACATCCACACACACATTTACACACACACTCATACACTACGCACAATTTAGCTTACCCAATTCACCTGTACTGCATGTCCTTGGACTGTGGGGAAAACCGGAGCACTCGGAGGAAACCCACACGAAGGCAGGGAGAACATGCAAACTCCACACAGAAACGCCAACTGAGCCAAGGTTCAAACCAGCGACCCAGTGACGTTCTGGCTGTGAGGCGACAGCACTACCTAATGCGCCACTGCCTCGCCCTTGATCCAAAATCAGGTTTCAAAATCAAGAAGCTGCTTTACTCTAATATATGAAACAACTTCAACTTGACAACTTTTTTCAGTAGTATCTGTATACAGACTTGAATTTGCAAGCTGAGACTGCATATCTCAGACTTGCAGTGTCAGACACAATGCACTCAATGGAGCTAATGACGTCACTGTGAGGGGTAAGGTTCGGGGTGGGGTTAGGTGTGTACATTAAAAACAGCTCACCTTGCAACTCCACCAAGTCTGCATCCAGACCTCACTTTTTCAGCCTACTTAGTACAATTTTTAATTTCACTTTGTTCGAAGAGAAATATTAACAGCTACACCTGTATGCAATAGATCAAATAGATAGAGTTTTTAGTGAAGAAATAAAACAGGAGTTTCAGTTATAACCCTAAATAAATAACTAAAGTATATGCTTTTCTAAGGGATCAAACTGTACATAAATTTCACATAGGCACATTTACCATTGTGTGAACATTCATGAATCTATGAACTTCACATTATTGCAAAATATTATTTTAACAGGTTCAAGTTTGTCAGTAAATCAACAGAAAGTTGCTTGATTTGATCTGTGCTTTATAACAAATGTAAAATAACAGTAAACTTATCTCACAATAACAGAAACTAAGCATAATATTGTTTAATTTTTTGAAGGGATTTTAAAGCTTAATCGCAATTAATGTAAAGAATGATTAGTTGTATAAGCGATATAATTCTTTGCTCGCATTTGCTTTGTGGAGTGATGCACTATCCTGTTGCACTTAGAGTGAAATAAATACTGTGAGCTGAAGTAATCTCAGGAGACTCACCTCAGCTTCACACATTTAGACTTTCCTGCCGCACGACTGGTGTTGATTAATTCATACAAAAAGCTTTCCTAATAACTGTTTCATGGAACAATTGCATGTGTATATTTGTACATTCATGTGTCTGAACAGGAGACAAATGATTAAATAAACAAAACAATAAATCATAACACTATAAATATACACTAGGCCAATATATATGATAATAAAATGAAAATACAATGTAATTCAAAGTAGAATGAAGTAGAAGTATAGCATAGTGTTATAGTAGAAGTGCTCACAATTTCTAGCTTTCATTATATATATTGCATTGAAGTGAAAGTGTCTTTGCTGTTTCTTCCTGATGCTATTTATTTCCAACATTTGATAGCATATGGGATATTATCTTATGATTGTATCGCTCAAAATCCAGCTATTTTTATTTATTGATTCACTCCACAAATGCAGAAAAAGTATCTCAAGTCAAACATTATTGCTCACATTCACTAAGGCCAAAAATATGTGTCTCTAATGGCTGTTTGAAGGAACAACAGCCATTGGACACACAATTTTTAGGCTTTATAGGCTTTTTAAAAATAGTTTTGATAATTTTCCTATTTAAGTCTTGACACTTCTGTAGATATATCATGTACAAAGACTGCCAAGAAATGAAAAAGTTGCTATTTTCTAGTCCAATATGGCTAGAAAATAATCTCTCATTCTGGCATATTTATCAAAAAATGTTGGTGCCGTACCATAGCTGCAATGCAGGCGCAATGATAATACACAGCGCCTGAATATGACTAAATTCTATCAATATAATCAACATGACAACCTACTTACACTTGACCACCTGTGAATTGCAACCATGAAGAAATTTGTTAGAGACAATTCAGAACATATTTACTTTGGTGCAGATCCTGAAACATACCTATATAAACTAAAGTACACTGAAGGTAAGTTTTTAAAACATGAAAGTCAAGAAAGTGTAATATCATTATGTCTGCTGCAGCTGTGGTACGGCAGTAAAATTCCTTGATTATTACTTCAGAATGAGAAAATAATTCCAAGTTATATCGGCTTAAAAAAAATGCAACTTTTCTTTTCCAATGGTCTGAGTACACATTGTAGCTACAATATTGACCATACTGAGGGATGTAAACAAAAATAATGTCCCTAACCTATTTCCTCACTCATTCATTCATTTGGTTTTCGGCTTAGTCCCTTTATTAATCTGCGGTCGCCACAGCAGAATGGACTGCCAACTTATCCAACACGTTTTACGCAGTGGATGATCTTCCAGTTGCAACCCATCTCAGGGAAACATCCATACACACTCATTCACACTCATACACTACGGACAATTTAGCCTACCCAATTTACCTGTACTGCATGTGTTTGGACTGTAGGGGAAACCGGAGCACCCGGAGAAAACTCACATGAACGCAGGGAGAACATGCAAACTCCACACAGAAATGTCAGCTGATCCAGTTGAGACTCGTTTTTAATTTCTATAGCTTCAGAGAATCCAAAAAGGTCCACATATTGATAAATAATGTTATAACAGTTGTATTAACATTAGGTTATGATTGAATTGTCTCTTGTTACAGTTATGATGTAGTTTGACAACAAGCAGGAAATGTCCATGGGTCAATGACATCGCCATATTAAAAAGGTCTATAAAAGATTGAGCTTTAAATAGAGAAATTATTAAAACTCTTTGGCTTTTTTGAATCACATGCTAATGGTCTAATCCGATTCAATGATCTATGCTAAGCTAAGCTAAAAGTGCTCCTGCTAGACACAGAGATTTTCTGAATGGATCCAAATAGTTTAACTTAACTCTTTTAACTCCATGAGAGCTCTAAAATGAGACTATTTTTTAGAAAAGTGGAGTGTTGCTTTAAGACATTTTCTTTTTCAAATGCATCAAAGTAAATAAAGAGGTCCATAGCTTATTTTAGTTCCAACATAACAATGCCCCTGTGCATTTTGGACAGCTTTGCTGATTATAACCGGAGATTTGTTACTGAAATAAGACCTCACAGGTGCTGAGGTTCTGTGTGATATTGCTCCACAGCACCATCTGTTACACCACTTGCTTTGTTTTAAAATATTTGCTCCATTTAGTGATGAATTGAACCTATTTTTAATTTCATGGAATGAGAAAACAAATCTTTAATTTAAAAGGCCATGAAGAAAAATGTAAAATTATACACAACGTTAATAGTTTAAGGTGTTACATGTTTACATTCGTAGAGCAGCATTTACTGCAGATCTTTTCAGTCCATAATATTATAGTGATATTACTGTAAACTTAGTAACTAAATCATTTTGACTAAGGTATGTCTTTAGAAACTGAAAGAGTCCCACTGACGATACTAACTAACTTTTGCCATCTGAATAAACATAAACAAAGCACATTAATCACACACTTACCAAATCCACAGAGACAGTACAATCAACACGAACTGGAACAGCATCTTTTTTAAAAGAAGACGATTGGCAAATCCGCATTTCACCATTTCCTGATGTGAAAAGCTCTTAAGATAAAAATGTTCCTTACGAACATAATTTTGTCACGTGTCAGCAGAGCACTGTAATCCACACATGTGAGTCCTTGCATGAGCTGTGCTCTCATCCGGGGAAATGGAAACAAAACCTTAGTTGTGGCACATTTATAGATGCAATAATGATGATCCATGACTCCAAACAATTCTTCTACTACTTGTTTGAATTACGGTTGGTAACATTGTGGCATCTCTCTCTGAACACTGTAACAGGTAAAAGGAGTCTTTTAAGCTGTATCATGCATGTTAAAGAAGTTGCATCTCGTACACAATAGAGTGCACTGATTGGTTTGAACCAAGTCTTTCTCATGAATTATTTAACAGATGTGCTGAAAACTCAATGACATCACTTTTTACCGGCCGGTACAGGAATTTACACGTATAGCTTCAAAATGTATTTTCAAACCAGAGAAAAGAACAAATTTGCTCTGAATAACGCAAAAACAGCCAATTTTCACTTTATAGTAAAATATATGTGTCCTAGTAGTGTTTTTAGCAACGTGGTACATATGCAGTTGAAGTCAGAATTATTAGCCCCCTTTTGATTTTTTTTCTTTTTTAAATATTTTCCAAATGACGTTTAACAGAGCAAGGAAATTTTCACAGCATGTCTGATCATATTTTTTATTCTGGAGAAAGTGTTATTTGTGTTATTTCGGCTAGAGTAAAAGCAGTTTTAAATTTTTTAAAAGCCATTTTAAGGTTAAAATTATTAGCAATTTTTTTCGATAGTCTACAGAACAAACCTTCATTATACAATAACTTGCCAAATTACCCTAACCTGCCTAATTAACCTAATTAAGTTAAGCCTTTAAATGTCGCTTTAAGCTTTAAAGAAGTGTCTTGAAAAATATCTAGTCAAATATTATGCTGTCATTATGGCAAAGATAAAATAAATGTTCTGATGGGTTGCACCTAGAAGGGCATCCATTGCGTAAAATGTGCTGGATAAGTTGGCGGTTCATTCCACTGTGACGACCCTGGATTAATAAAGGGACTAAGCTGAAAAGAAAATGAATGAACGAATGAAGAAATGATAAACGGGGGCTAATAGTTTAGGGAGGCTAGTAATTCTGACTTTAACTGTATATGACTGTCAACATCTCAAAAAATGTGTTTCATGACCCAAATTCTTTGATAAAGGCTTTTCTTTAATTTAATATTCACCAACTTTCTTCAAATAATCTTTTGTGCTTCCTGGCTTAAATTGCAAATTTAACTGGTGACTTGTAAATGTAATCTCAGACTTATGGGTCCCATTGTATATTGGGATGTTCTCAGTACATGGTATTATAAAAACTGAACATGATCCAACACTAGAGAGAACTGCTCCTCTGACGGACCATATCAGGCCTGTTGATTCCTGTTTTAATTGTATTATAATCTGTTAAGCTGCCAAGTCAGACTTCAAAACTGGGCTTTTCCCTCTCTGCAGTAAATTCCCAACTCGCTCCTCTGTCATATTCAAATCTATGCTAATAGCATATTATGCCCAATAAGAAAGCAGTCAGAGTGCCCCATTACCGTACACAGTAGTCACTGCCAAGCAGATACAAGCAATTTCCGTTAATTAGCACTCCTTGAAAATTAAGCTATAACGGTGAGAACGGCTGTGTGTTTTATTATAGGAAGCATCAGAGGGAATTCAGCCTTGGTTGAATCATGCATCATTACGCTGGTGTACCTGAGGCTCTTCAGTGTGCCTCAGCTATTGACACTCAACATACCGCTAAATAAAGGCATCATGAAGTAGACTTTAGTAGCATCATGACACTGCAAACATTTACAATCATATTTAAGCTTAAACCATAGATATTTACATTAGATGTCGCTTACGCTATTGTCGAATTAATGTGTCAATAGAGCCACCATTTTAGTACAAGGTAGCGCTCCTTTAATGAATGTGGGATCAAAGTGCAGTGAAGGACTGGCCATCCAGAGGGGGCCAGTCATGATCGGGAGTTTTCCCGGTGGTCAGTATGCAAATTTTTTTATTTTATTTAGGATAATTATAATTTCACATCAATTTTCTATATAGATGGATAAGTGACCACATGGGCATTTCTGACAAAGAGTGTGTGTTTGTGTGCATGGAAATGTATTATCTCCCTCCCTGTTTAATTTTATCTAATCCATGTCCTGAAACACCCCCTCTCCTGCTTTCACTTCTCAATCTAACGGAGGGAGCGATTTGTTTGTGAACGAATCTTCGTTATGAACGACTCACGTGAACCCTCGATATCCCTCAATGTGCACATCCATGTTTCTGAACTATAACATTTGTAATATTCAATAATTTAGGATGGAAAGTGTGCACATTGAGGTGCAGGCACTGTTATGTTATCATTCACCCTTATGAGTTACTTTACATTACCTCACTTAGCTAACAATAATACAAGTTTCTGGCATCAGCATCTTGTTGTCATATTTCATTTACATTGTTTGCTGATTTTATTCAGCAAAACTAGCATAAGCCTAGAGTTTAATGCAAGTTAATGCTACTTTGTCTTATGGTCAGCACATTAGGGGACTGTATCATTAATTTTTTTACTTGTTTAGCACAAAAGTTCTTAACTTGTGTGTAACTTGTGTGTAAATACATATTTCCAATTTACAATAAAGAATAAAAATACTTTAACATGAATCAAAAGATCTATTTTAGCTAAACATTTCACAACACTTCACAAAATTGTTACATCATTACACTCTCAGAAATAAAGGTACGAGAGCTGTCACTGGGGCTGTACCTTTTCAAAAGTTACATATTTGTATCTAAAAAGTCCTTAGTGGTACCTCAAAGGTACTTATCAGTACCCAAATGCACCTAAAACGTACCATTGAGGTAACAACATGGACTCTTCAGGCACGTACATCAAAGACTCTGTGATAAGCAATCTGTCAGGAAGAATTGCTGGTGATCGGGACAACTTCATCGCTTTTACAAATTTAAGTTGATTGAACATAAAACAATTAAGTTGTCCCAAAAATGTTTAAAAAGGTGTTCTTTCAACTCTTTTTAATAAAATTAAAAAGCATCAAAAAGCAATTTTTCTGTAAAAAATCTTATTCAAAATCTCTATATATACATAATAAATATATTAAAAGTAGTAGTAAAAATATAGTAAATTTAGTAAAAGTATAGTAAAGAACACTCATGTAAATACACTTTTATTTACATTTACATTTTATTTACACATTTATTTTGGATGCAATTAATTTTGATGAACCACTTGATAGCACTTATTTTAAAGTAGGGTGGCTTAGTGGTTAGCAACATCGACTCACAGCAAGTAGGTCACTGATTCGAACCCCAACTGGGTTAGTTGGCATTTCTGTGTGAAGTTTGAATGTTCTCCCTGTGTTCGTGTGGGTTTTCTCCGGGTGCTTTGGTTTCTCCCACAGTCCAAAGTGAATTGAATACGCTAAATTGGCAGCAGTGTATGTGTGTGAATGTGAGAACGTATGGGTGTTTCCCAGTACTAGTTGTGGCTAAAAGGTCATTTGCTGCGTAAAACATATTCTGGTTAAGTTGGTGGTTTATTCCGCTGTGGCAACTCCTGATAAAAGGGACTAATCCGAAGGAAAATAAATGAAATAATATTAAAGTTTAATGTTAAAATACATTCAGTTGAATCCTCCTCAGTGGCTTTGTTCACTATATGATTTTGTTGATATTTTATTTGGGGATTTTCCTTAAGGTTCGCACTGTTGGCATTGCAGGTATGATCATGCTTAGTCCCTCGATCAGGTCTGCCTTCAGATTTAAAGTTGAATTACGCATCAAGATAAGTCTATCCTGCCAGACTGGTCTCAGTCCAAATCTCCAGTGGCCTGACTATCACAGCTCACATTAGAGTTGAGTGTTGCAATTCTGTTACAAAAGACAACTCCAACTGCCTATCAAGAAACTGAAGAGGATCTTTCTATCGAGAGAGAGAAAAAGGATAGAAATAGAGAGCTGAAACTGCAAGAGAAAGACAGGAGGTGCATTAATGGATGTCCAATGAACACTTTTTAATTAAACATGGGGGATTGGGCAGTGAGCAGATAGACATGCAAAAGAAACAATCTCATGGGAAAGCTAGTGATGTTTTAATGAATCCTACTGGGCATCAATACAAGCTGTGTTTTATGTGTTTTGAATAGGTGGAAAACCTTTTTTGTCCTAAATCTACATGGTTTGGTAGCTATATGCCCTAGAAACCTCTTGATTTGATTTAGAAACAAAATGTCAGTTTCAAAAATTTAGTTTTTTTTGTTTGTTTATTTATTCTAAGTCAGTGGTTCCCAACCTTTTTTTTTTTTTTTTGCCTGAGACCTCATCAAACAATAGCCTAATATCCAATATAAAAGCAAAACATCAGTAGGCCATTTGTACTGGGTACACCTTGCGGTATTGGGGATGTGTCGTCTGCAAATGTCTTATTAATTTGAACAGCCTCATGCATTCATTTGCAAAAACTTGGTGCAGATAATGCACTGTGGCTGGGTCAGTGACTCTTTGCCTTAAGAAAATGGAATAAAACCATAGTTCAGATAACTATCTTGGCATTTCCTTCATTTCGTGTCTCCAATATTGCTAGCACTGTGACCCAAAATGTTTGGAGCTTCCTCACCTGGGTTCAGTATAGTTGCTAAAGGAGAATCACTGAGACTGAGTCTTTTTTGTAAAGGATAAATTACAACTTAGTCAATTTTTTGGTCGGTCAGGGGATAAACTGATCTAAGGCAACATGATCATTGTCCTAATTGTCCACTGCTAAAAATTGTTAAAAATATGACGCAACCCCCTTCAGAGCTCACTGAGGCCCCCTTGTGGGCCGGGACCCCCTGTTGGGAACTGCTGTTTTAAGTGAAGTGCATAGTTCTTAGATCTAACTAAATATTAGCACCTTTAAGAAAAGCCTAAGAGTGTACTGTTTGTTATTTTGGGAAAATTTTATTTAATATTCATTTTTACTGACCTATAAAATTCTTTCTGTTTAATTTTGCAATCCAGCTAACAGCAAACATTCTGTAACATTCCTTAAATTTTTATACATAACATTATTAAAATATAGTTGTTTGAACATTTTTGTTATGATTATGGAAAAATTATCTTAGTACAATATTTTTAGGTGGAATATTTTGATGAATGTTCTCATAATGTTGATAAAAAATGTTGTACCAATTAATATATTATACTAAGAGAATTAACATAATTTAGGGATGAAATGCTATAAAATAGTTTTGAATAATATTATAAACTAAAATTAACTTTAATATACCATCTAATAAACTGGACATTTCATTAACATTCACAAAATAACCCTATGTGACTTAATTTCAACAGTTTTAGAGCTTAAAATTCTTAGCTGGGAGTCTTTTTAATATTTTAAATAAAACATCCGCCTTAAAGAGTCGTTTGTTTATTGCAGGGGTGCCTAAGGTTTGTCCTGGAGGACCACTGTCCTGCAGAGTTTAGCTTAATTCCCAATTTGACCAATCTGATCTAGCCAATCAAGCCTTTAGTTATAGAAGCTTTGAAGTGTTAAGCTAAGGTGGAGCTAAACTCTGCAGGACACCGCCGCCGTCTGGATACACTGTAAAAAAATGCAGGGTTCCACACATTTCATTCATGCTGTTTTAACACAAATTAATTAAGTTGCCTTAAGGAATTTAGGTGGATTGAACATGAAATAATAAAGTATTCCCTAAAAAAATATCAAAATTTCTGTTGTTTCAGCTCATTTTATATACTGTAAGGAGTCTGAACGAGTAGCAATATATTTTTTTGAGTGTTTACATACATAATAAATATTCAAAGTAAACACAAACTTTTATTTTGAATGTAAATACTTAATTGTTTGAGAGCACTAATTTCAATGCTAAATAACGTAGTACTTTTAAAATACATAAAAACATTTACAACATAAAAATGACAATTTTACCTGAATTTACTATAATCAAAAACACTTCACAGATATTAATTCTAAAGTGCAGTAATACTCAGAATTTAAAGCATATTATTCCACATCTAAACATATTTAATTATCTTTATTTTTATTATATGCATTAAATGCCCATTTGTAATATGGGTACACTGCGGTCATAAAGGGATGGACATGGCTGTGATGTTGACATATATTCAGTTGGTGCTAATGGGCCCAAAGTGTGGCAAGAATTTATTCCCTACACTGTTGCACCACAACCAACAGCCTGAATCGTTGATACTAGACAGGATGGATCCATGCTTTCATATTGCTGACATCAAATTCTGACCCTACCATCCGAATGTCGCCGCAGAAATAAAGTCTTATCAGACCAGGTGTTTTTTCAATCTTCTATTGTTCAATTTTGGTGAGCTTGTGCCAATTGTAGGCTCAGTTTTCTGTTCTTAGCTGACAGGAGTGGCACCCAATGTGGTCTTTTGCTGCTGTAGCCCATCCTCCTCAAGGTAGTGTGTGTTGTGTGTTCAGAGATGCTCTTCTGCATACCTCGGTTGTAGCGAGTCGTTATTCGAGTTACTGTTTTCTTTCTATCAGCTCGAACATTCTCCTCTGACATCTGGCATCAACAAGGCACTTGAACCCACAGAACTGCCACTCACTGAATATTTTCTCTTTTTCAGATCATTCTCTGTAAACCCTAGAGATGGTTGTGCATGAAAATCTTAGTAGATCAGCAGTTTCTGAAATACTCAGAACAACCTATCTGGGACCAACAACCATGCCACGTTCAAAGTAACTTAAACCCCCTTTCTTCCCTACTCTGATGCTCAGTTTAAACTGCAGCAGATCATCAGTCAAAGTATATTCTCTTTAAGTATACTTACTGTACTGTTTCTTTTAATATCAAACAAATTATCAGTAAGGCCAAACATCTTGTCATGCATACAATACTTGCATATTATATCTGACAACTATACTTTGGTTCCTCAAATGTATTTTACTTACTTTTCTCACTTATACAATAACTTTTTGAGTCTATGTCAGCGTTTAATTCCACCTTCACAAAGCACCGTTATGACACAGATGGGCTTATTCACAGCTGTCCACCATAATTCATCACAAATGCAATGTCATTCTAATCTTTTACACTGTCACAAAAAATGTTATGTGCTGCTTAGACTTTGCGATACATTTAAAAAGACAAGAATCAGTCACTCTTTGTGATGTCAGTTATCACATTAAACTGGGGGATGATAATCTGTTGTGTAACTTATCAGAGATGCTAGGCTATCATTACACAACTAACAGCTTTACAATGCAATAATTTAATAAGCACTAAAACTGCAGGTACAGTAAGTCTGCCTTCACTATTTCATTCTTCAGCTTTCTACCTCTCATAACCTTGGGAAGATATGCCTATTATTATATTGCTGTAGAAGCTATGATCTTTCAAGCCTTACACTACACACACACACACACACACACACACACACACACACACACAAATTGGTTTGTCAGCAAGTGGTTGTTTGTTTTAGTTTAACTATTTCTTTATTTAAAAACTAATTAAGATCAAGATTCAATTTAGTGACCTTGCCAAGAGGTCTGCAAGACATGCTTTTTAAAAACAAAATAATACAGTTCGAAACTTTCAAACAACACTAATTAAAACACATGTGGTACTGCTATTTAGCACAAATACACACTGTTAGACCTTACCAGGCTTTTTTACAGTAGAACACTGGCAACACTGTTGCCAGCTACTCACTGTAAAAGTTTGGTTACAGTAAGTAACTGGCAACAGTGTTGCCAGTTAATTACTGAAACTGAACCATTACAGTGAGTGGCTGGCAACAGTGTTGCCAGTTGTTTACTGTAACCGAACCATTGCAGTGAGTAGCTGGCAACAGTGTTGCCAGTTAATTACTGTAATAGAGCAGTAGTGGTAACTAACTGGAAACTGTGTACAGTTAATTATTGTACTGTAGTGTTACAACTCACAGCATTATACTGCATACACAATAGTATGTCAAGGTGTTACTAAAATTAATTAGTATTCTTACCTGTTATTAATTCTTTAAATTAATTAAGTTGTAAATTCTGACAAATTTATTTTATTGTTTTGGCAGCAAACAAATATAAAACAGAAAATGTATAACAAAATTAAGAAATCAGCAGATATAAATATCATCTTGCATATTACTGAGAGCCCCAGGTCTGCACAGCAAGGCTGCAGTCAAACTAACGTTTAAGCATGCAAAATTCTGTCATATGGCTCTGCGAAAAGGAGTGGGATTAAACAAAATATTTAGAGATTGAAAAAGCAAGCAACTGGTCCGTAATTTTTGTTCAGAGAGGTCATGGTTTGATCTTTGATTAGTCTCAAGCAATCCCATGATGTGATTTCGCATTTCAGAGTTCTCCAAGCTTGAACTCTTCAATGCTGCAAACTGTAAAATTTTTCGCATGAGGAGTTTGCATTCCAGGTCTGCAGTATTCACATGCGTATGAATGGAAGTTTATAGAGAGAAAAGTGCAGTGTGACCGGGACTTTAAGCTGTAACTCTAATTAAACACACCTGATAAAATTAATTAAGGCTTGTTAGAAATCTACAGGTAATGTTGAAACAGGGTGGGAACTAAACTCTGCTGCGCTGCAGTTCTCCAGTAACTTGGAGTTTGACCCCCATGGTATACAGCAGGGGTGCTTAATCCTGTTCCTGGAGAGCTACGTTCCTGCAGATTTCAGTTGCTACCCATATCAAACACACCTGCCTGTAATTATAACGTGGTGTTCAAGTCCTAATTAATTGGTTTAGGTGTGTTTGATATGGATAGCAACTGAAATCTGCAGGAAGGTAGACTATGGAAGGCTAACAATGTAGCTTTCAAGTACACAGTTCAAGATAACAACAATGTAGCTTTCAAGTACACAGTTCAAGATAACAACAATATAACTTAAAACACAGCCTTATTTTATAAACCCTCAAAAACATTTGAACACATTTTACTTACTCATTTTAGATTCTTATTTAAAGCCTAAAACATATCAGACTCAACATCTGAATTGATAGACAGAGAATAGAGCACACTCAGCAGTAAACAAATCAAACACCTGGCTCTCTTAAAGGGCCAGCATTTTCTGAAAACTCTTTCTAACACCTTTGTGTTTAGAAAAGTTTTTTTTTTTTTTTAAATAACACATTTTTACTAGTTATTTAGCAAAATACTAATATTCAGTTGAAAGTGCAATTTAAAATCTTAACTATAGGTCAAACTAGGCAATTAAATTAGATTAATTATAGAAAAAGTAAACAAAGTTATAAAAATTATTGTGACAATTTCTTTGCTCCGTGTGAATATTTTTGCCTTTAAATGCATTTCGTCCATATCTTACACTTACCCTTTAATAAGCTCTGTGGCATTGGTTGACTCTTGATACTCAATGTTAAAAACATAAAAGGAACCAAAGAAAACACAGAGATAAAATAAATATAAAATAGCAACATAAAGCATCAGAGTAGATAGGGCAGTAATGGTTGAACAGTAATTTACCATTTATTATCACAGTAAATATCTGTAATGGTACACAGAGTAAATTACTGTAATTTATTCTTTGCACTACAGAATTTCATACAAATCCTGCTCCTTTTACAGTAAAATACTGTTTCTTTTCATTACAGCTTAACACTGGCTATTTTACAGTTATTTACTTCATAATCTACAGTAAGGGTTAACAGTGCAGTAAGTGGTTATTTAGCTCTTAATAATATGTGTAACCAATTGAAATGCTACAAAGCCCCAGTATTGGTTTTTAAATGTTTTTTTGGGGTGTTAAGGTGCTACACATCACAATCTTTAAGGGTGTAGGTGCAATTTTAGGTACTAACACTTATAGTGCTATTTAGCTATTTAATGCTTTTTTTAGTGCTATTATAGTGCTATTTTCATGTAACAATAATATATCCTCTTATGTCTGCATGCTCAAGCTGATGTGTTTGTTTTGTGTCCCAACCCGGAGGTAAGTACCACCCCATAGCATTCTTTTTACATACAAAGTGCAGATATGTGTACGCTCAAGCACATTTTTCTTGGTTCTCAAAAATGCACATTTTCCAAATCAGTAGCAGTCATGCTTTGGGTGTTGGCTGCTTTGCTAACAACATTATTGTTTGTTGCTTTTCCCGTGCTAATGCTAGTTCTGAAATTAGTTTCAGTAAGTGATAATCATTATTAGAGCAGTTGTGAAGTTAAATTAAAGTTAATTTGAACTAAATAAAAATAACAAAGTGATGTTCAAATAAAGTGATTAAGATGAATTGTCTCCACAAGAATAAGTTGCATTCCAGGCAAATTTGATTCACAAGACAATTCAAATGAAAGTGATTTTACTTTATTGGTTCAAAATTAATTCTTCTCTTGGGTTTCAATTGCCTAAATAATTTGACATTTCAGAAAAAAACTGTAAAATGGAGCTACAAATTTCTTACAAAACCTAAAACTGTACCTTCTAAAGGTCAATAGAATTGTACAAAAATGAACCTTTCAGGTACCACCTCAGCGGTGGCCATTGTGCCTTGAGAGTGAATGAGTGTCATAATTTAATTAAAATTTATGTTTTTAATACACTTCTGATCTCAGATCTGTCCGTTTGTTTGTTGTAAAAGTCATTTTTGCATTCATTTATAAAGACCAACATAGAAAACAAATTGCATCAGGTTGCATTACTAAAGAACATCTTTATGTCTAAAGATTGTTCACAAGGCTATTCACTCTGACAGATCTGTGTTTTAACAAAATTGAGGGTTTTACGCCTGGATATACAATCTCTGTACACATACACAGTATATTTTAACTACTTTGCTATAGCAAATCCCAACCTCCAGTGTGTTTTTTATTGTCTTCTGTTGGCTTCGTCCATTAGAGTTTCACTGTGGCTTTACACACAGACAGGAAGCGTTACGTGATGCTCCAGATGTTCTGGCATCGGGAATATCACCTGTGGGCCAAACTTAGACATCCTCAACACCTGCTGCAACAAAGAGTGTTGACAGTTCAATACTAAATCCTTCAATGAGTGGGTGCAGACTAAAGTCATAAAAATACAAAAGTATTGCTTCAAATTAGCACTGGCCAAAAAAAAAACATGTCTCACTACATCACTGTAATTACCATAGTGTTTTATTTGCATTTAAATATGTAAGTTCGACTTCTGCCAGTGTTCAATTTTTTTGTTGCAATTAAATTTTGAAGCTTCTATCACGATATTGTACCTTCTTAACCAGTATATTAATCAAAAAATACTTGTATAGTGCATTGCTTTATTGTATATGCATGTTCAGAGTCAATAAATCTTTTAAACGAATTAAATTGTAGAAGGATGATAAAGTAAACAGGTAATGCTCAGTGGTGTGAAGTAACAAATTACAAATGCTCAAATTACTGTAATCGAGTAGTTTTTCTCAGGAATTGTAATTTACTGAGTAGTTTTATAACTGTCTACATTTACTTTGCCTTGAGTACATTTTTAGTGCTTTTACCTCAAGCCATGGGTGCTTTATAATTGCAGCAAACTGTTTGGAAGCATTAAATGTGTCCAAGAAGACAAAATCTTTACACGCAATGACCGAGAAATTATTTAGACTGCTTATCAATGATGAGAAGATAGCAAATGCTTACTGTATGTAGACAAATGGCCTTAAATAATCACTAAATGCACTACAGATTGTCACGTTTACACCCACACACATGCACAGATTGCATGCTTTTCACAGCGTAATACTTACACTACTCATGAGTACTCTTAAGGGCTACTTTTTACACATACTTTGAGTAATATTTACAATATTTAATATTTTAATATTTAGATACTTTTACTCTACTTGTGCTACGTTTCTGGGCAAGTAATGGTACTTTTACTTGAGTATGATTTTACTGTACTCTTTTCACCTCTGGTCATGCTTAGAATAAATTTTCTTTAGTAAATGTCAGTTAATGCATTAAAATCAGCAGTGAAAAATAGCCTTATTATAGGTATGTTGTTTCTAGAAAAAAAAATTAAGACTTTTAAATTGAATATGTTATTATTAGACAGAAAATAAGAAATTATTTCTGTGGGTAACACTGTTGCTTCACTGCAAGAAGATCGCTGGTTCAAGTCCCGGCTGGACCAGTTGGCATTTCTGTGAGGAGTTTGCATGTTCTCCCTTTGTTGGGTGCTCTCTTTGTTGGGTGAAGTGGATGAGCTAAACTGACCGTATGTAGGAGTGTGTGAATGTGAGAGTGTATGGGTGTTTCTCTATACTGGGTTGCGGCTGGAATGGCATCTGCTGTGTAATGCCTGTCGGAATAGTTACATAGTTAGGGACTAAGGGATTATTTAATAAGGGACTAAGCCGAAGGAAAATGAATGAAGAAACCTTAAATAATCTACAGTATATTTCCAAGATACTTTTTCTCCTCATGAAAGTGGCCATAAAAGCTGGAGACAAACAAAGCAACGAACAAACATCCAGGATTTAAAAAACGAGCAATGCATGCCATCGTATGTTCAATTAAGAAGTTTTAATCAAATTTAAGTGTTGTGACTATTAAAATAATAATAACGATGAATCATAACCATCTGGGTATTCTGCTATTAGATTTATTATTTTAAACCCCTGATTTAAAGTGACTCATTGATTATGCAAAGCGTTGCACTTTTATAATCCACAACTAATGCATCGGAAGCACTAATGACATGGTTGTGTTCTTTCATTCTTTTTAGATGGCATGATCACAAGCCTTTGAGCTCTTCACTTTTCTGACACACATTTTGGGAAGTACTGAATTAACGCATCATTTTTCTCACTGAAGTAGATGAAAGCTAAATGTAAACGTTCTCGCAGATTAATGTCTAAACACTGGGTGAGTTTTTATGAGTGATGTGTACGAAGCCAGCAGGGTGCAGAATCTTATTAGTGTATCAAAAAGTTTGCACCATCTGTGAGGTTTATGCATTACACTTTGATGTATAGACTTCCAAGTGATAATTATTCTATTTTTGTATGTTCCTCTTTAAAATGTAAAAACGTGGGTTTCATTTCATTTCAGCTATGGAATAAATACACACAAATACACAATTGCTTCTGTTGCAAACTCATGCAAGTCTTTTTCTTACATCAGTAATTTTTTATAAGGATATTGTGTATTTCATTTAATATTTTGCTTTTTAACAGCAAGGAAAATATTATTATTCAGTTATTGAAATGTCTTATTTTAATGACATTAAAGTGAAACTGATTCTATGCTCTGATAAAAATACAAGCAACTATTACTGTCATTTGTTATAGCTTAAATGTTTATTATATCTCAAGGTATAATTTAACTTTGGTTCAAACTATAAAAAATAATTGATCGTAAATCAAATTTATATTTATTGTGCTAAAAAAAATTACATTTACACAAAGTAAAAATATTGTTTATTATAGACTAAAGACTATAGATATAATAGACCACTAACTATATCTTTTAAATTTTGTTCTGTATTTTTGTACTGGATTTATTTGTATTTTGGATCAACTTTTTTATCCTTACAACAAAGTATAGTTTTGCTTTGGACCAACTTTTTAAAAACTTACTGTAATTTGTAACAACAAAATAATAGATTTTGCTCAAATACACACTGTAAGAAAAGCTGTGTTGGGACAACATAAAGGATTTAAGTTAGCTTATTATTTTTTTCACAAATTTAAGTGGATTTAACATAAAACAATTAAGTTGTCTCAAAAAAGTCTAGCAGAAACAGAAAGCATCATTTTTGAGTGTAATTTTGACTTGCCTGAAACAAAAAATAATAATATTAATCAAAATATTTATTCTGCCCAAGGAAAAAAATACTTATAGGAAAATATAAATATTGTTTAGAGTAGAAATTTACAGATTTACTTAGTTTCAACTCAAATATTTATTTTTAATTTTTTAAACTAAAAAATAAAATCAAAGTAAAGTTGGAACTTAGACTAAACTAATAAATGCATGTAATATTAGGCTACATTGTTTCTAGTTATTTTATTTTCAATAATTATGTAAACTTTCTGCTGGTGCATTCAGTATGGCTATAAATGTCATGCAAAGATGGTAATCAAACCCACATTAGAAATATATAAATATTTATAAAAAAATATATAAAAACCGAATAGCAAATGTCTGATTACAAAGTAAAAATTCTACTTATGCTTTTATTTTTTTCTTGGGGGTTCATTTTTTTTTTTTTTTTTTTTTTGCTTGAAGGCAAATTGAATAGGTTAACACCATCATTTTTCACTAAATCCAATTTAAAAATCTACTTTGAATGAAAGACATGGTAGTTTCACCTTTTTTTCAGTGTAAGAGCTGGATAAAATGCTCAATTAAAAAAACAAATCACATTATTTTTCATTTGCGATTTTTCTGTTTTTATTATTAAATTTTTTAAACCAGTCCACACTTCAATAAAATCTCATATGATTTGCATTGCTAAATTAAATAATAAAAGTTCCTGAGAGTATAAATATATTTTAAAAACTTGCCTGTAGTAAATATAAAGTATATTGTGCCGAAATTTTAATGTATGTTTTTGTATATTAGCCACATGGGGGCAGCACCCATATGACGCCCCATTAATTTAGCCCTTGGGCTATACTTCCAAATTTGATCACGTAATCCCTACTCTTTCAGACCAATTTCCTGCTAAAAGGTTTGCATTACACCATTGAATAGCTGCAGAATTTTAACCACTACTTATGATTGTACGGTTGTGGGTTGTAGGTTGCTGATAGCACATGCCAGGTCAATCTCTCTTGAGACCTGGAGCATCAAAAGTGGTGATAATCTCATTACAGCAGGTCTAATTAGTTTATCCGCTAGGTCACAGGCCACAGGACAAATTTTCATCATACAGAAGAAGGTAATCTGATGTAAGATCTACTCACTACTCTTCAATAATACATCACAGGATGACTTGTATTCAAATATTCTTATCTGTGTTCTTTTATTCATAAATACGAGTTCAAAGGCTGAACCAAATGCTGTGGTAAGCCTGTTCTTAATGACTAAATGTATTAGTAAGACTACTGTTAATGTTATTCATTTATTAGAATCTGGAGAGGATGTTTGTGCTGTTATATCTTTATTTACAAGTTTTCATAAATCCAATCAGTCAGTACTCCTCACCTTAATACAACATTAAATGTTTTCAAACTGTTTTGATGTAATTGGGTATAATTGACAATAAAATAAGTTTTTATTTTGTTTGAGAATGTCAGTTGTGAACCTAGAAACAGCTTTAAATGATTCATTTGACAGAAAAAGGAACTGATTTTAAGAATCATTTGTTTGTGAATCAGATATCACAGGTGTAGCTATTTCATTTATAGCATGATGCTAAATTAGTCAGCTAAAATCTTGAACAGATCAATGTGTCTGAATCCGTCAATGTGGTATCTACACATGGCTCTATATCCAGATTATGTAATGTAATTGGTATCTTGGAGGGGGGGGGGTCTCTCCACACCACAACTAGTGTGCAGCATCCACTTGATGCGAAAGCAACCACAGGAAAACGGTGCCAGTGCCCTCACCACACACTAGCTATAGGTGGATTGAAGAGACAATTTAGCCAATTTAGTGGATGGGATGATTGGGAGGCCATGATGGGTAAGGGCCAATGGAGGGAATTTGGCCAGGACACTTTGGTTACACCCCTACTCTTTACAAGAAGTGCCATGGAATTTTGAATGACCACAGAGAGTCAGGACCTCATTCAAAGACGTATTAAAGATTACTTAGAAATTGTTTTCCTTTACTGAAAGAATATAATAAAAATTGTAGTTTGTGACAAAATGTAGATTAACACTCTTAGGTAATGTAATCTGACTACTTTATAGATTACTTTTAGGTTACTTTTGATCAATCGCTCATTGACTTGATTATTTGGTATCACTAAAACCAGGGGTGCCAAAACTTTTTTGTATGAAGGGCCAAAAACCAAACATCATTGAGAGTCGTGGGCCGAATGTAAATATATACTTATTTCCAGGTACATCGAAGTTTATATTTATCCACACCATATTAGTGTTTCATAACATTGAGTTTTTATGAAAAATCAAAGGTTAACATGGGCCAACGTTGGCCCTTGGGCCCTAGTTTGGGCATCACTGATTGAAACAAAGAAAAACAAAATAAATGTTATTGTTTGTGTTCAACAACACAAAGTGTATTAAACTTTGTGCTTTATTATTAATATTATATTACTACTTTAAATATTTTGGTCAAGAATTTGGGAATGCCACTAGATATGAGGAGGACATAGAATAGTTTGTTAGTTAACTTTATTTGTCCCTGTAGGGAAATTTCATTTGCAGTGTACACTCACAGAGACATCTGACAATTTCATATTTGGCATTTATATGAATAAATCATTGAAAAACTTACCAAGGAACCATGGAACCCCTACTCTAAATAAATATCTATTATATCAACTGCTACAGAGAGAGGAGGAATTTAAATGCATAATTGCTTGAGGTATAATTGATAATTTTGTCCTATTTCTTGTGCATCTGGGAACACAATATCGTTAACCTGATGGTAACAGTTTGAAGGTGTATGATAAAGTATCCCTTTCATCATTGACAAAAATAATTTGCACAAATAATATGTAATGTACTCCCAAAAGTTACTGCAGTCTATTTATAAGTATATTCAAGTGTAATAGAATGTACCTAATTCAATTTTAGAATCTGATTACAATTTCTAGATTACATATAATCAGTTACTATCATGCACTGTACATGAGTTTTACAGTAAGTGGAACCTCCTGGAAAATAAGTGAGCAACCAAATTTCAGACAACATATAAAATATTGAAATATTGATTTATTTCTTTTTTTGAAGCTTTTTATTTATAGTAGCAATAAATACAGTACAATTTCACTTAAGAAATTTGCTAAACATTTTTCTTTTTTTACAAAATACAAAGTAACAAAACACCATACAAAGCAAAAGTTTAATACAAAAAAAATTGAAAATAACAGTAACAACACAATGGTAGCATAAATAATATCATTCCTAAATATACATATGTCAGAGAGGGTCAAATATTTATTTATACTCTCAACATTATTTTATTATCAAATGTAAATTCTTAATCTAAAGAGAGGATTAAGAGGGGGAGTGCAATGGTTTGTAAATTGAAAAAATGTTTGTTCTGTGGATGGGAATTAGATAGTAATATTTTTACATTTCTATGAAGATTGGATGGAGCAACCTTATGTAATGAGTCCACTTGGATTTGATATTTCAAAATGCATTAATTTGAAGTCTAAGGGAGAATGTATTATTTTTCCATCACATAAATATCATACACTATTTCTAGCCATTCTTGGGTTGTTGGGGATTCAGGAAGTGACCAGTGTCTTGTAATTGCTTTTTTGGCTGTGATTATTAAAACATTTAGTAAGTATTTTTAGATTTACTTATTTGGATATCAGAGCTCCCAAAATAAATAACCATGAATTGAAAGGGTAGTGTAATATTAAGTGTGTTTTCTATTACTTTTACCCAAAATAGTTTTATTACTGGACATTCCCAGAAAATGTGCCAGTGATTAGGTTCCTGAGACCCACATAGTCTCCAGCACTTAATGTCCTTTCCTGTGGCATGTGCTCTTTGTTTTGGTGTGATGAAAAATCTTATTAGACATTTCCATCCAAATCCTCTCTGCATATAGGAGTTTGTACATTTTGATGTAAATCTACATATGTCCAACCATTCTTCCTCTGGAATAATGAGGTTACTTTCCTTTTCCCATTTTTAGAAATATTGATTTATATTAACAACAAATTTGAAGAAAATTGAGAGATATTTTACATTTTTAGCATATGTCTTTAATGGTTTTACCTTGCGCAAAACAAATAACCAATGAATATAGTTTATTTGTCACATTAAAAGCTATGAATTTTGCTTTTTATGATGATTCAAAATTTAATGATATGTGAAAGAATCTCTGAATGGCCTTGTGTGATGTATAGTGCTCTGTAAGGCACAATGATGTTCACTGTCATATGGAATATGCCCTACACTGTAAAAAAAAAATCCCAGAATTTCACAACATGTTACTGTAATTCTTCACAATAAATTACATTAGTGTCACTTTACAGAGGTTAACTGTAAAAATCACAGTATTATGTTCTATTATTGTGAAATTTAGGCAGGTAGCATGATTACAGCAAATAACTGTAAAAGGAGCTATATCTTTTGCACGTTAATTATAGATTTTAACTACTGTCACAAATTTGCAAGTTATTGTCACTGCTGCATTTATTTTTAGGCCGTCTGGAGCCCTACCTGTAAATTGATAACATTGAAAAACGAGTCTTGTTGGACACTAATCTTGCTGATCCTGAATAGAATGTTAAAACAACCTAAATATTTAGTGGCAGTCTCTTTATTATTCAACTCAAGATATAGTCTGAAATTGCTCATTCACTCCCTGGTGTTTTCTAGCATTAGACACTCAAGTTAAGGCTGCGAGGGTAGAAAAGATTAGAGAATGATGATGAGCACCAATGTTTCTCCCCGAGTTCATTTGGCTAAATGAAAACGAAGCATTACTGAGCACATCAGGCACGAGGCTACAGGATTTACATAGCAAATGATTGCACGCCATCTCCAATGCAATTAGAAATACTTTGCTTACTAATAATTGCTGCAATGTCTTCATTATACATGCCAGAGGGCATAATGGGTTTTGTTTTCCGTTTTCTCCTTTCAACTGTGTGCAGTGGTGCGTCAAAATCAAGCCCTGAAAAATAAACCAAGAGCCTGTCTTTTAAATTGACAATCTCGGTGTTGTTCTGCAGGGCAGTTGAAATTGAGCATATTGAGAAGGTGTGATTTTTCCCACAATCCCCTGTCTTTGGAGTCTGGAGCTGGTTTAATCAGATCCTAATGGTCTCCTTGAGTGATAGCGGAGAGCAGCTCTAAACGCACACCTAGGGCACTCCTCAGTGCAAAACACTCCCTTGTGACAATAAAACATTACCAGGGCCTTGCAGCTCTCCTTGTAATATACAAAGCACAAGAAAAGGAGGTCACCTCTGCCTCTGGAGACTAATTTGAACTTTTTGTATGTGTAGACACGTACAGTTATAAACAGCAAACACGCTTTTCTGCTATGGTCATTCTAGCCAGACTGGCAGAACATGTAATGAGAATTGCTGGCTACATGAACACTATGGTTGGCTGGATATGTTTAAATATGTCAGAGTGGTTTAGGTCTTAATTTAGAGGATCCCATTATGGGACATTGCTCAGGGGAGGTAGAGCAACAATAGAGGAGGTCAGCAGGACTTCCCTGTGGCGACAGAACATACAAGCCATGTTAACATTTAATTTAAAAACCATATTACCTCTTTTTTAGATATTTTTGTCTTTTACATAACCTTAGGGCTTAGGGGCCACATTCGTGGACAGCACATTTTAGCTCTTAAGAGGCTATTTAAAATACTTTGAATATTTTATATTTTGTAACTGTTTTGCAGCATATGAAATGTCCCAAACACTATTTTTAACTGTCAAAAATGGGGAAAATTTGTTTTTAAATAACGTAAATGTAAAATGTAAATTCGGGCCACAAGTCCACATATATGGACATCTTTTTTCTCTAAAAGTGCATCATATCAAAAAGACGATACTTAGGTTTTATTCTAATTAGGTTCCAATAAGCCCAAATAGCAAAGAGAAATAAAAAATGCATGTAAAAAACAGCTTGGGCCTTAAGAGGTTAAATGTTATTGCACAATTAGCTTATACTTTAGGTACTTTTACCTTTTTAAGAGATACTAGTGCTTATTTATTATATTCATTATATTATATTATTTTAAAAACTGAATAAACCAGTTGCCTTAAAAAAAACTAGTTGATTTTACTTTAAAAACAGTTAACCTGTTTTAACTTGGAACTGTTAAGTTGATGTAAATAAATTTGTATAATTTTTGCATTCATTTACTTAATAAGTACAGTAAATGGTTTATTCATTTAGGCAAGGCAAATTTATTTATATAGCACATTTCTTACACTGTAGCAACTCAATGTGCTTTATATAAACAAGAATAAAAGAGACAAATATAATAAAATAAAAACAAATAATAAGTAAAAACAGATAAAAATGTGTTAAAACAGGTTATAAAAGAATGAAAAAGAAAAGAAAGACGTAATAGTGTGATCTGTCAGACGTAGCATGGTCATCAATCAGTAAAGGCACAGCTAAACAGATGAGTTTTCATTCTAGATTTGAACGTGCCTAATGTTGGAGCACACCTGATCATTTCTGGAAGTTAATTCCAGCAGCGGGGGGCATTTACTTTTTTTTTTTAAAGTAAAAGTAACCAATTGTTTTTACAGAGCACTTACTAACCTATGTGTTAGATATCTGTTAAATATGACAGTGTATATGGATTATATACATACATATATACATACATAAATATTTTTTTAAGAACATAATAAATGTAACATTTTTGTCATTGACATCTATAGGGATCTGTCATTAATCTATATGAAGTTTTTTTTCTTTTTGTAAAATGGGGTAAAAAGGATCTATGTCAAATTCTGACCCTTCCATTAAAATGTTGCAGTGGAATTGGAGACTCGTCAACCTTGGCAAGTTTTTTCCAATGTTTTATAGCTTTGATGAGGTTGTGTAAATTGTAGCCGCGGTTTTCTGTTCTGAACAACTGTCTTTTGTTGCTGTAGCCCATCTGCTTCAAGGCTAATTTTGTCTTTCTATTAACTAAACCACACTGACTTGTCTCCTCTACTCTCAGACAATGACAAGGCATTTTCACCCAAGAAAAAAGACTCACTAGACATGTTATCCCTTAGAGGTGGTTGTGCATGAAAACCCCAACAGTATGGTGACTATCGTTGAACAATACTACCCAGCATTGATTTGGGTTGTTTGATAACATCTGCAGGAATAACTGGCTTGTTCAGTTATGTATGCTATTGATTGCTTAGCAGATAATGGAATTGAGTTTTCCCAGTGTGTTCACTATTACAACAATAGAATTACAGCCTCAAATGTGTCGAACAAGACTCATTCTTGAGTTGCAGTTTTCACTGTCAATTGTCACCTCAAAGTAACAATTATTAAGTTAACTGCGGCAGAATGACAATCTTTTTATTGGCATCTTGGCATTCATCACAAAATGCTGAGCATTTCAAGTGATAATCGTCTAGATTGAATCTGTTCAGCTTTCAGCGAGAAATGAGAGAGAATCATGGTGAGACAAAAAAGAAGAACAGAGAGACAGTAATTATAAGGTTTGAGAAGTCTTCAGGCTTAAGAGGATAGTGTACATAATTGAAAATCATGAAGACAGCATAAACTTTCTGTATGAGTAGCCTATGTGCAAACATACATTAGCATATCATTAAAAATAGTTTAACATGGTAATGTGTGTTAATATTACTAACCAGTAGTTAATAATTAAGGACATTTGAGTTACTTAGACATGTCTCATTCTATTGAGTTGCTGTCATTTAGGAATAAATATGGGATAGTTGTTTGAATCAAAACTACAATGATTTGATGTAGGGCGGAACAATATGTCGCCTGAGTATTGATATCTAAGTGTGTGTATCTGCAATGTCACATTGCTGGATTAAATTGATTATAAAATAATAAAAAATAAAGATAATATTAAATGTTACTTTGATATTATTGTATACAGTTATTTATACAATGACAACCATGTTATTTTGCATTTGATAGTTAAATGTTTGTATTTGAATACTATTAGATTGTACAGAAAACCATAAAGCACTGTTTATTAAACTTTTTTGCTCTGTCATATTTATATATACTTGCAATTTACTAAATATGGCAATGTCAGATTTTTCCAATATGGTGCAGCCCTTATTTGACAATTATTTGTGTAGCTCTACTACATAGACATAGACATAGATATAATTTCACACAAGCATATAAAGCTAAACAATATAAAACAAAACAATGACTGAACAAAAGGAGGCAGGTCTAGGTCTGAGTGCATGAAGACACATCTGCTGGAAAGCAGATCTTTCCATGCCATGCAGTGCAAAGTCACTGGAGCTCAGACAAAACCAGTTCTGGCACACACACAATAGCTCTCTTTTTGCCATCCACCTGCTGCCATTGGCCAAGGAGAGGATATCACATGCACCTGAGAATACCAGATGTTTTTTGACCATCTCACTCATATTGTTTGAAAATCAGCTGTCTATATAGAGATTTATGTATAATAATTCCATACTTAGTCTCTCAATCATTCATTAATTTTTCTTCGTCTTAGTCCCTTTATTCATTTGGGGTAACCACAGTGGAATGAACTGCCAACATATCTTACATATGTTTTCCACAGCGAATGCCCTTCCAGTTGCAACCCAGTACTGGGAAACATCCATACACGCTCATTCACATACATACACTATGGCCAATTAGTTTGTTCAGTTCACCTATAGTGCATGTCTTTGGACTATGGGGGAAACCGGAGCACCCGCAGGAAACCCACGCCAACACAGGGAAAACATAATAACTGACCCAGCCGAGACTCGAACTAGCGGCCTTCTTGCTGTGAAGCGACAGTGTTAACTACTGAGTCACTGTGTCGCCCCTGTTTCTCAATCAATGTGCCTAAATGAATGATGGTAGCATAACCTGATCAAATTTACCCTTTTGGATGTGGACTAAACAAAAACATGCAATCACTTGGTCATTGTGTGTGTTCATGTCTGTGTGTGAATTAGTAGTTTCATCTTTGAAAATCACTACAACTGAGTCAGCTGCCTTTATGCCAACATCAATGAGGCTATGATTCAACTGTTTTTTTAAGGACTCAGACTATAAATTTACAATGAGAAGTGACTGAATGAATTCTAGATTGAATGAATGGACTGAATGTGCACAATCCAATTAACTCAAGTGTATCCCACCAATCATCAGCTACAGAAATCAATGCAGTAATTCAAAGGCACTAATGTAAAAAGTGCCGACAAAACCCAAAGTAATGCATTTGAGAGGATTGGAAATTTTTTTTTTGCAGCAGCTTCCTCAGGGTGGTATGGTATATCCATTTATTTTGCAGTATAAAAAATGTAAGTAATAATATAAAAAATAAAACATGCAGTTTACAGTTGAAGTCAGATTTATTAACCCCCTGAATTATTAGCCCCCTGTTTATTTTTTCCCCCAATTTCTGTTTAACGGAGAGAAGATGTCTAAACATTTCTGAACATAATAGTTTTTATGACTCATCTCTAATAACTAATTTATTTGATCTTTGCCATGATGACAATAAATAATATTTGACTAGATATTTTTCTTTCTCATATTTTTCTACTTCTATACAACTTAAAATGGCATTTAAAGGCTTAACTAGGTTAGTTAGGTTAACTAGGCAGGTTGGGGTAATTAGGCAAGTTATTGTATAACGATGGTTTGTTCTGCAAAAATACAGCTTAAACAGGCTAATAATTTTGACCTTAAATTGTTTTTCAAAAATTAAAAGCTTTTATTCTAGCTAAAATAAAACATCATTGCTCTGTTAAACATCATTTAGGAAATATTTAAAAAAAAGAAAAAGAATTCAAAAGGGGGCTAATAATTCGGATTTTAACTATATATAAACCATAGAGCAGTGGTCACCAAACTTGTTCCTGAAGGGCCTGTGTCCTGCAGATTTTACCTCCAACCCTAATCAAACACACCTGAACAAGCTAATCAAGCTCTTACTTGGTATACTTAAAACATCCAGGCAGGTGTGTTGAGGAAAGTTGGAACTAAACCCTGCAGGTACACCGGCCCTCCAGGACCAGGATTGGTGACTCCTGCCATAGAGGTTTAGCTGTTTACCATAATTGTTGAGTCCATTTTAAGAAAAAAGGCCAGTGTGTAGACTCTGGACATGAAATAGACAAAAAATATCTTAATTATTTTGATTTATTTTGTTTAATAGTCTAGCAAGTTATAATCAGGATGAATTTCATTCAAATTTACATAATGTGATCAGTTAAAATGCCAATTTGACACTAAGAAAATATAATTTGCTGTTGCTTCCATTAAGAAAAATGAATTAGTGGACTATCTAGAGTTAAAGACTAATAGCACAATCAAGTCATTTTGTTTAATCTTAGATGGATTTCTTGTAATATGAATAATGCATGAATAAAGTATTTTGTTAAAAGCAGCAGCATGCATCTTTCAGCAAGACTGCGTTTGTCAAGAGTGAACCAGTTTCAATTAATGAAAGAGCAAGAGTTTTCTGACTGCAGCTGATCTTAACAACAAAGAAAAGATAAGGCCAAGGAATCCAAATACAAGATTATATTGAGATTGTGTAGTTGCAGTACGATTTTTAATTTAGATCCATCGATTACTGCATGCTTGAATGTGTGGTAAGATGTAAAAACATGCAGGGGCTTTAAACATTTATTCGACATTCAACGATGACCCGCAATACTAAAACTCTTATTTACTGTGTTTAATATGGATCTATGGAGAGACATATATATCTATTAAATCACTTTATTTTTCATCTCTGTGGAAATATTTTAACATCTATGATTCATTTCTACAAAATACTATGCACTCCCCAGAATAAAGGTTAAAAAAAGCTGTCTATGGACGGTTCCTTTTCAAAAGGTACATGTTTCTACCGAAAGGATCTAAACAGTGTTTGTAAATTAGTGCATACATTTTGAAAAGTAACTCAGTTGCAGTTTTTGAACATTTATATGAGAGTTTAAACTAGGTTTAGTGTATAGTAAAATCATTTTGGTTACCATGTTGTTTAAAATGTCTATTTAATTTGCAGGTATGGTTCATTTTCATGTGGCAACATACACTCACTGGCCACTTTATTAGGTACACCTGTTTAACTGCTTGTTAATGCAAATTTCTAATCAGCCAATCACATGGCAGCAACTCAATGTATTTAGGCGTGTAGACATGGTCAAGACGATCTGCTGCAGTTTAAACCGAGCATCAGAATTGGGAAGAAAGGCGATTTATGTGACTTTGAACGTGACATATTTGTTGGTGCGAGACGGGCTGGTCTGAGGAGAATGACCGAATTCGATACAACCGAAGTATGCAGAAAACTACCTCTGAAAGCACAACACATATAACGTTGAGGCGGATGGGTTACAGCAGCAGAAAACCACACTGAGTACCACTCCTATCAACTAAGAACAGGAAACTGAGGCTACAATTCACACAGGCTCACTGAAATTGGACAATAGAAGATTGGAAAAGCGTTGCCTGGTCTGATGAGTCTCGATTTCTGCTGCAACGGTTCAGGCTGGTGGTTGTGGTGTAATGGTGTGGGGGATATTTTCTTGGCACACTTTGTGCCCATTAGTACCAATTGAGCATTGTGTCAACGCCACAGCCTACCCGATTATTGTTGCTGACCATGTCCATCCCTTCATGACCACAGTGTACCCATCTTCTGATGGCTATTACTAGCAGGATAGCACGGCATGTCATAAAGCGTAAATCACTCAAACTGGTTTTTTGAACATGACAATGAGTTCACTGTTCTCAAGTGATTTCCACAGTCACCAGAACTCAATCCAATAGAGCACCTTGGGGATGTGGTGGAACGGGAGATTCACATCATAGATGTGCAACTAACAAATCTGCAGCAACTACGTGATGATATCATGTCAATATTGAGCTAAATCTCTGAAGAATATTTCCAGTACCTTGTTGAGTCGATGCCACAATGGATTAAGGCAATTCTGAAGGCAAAAGCGGCTCCAACATGGTACTAGTAAGGTATACCTAATAAAGTGGCCTGTTAGTGTATATTTATTATAGCTACTCTTAAAGATATCTCGTATAGACTCATATTAAATACATCATATTATGGCGTATTATTGTGGAAATGAATGTTCACCTATGATGTTGTCTGCTTTATTATACAGTATGTGTATGTATTGCCAATAATTATGTGCAATAATGTTTTATTCCCCAAACCACTTTTCAAATATTTTTTTATTATTATTACATAAACACATGTCTACAAAAACATATAGTCAAGCTAGTAAGTCAACTAAAGATTTTCAAGCGCAGTTCAATACGCTTTTTATCTAGGTAAACTGTCGCTTCAGCCAACAAACTCTGAGACGCCTGGTCGTCATTTTGGCTCAACCGCACGTGCCAGTCTATGCGGGAATTCCGGAATACGAAAGTCCTGTCGGAGCCATTATGGCGTAAGGCAATCCAGTTTCATAAGCGCGAGTGGGAGGAGTTTGGGTTTTCTGGAAGCTGGGAGCAGCAGCGCTGGAGTTATGAGGGGGAACTAGAGCAACGGCGGCGAGCAGGGACAGTCAGCGTGAGCGCGCACAGGGAAAAGCCGAAGCCGCGCGTGGCTAGAATGAGTGGAATCAACTGAACTGCGCACTTTAACAACAGCTTGCGTTTGAACACACAAACAAACCGCGTGCACGTCTTCTCCCCCGGCTCGAGTTAGTTAGTTTAGCGTCTAAACGACTTAACCCACTTGGTTCCGTGACTTCGGCAGCGATTATCGTGGAGTTGTTTTTAACGTTTGAATTACCTCAGCCTCGAGTGGCGGGATTAAGGGGGCCGAGAGAGAGGGAGGAGAAGGTGGGGCAGGGTGAGTCAAACGGACCGAGCGCTCACTACTGTCCGCTCGCTTCCACCAAACCACCAAAGGATAATTTTTCCCACCCAAAACCGACAGGAATCAACCATTCGCCGTTCATCGGAATTTGGAGAGCGATACAATCGGCTGTCAGCGTTTCTTTCGCGGCGCTCATTCCAGGTACTCTGAAGTGTCTGCTCGGTAATCCTCTGATATTTACCATTTGGACGGATTTTGGAGGGGGAGTGTAAATTCCCCGCTCTTGTTGGACCATGGCCGACGACGACGTGCTCTTTGAAGATGTTTACGAGCTGTGTGAGGTCATTGGCAAGTAAGTCTCACTTTGATAATGACACACGGGTGAATGTCCATCTGTGACTCGAGCTGCGCCTTTTGCGTTGTGTGTGTGTGTTTGTCTGCCAGACGAGTGTTGTCATTGCGTGAAATTCAGACTGTTGTGCTGCAGTGCTGTGCTGTTGAACACATGATAGTTAGATTCAGTCGTAACTCTTTACAAACTGCATGTTGTCTGAGGCTGGAGCAATGAGGAATGGGAGTGGCGAGTGTGAGAGATGAGAGAAGTGTACTTTGAGCGTTCGTGCAGGTAACGTTAGATGCCATCCACTACTATTGTTTTTGCATAGCTTCCTCTACTGCTGTCAGCGTTGATGTTTCTGCAAATGATTGTGTTTTGGTGGATAAACCAATTTCGTGTCACCTGGCTTTCATGTGTTATCTAGAAATGTCAGGTTTGTGCTTGCAGTCTTGTTCGTTTGTAGTTGTTACTGGTATTGACCACTATACCTGTACTTTACGTGTGCTGAGAGTTCTAGCCATTATAATATTGAGGTAAAGTGGGTTTCATATTCACATATCTGTTTATTTTAATGGTCATTGTATTGTTTACCACGCTACTTTGAATATTTGCTCTGAAATCGCATTTAAGTATCACCACACAACAACATCAGCACTGTTTAATTGACTGAACAATGTTGTACTTCAGTCATTGGCTGCTAATATGATTTCACTATTCAGAATTTGCTAATATTTTTCTGAAATTATATTATTAAGGACAAAGTCTGAATATGTAAATATTTGGAATATAAAGCAAACTTTACCTTAGTATTATAAATAGTTGTTTGATGTGAGTATAACATAATAAATGCCTTAAATGCAATGCATTATTAGTATTATGTATGTGTATGTGTGTTTATAATATTCAATGTAATTGCTATTTAATAATTTGTGTATTTTATTTACTTTTTTAATGTTGTATTTATGTTGTAAAACGCATTACAAAAATATACAAAAATGACAACATAAACATTTAACAATAAGCAAATACACTGAAGAATATTTTTAACAAAATAAATAAATGAATAATAAAAAAAAAAACACTAGTTCAATCTTACATACAGAAAATACAGGTCTACAATTTGCTGACCACAACTAGTATCCAGTACCAAGCTGGGAGTTGGGGGTGGGGACTCAATCAGAAGGGGCAGGGTTAAGCTGAAAAGTTTGGACATGTTTGCGAAGGGGTTCTCACAGTTTACTGAAAATTGTGCTAGATTGATGAAGAGAGTACCTATTTTTTTCATTTATTTTCTTTTCGGCTTAGTACCTTCATTATTCTGGGGTCGCCACAGAGAAATGAACTTATCCAGCATGTGTTTCACACAGCGGATGCCCATGCCCTTTTAGCTGCAACCCAACACTGGGAAACACCTATACACACTTTCACACATACAGGGAGAACATGCAAACTCCACACAGGTATGCCAACTGATCGAGCCGGGGGTCAAACCAGCAATCTTCTTGCTGTGTGGCTGTTGTGCTACCTACTGCACCACCATAGCGCCATTTTCTCATTTTCTTTACTTTTTACATATTTTTATAGATGCAGACTTAAATATGAGAATTTGTTTTTCATTATTGCTGTGAAATGTGATATTTGACAGTTAAAACTTTGCTTTTATTTGGATTTTTTTCACATTCACACTGTAGCCTTGAAAGCCAGAGTGTAATATAATATAAAATAGTGTAATGTAATTAGGGCAGCATGATATTGAACAAATCTGTCATTTCGATATTTTGTTTTGCTGCGATATGAATACAGTTTCACGAGATGGCTTGAATAGCTCTATTTGTGTAAACAAAATAAAATAAATGAATTATTGATTGGTTGATTTTGGATGCCTGTGAATCATGTATTAAATTGCAAGAATAATTACAATAGAGTAAAGAAAAAATTTAAATAAACAGTTATTTATGGTTTTCCGGAGTGTCAAACAGTATTCAGATACAGACATTTAATAATATAATGTCAAATATTACTGTATAGTCTTTATTATATTTATAAATCAGTAAAATTTATCTTCAGTAAAGTTACAAATGTTAATGATAGTCACAATCCATTATGCTTATTAATTGAAATGACTCCTCAAATCTCATGCATTTTCAATGGTTGATCAACTATAATATGCAAATTAACATTGCAGATCCTGCGATGTGACTATTGGGGACACACATTGCGCTATTGATGCTGAAATGATATATTGTGCAGCTCTGAATGTAATATCTTAAAACTTTGTGTTTTTGTACATTTTATAATAAAATATAAATATTAGACTACATTGAAGCGTCACATTCTTGCAACAGTAGTAAAGTTGTAGACTGGCTTAAAGTAATAAGCGTTGAACCTTTTAGGGAATTAAGTTATAAAGATCTAAAACAATAAAGATTAAAGATGTTTCTGATTTAATGGTTTGTCGAGCCACACTACGAGTTTGGTGACTATTTGCTCTGATGAAGGGCACAGCCTTGCATGTATCAGCAGGTCTAGAGCTTTTCCTATTAAACTGAAACGAAGTACCATTTTTAGATTGTAGTCCTACTGAATGGAACATTCACATATTGTTTTTACTGTTATTGTTATGAGACAATCTGGTGTATTTGTATTATGTAAGCAGGTTATCTCCAGCTGTTATTGATGTGCAATTGCTTGCTTGAGTTTCAGTGTGGTGCATGTAAATTTGAAATGCCATGTAATTAGAGCTCTCAACATGGTACTCTGGGATTTCAGAGTTTGTAATTAAAAGCAGTTCTGTGCGTGTAACTGTCTCATAATAACAAAACAACATATAGTTAGGATGCATACGATGGCGGATTTTCTTAAACAGCTATGTTTAGGCATGTTTAAATGTATGGGTGAAAATTTAGCCAACAAAAATAAAGCAATGGAAAAACTGGAAAACCCTGTTGATGCCGTTTCCATTAGATCTTTGTCGTACAATGATTTATGTAGTAACCCTATGATTTGTACAACACAGGATGGATTTGTGAAATCCTGGAATAAAAACAGAATTAGCAGTTTAATGCAGAATGTTATGGAATTTAGGATATATTGAATGCATAAATCAGAAATGTTATTGCAATGTGGACTGTAGTGTCTGTAAATATTCATTCATTTTCTTTTCGGCTTAGTCCCTTTATTAACCTGGGGTCGCCACAGCGAACCACCAGTTTATCCAGCATATGTTTTACACAGCGGATGGCCTTCCAGCTGCAACAAATCACTGGGAAACACCCACTCTCATTCATACTCATACACTACAGACAATTTAGCTTACCCAATTCACCTGTACCGCATGTCTTTGGACTGTGGAGGAAACCGGAGCACCTGGAGGAAACCTATGCGAACATGGGGAGCGCATGCAAACTCTACATAGAAATGCCAACTGACCCAGCCGTGGCTCGAACCAGCGACCTTCCTGCTGTGAGGCGATCGTCGTACCCACTGCTCCACAGCGCCGCTCCATCTGTAAATATTAATCTAGTAAAAAACATTTTGAAATAATGAAGTCTGCATGTTTTGTGTGCAGTAATTGTGCAGTTATATCTCATACTCAAGCATGTGATGCCTGTGTTGTTGTTTTTTTTTAGCATCTGCCGTATCACTTTGAGTGAATGAAAACATCAGCCTCATCTTCAGACCTGCCGAGAGATTCACTCACAAGCATTTTCTGTTTTATGTGAGAAAACTACAGAAACTCCCAGTGTCTTCACAACAACCTGTGGAATCTACTTGAAGAATGTTTTTGTTGTACAGTAGTCCCTTGCTATAATGTGATTCTCCTTCCGCAGTTTTGCAGATTCGCAGATTTGCAGTTTGCAATTAAACATGCTGGGTTTTTTTGGTTTTTTTAAGCGTATTGTGTTCTGCGTCCTGATTGGCTGTAGACCATTGTCAATCAATCTTCTCCATGCTGTGTTTCCTGTACAGTACAGAACACGTTTAGCTTTCCAAAGTTACATAAACCTTCAAAGGCTAGCAATGTGACTGAAGTGCTGTACTGTATGTTCACAAGTTTTCTCGCCAACAAACCCCATATTGTTGACAACTGCACTGTCAAAGGCACGGTAGCAGGCTATTTTTAGAACGTAACCCCTCAATTAACGAGGGACCACTGTACAGTAAAAGTGATGATAAAATAATATAATACAATTATTTTATTATCAGAAATAAAAGGAAAGATGATAAAAAAGTGTAATGTATTTCAAAGGCCTCCTTCAAAGGAGTTCGGGGAAAAAAAACTTGAAATTCTTAATGAGTTTACTAGATAGTCATACGTCTGTGAATAGTTTTGACCTACTGTACTAGGGCTGCACAATGTATTGTTTCAACATCGAAATCGCAATGTTGACCAGGAACCACAGCTGATTGTGTTTGTGTTATTAAAGCCTGTGGTTGTGTAAGCGTTTAAAACATTCATGCACAAGAGATTATAATGTTTTTAACAAAGATTGATTGTATGCAAGTATAATTACACGCAATGAAAACTACACTATTATTTTAAATATAATTACTCAATTTGTGTACCTTTAATACTGCTATAGACTCCCAGGAAAAAAAAAAAAAAAAAGAGTTGTTTTATTCCACCTACAATATATCTTTGCTCTGCTGTAAAATACTTTTGATTGGTTTATTATATTTAATGCAGATGCACTGTACTAAATCATAATAATCAAATGTAAAATTGTGTAAATTCTTTCTAAATAGAGCTATTAATTTTATTCGGTAACATTATTTACAATATCGCAGTATGTATCGCAGAAAAATAATATGTCAGTTTTTTCCAATAGCATGCAGTCCTATACAGTACTGTAAGTTTTGTTTACAGGGCCTTTATTTTCTTCCATGGTGGACTGGCTTATTTTATTACAAAATGATGCACATACTGTTGCGCACACACACATAAACCTATTTGTCTGTTTGTGTGGCTTGTCGCTGTGTGAGTGATCCGCTTTCTTGTTTCGTGCCCACCCTGAGGCTTCATGCTGGTGTTTGGAGGTAAAAAGAAAAGAGGATGCTGTCCATTAAGCAGATACACTCCCACTGACACCACTTCTCTCCCTAGGCCAACTTCTGTGAGCTCAATAGAGATGATGTGGGGGAGTGGGTGGATGTGCGCGTGTGTGAGCTGTTTATGTCTGTTAGTTTAAACAGCACAGATTGCTAATATAGCGCAGGACAATTGGTCAGGATAGATGACCAAGGCAGTCTGCGGTGCCATATTTCACGGTTATATTGTGTCTGGCCTCTCAGTCTGTTTGCTACCCTCCAAGTTCCTATTATATGTTACTTTTTTAACGCAGAACTGGCATGTTTATGTGTATTTTTTTTGCTTTCTTGTGTTTAGGACAGATGTTTTTGGAGAATAAAAACTGGAAATCTGTCTATTGTTTCATACAGCCATGGCAGATGGCTTTGCAAACTGTTCATCCACCTCACAGGCGCTGGAATGCACAGAGCTGGATTTAGTGGCTGAATTTGTCTTTGTTTATACAGTTACTGGTCAAATACAGTAGTGTACTACTCCAAGTGGTGGGCTTTAAGTCAAGAGTTATGCTATCGTTTAGGCACTAATGCTTTAGTAGTCTCAGAATGGTGCCAGAGTGACCTAGCAGTCTGATTGAGATTTGCTGATGCATGAAACCGTCAGCAAGCAGCCTGAACAAGAGTTTTAGGCCACAATGTGCTGCACAGCAGATTTAGCTCTGTTAGACCTAACAGTGCAGACTAGCACAACACATTTCAAGTGTTGGAAGATTTCAATTCAATGTGTGACTGAAGTGTGACAGATCCTGGTAAAGTGTTTATACATTCTGGTACAGCTGGGTGATGTGACCAAATATTATATAATATAATATGTCAATGTTATTTTTCATAGATGTATTTATATTTTACAACATAATGTTTGTGTATCATTAATGGGGATGCAAATGCTCTCCACATGTTTGTTAGACATTAAGAATCTAAAATAGTTTGCTCGTTTTAACCTCCAGAGTGTAAGCTAACTTAATTTTTACGGCCCCATGAAACAGTTTTCTTTTATTTTATTTATTCAGTAACAAAGCAATGGTTGTATTTATGAATAGTTCAATGAATCGACTCTCACAATAAATAAAAAAAAATTCTTCATTCACACGGGTGACACGGTGGCGCAGTAGCTAGTTCTGTTTCTTACAGCTAGAAAGTCGCTGGTTCGAGCTTTGGCTGGGTCAGTTTGTGTTTCTATGTGAAGTTTGCATGTTCTCCCTGCGTTCGTGTGGGTTTCTTCCAGGTGCTCCAGTTTCCCCCACAGTCCAAAGACGTGGTACAGGTAAATTAGATTGGCTAAATTTTCTGTAGTAAATGAGTGTGTATGGATGTTTCCCAGTGATGTGTTGCAGCTGGAAGGGCATCCGCTGCATAAAACATATGCTGGATAAGTTGGTGGTTCATTCCGCTGTGGCGACCCCAGATTAATAAAGGGACTAAGCCAAAAAGAAAATGAATATTCATTCACAAAAAAAACCCAGCCTAGCCTAAAGAACGACTGGACCAATATGAAAATCAGCAGCAGGTTGAAATTATAATCAATTATCTTATGTAATAAACATAAGTCAACAATAATTGCAGTGAATTGTATTGGGTTAAAAGAAAAGGTGGGAAATGTTTTAGCTGCGAACTGTAATAATTTTATGTGATCATGCTACAATGCTAACGCGACATTCCAGTGCAACTAATAATTGCAGTGAACTAATAGCATCCGACTGCACAAACTGAAAATACAAATTATGAAGAAAAAAACTGAAATTATTTAACATAATGTTTGCTTGCAGTTTATATTAGTTTTTGCTTGTTTGCAGTGCTTTATATTTAGCAGAGTTTTAGCCTATTTTTCATAGTATGACAGTAAATCAAAGGCAGAATATTGTTACTTAATTGGAGCAAGTCAAATAGTGGTAACTGGTGTTACGGTGACGGCAACTGGTGATAGTTTATCTAGGATGAACCGCTGGATTGCGTCTCACTTTAGTTGTTAAACGCGATATTTAATTAATCTTTTCTTTATCTAACGACTCTATTCTCTCAGGTAACGTGTCACAGCATCAGTAAGCTGGTTTAATCTTTAGCTTTCATGCTTGTACTTAGTCATTTTAACGTAAACCTCAGATACTGTTGGTTGGTTCCTGTTGGTTGTACACCTTTTTTTGGTCATTATAATGGAGTTTGACGACTCCATTATAATGACACTGATCACTCTGCCTATTCATGCCAGAGTCCTGTGGAAAAAGTGATTGACAGGTGGTAATTTGTGTGTAACTTATCTTTATTTATTTATGATTTAGTTACAGGTAAAACAAAGACCATGCGGGTCAGGTAGTTAAAACGGTAGGCTACAAACAATTAATTTATTATGAATTAATTAATTATTCATAAATAAATAATTCACCACCGCCTACAACGACGATGCCATCATCCATCACAGTATTTTACATTAGACATCGTACAATGCCAAATTGGTCAACATCGCCCAACCTATAGTTAAGGGTTAGATTTTAGTAAACATAACAATATAAATATATATTTTGTCATCGTTTCTCCAATTAAAACTGGACTTATATATGATGGTTTTTCACAAAGATCTTTTAGTTTCACCGTGCATTTAATGGTAATTTGTCCAAAGCAAAATGCTTAAAAGCTCATTAAAAAAGCGGTTTAATTTAGCTGTTTTATAGGTTGTTAGATTAAACCACATAGAGTTAAAAATGTTCAGTGCTTATTATCATTATTGACAGAAATGTTATCACCATCACATTGTTTATGCCTCTGCCATACATCCAGAGAAATCGGACATAATATATTTGTCCCCCAGAAGCCTGTTCTTACAGCTCTTTTTTTTGTCCGCAGTGAGCCATAGATAACTCTTGTCATGGTTTCCTGCAGGTTAGTTCCCACCAAGCACAAATCAAACCTTCCTTTGACCTCATAAAACCCCCCAGAATCTAGATCCTGTTGTGAAAGCACCATGAACCAGCAGTGATTGACCTTCATTTATCCCCACCTGCAGAAAAAAAAAATGCTGTTTTAAAGGCAAGCTCTCCCTACACTTTGTCTCAACCCCTCAAAACATGTGTTAACATGCCCATTAACAGCATGTTAACTGTGATGTCTTTTAATAGTGTTTTTTCTCTCTTGATGAGCGTAGGAGAGGTTGGTAATGAGGTCAATAAGAGTGTGTGTCACTGACTTTGATTCAAGGCTGACTGACACACTGACCCAGATGAGGGGGCAAGATCAACAGACCGCCTTGCTTGAGCATCTCGCTTTGAGCGAAAGGTGGAGAGTGATTAAGTTTGACAGTGTTGTGACTTCCTCCGGCTTTGTGCTGCATTGAGTTGTGTTTTTGCAATCTGTGTTGTGGTGGATGTGGTCAGCTGTGTATTTTATTTGAGGTTTTTTCATTCAGTTTGTACCAAATATTACATTCCTTTAATGTCATTATGTTCCTGTGCAAAGCTGAACATGAACACTGGGAGTTTCCTCTGCGTTTCATCATATTTCTTTTTCCAGCTCTCGTTTTGTGCCTTATATTTGATTTTTCATTTTTAGTGTTTGAGTGCAGATACTGTTTAAAGCTGCACTTTGCACTGTTTAATCTTTTTACTCACATCTGGTTGTTTTCAACTGAAGGAAATGAACCAGAGAAGCTTTTTAAGTCAAAAATGATGCAGCCCTGGAGCACACTTACCTACTGTGTAATCGCCACAGACCAGGTGTAGTTTAGTGGTGTTTACCAGCCAAAACAAGCAGTTGGAACGGTTACAAACTTCTGAAATAAGCTCAAAACAAACTACTTTTTGACTTGATTTAGTTTGAAATAAAAACACATCACACTAAATCTGCTTGAAGCTTTTAGAGACTTGTATGTTGTGGTCTGATAAACAAGTCATATGAAAGATGACATTTTCTTTTGGTTGTAGAGGTGCACATTATATCGTTTCAGCATCGATATCGCAATGTGTTCATTCGCAATAATTAAATTATACAGTATGTAATGTTGAGTTTGTATTATAATCTACCACTTGCATGTGTTTCTGAGAATTTTAAAAGCATTTATCGATTGAAAGCTTTAATAATAATTAATTTTGTTGAATTATTTTATTTTTAATAATTAATTTTGTTAATGTTAATACATGCTATTAAATGTTTTTTTTTCATGTGTTTTCAGATGGATAGTATTTAACTACACCTAAGCCATTTTTATTGTTCAGGGCTCAACAATAAGGACTGCCCGATGGCCTAGGGCCAGTGTGAGAGATGCTCAAGACAGTAGACAGAATCGTTACTGGCCCAATCGGGTCACTAAATTTCAATTTGCCTGCTACTAATCAAGCTTTTAAGTTGCTTTTAATTTGTGCTTTTAAGTCTTTGAATGTTGCCTTCTGTGTAAAGTCGTAAACCATATTGCTTTTCGTTTCCTCTTATCTGATTGGATGTTGTGAGTATGTTATTTTTTTCCATAACCTGGTAAAAACCAGTACAGCAAAGAGACGGCAAAATCAAATTGTGAGGCTAAAAGAAAATATCTATTTACATGGGTACAACACGGCGAAAAAAGTGAAGTGATGTTGCATAGTTTGCCGTTACTTTTAAGTCAGTCACCCTTTGTTTTGCAATAAAATACAAGCACATTTGCCATACTGCAACATTTTACTGCTTAATATTTTAACATTTCTAAAATATTTAAATTCTGGATTCACAGACATTATTTTTGACCTATTATTTAAAATATGTGGCTAAGAATATATATTTTTTTATTGTTGCCAGTAAAACCTTGGCAGGTAAAAATCTGAACCACTGGTCCAACTGGCCCAGTAGAAATAATCATTAACGTTGAACCCTGTTGTTGTATCTGAATACTGCAATAGGGCCGACACCAAATCACCAGTAATCCATGTCAAACTTTTTTTAAATATATATATTTTTTATTGCAAAGAGATACAAAAACAGCTGTTAGCCATTTTTACATCAATTTCTCAAAATTAAATCCCCTAATCAGGGAAATAAAACTAAAGCAACACATCACTTTACATGATATCAGTACAGGACCTATTACAGGAGTAACCGGGCCATTAGAAAAAGAATCCTTTGTTTTTTTCCTGTATACATCTAAAATTTAATTCATAATTAGGGTTGGGTATCGTTTGGGTTTTTTCGATACCTTTGCTAATTCGATACTTTTAAAATGATACCAGTGCCAAAACGGTGCATGAACCGATACTTTTTAGCCCCAAAATTATGGTGGATGACTCTAGAAAAATCTTTTATTTGACAAAATCTTTAAAAAAATTATTTTAATAAAACCATATAATTTAAGTTTAAAGTAAACATCAATTCATATTTTATATATTTGATTCGCATTAATATATTTTCTTTGATCATTTGTAGCTTACTACTAACCTGTGAGGCAGGCAGGGGCCACTTCCTTGTACTTTTGTGGGCACATTTTAACGTATATCACAATACTTAAAAAATTATTCGAAGTCATTTTTTTTGCATCACTATGCAGTCTTCATAAAAAAGATAATTAAATAACTCAAACTCAAAATAATCTTCCTTGTTTATATTTTTTTCACAATTAACTTTGTACTGGTGCAGGATAACACATTTCTAACATTCAAGTACATCAAAGCACATTGCTGCACCTGTAAACTTTAACAGATAGGCCTGCAGTTGAAGTCAATTTATTTTGCCCTCAATCATTTAAAATAATGTTTCTGAAAATTTTCACAGTGTTTCCTAAAAAATAATTATTCTGGAGTCATAAGTCGCATTTCTTATTGTTTATTTTGTTAATAAAAAAAGTTTTTAATTAAATAAAATTAAGGTTAGTATTATTAGCCTCCTTAAGAAATATATAATAATTTGACTAACTATTTAAAATTTTGTAGTTAACTAATTAAGTTTTTGAATCGCACTTTAAACTGAATAAGACTATAAAATACTTAAAGGCACTTTGTCTGAATACAGCTGTCTTGCAAAATAACTAGTAAAATGGTATGCACTAACTGTCACTATGGGGTAGAAAAAAAAGTAGATATTAGAAAGGAGTTAAACTTATGTTTAAAAATGTGTTGTAAATAAATCATGCGTTGAAGACGGAAATAAAAAAAGAATGACCCTAAGCAACCACAACAAACGCCTGACATCCCCTGTCCGTATTCCTCAAAGTTTTTTAGAATTAAATGTTTAGAGATGGTGTGACACAACGCCTATATGTGCCTTTGGCCTACCGGTTACAAAGGTACCGGTGCTATAATGGCACCGGGTTTCGTTACCCAACCCTATTCATAATATTCTTAAAGTGTCTTAAAAAGTCTTAAATTTGACTTAAAGAAACCTGTAGAAACCCTTACTATTAAACTGGAAAAAGAAAAAACACTGTTTATTTCAACCGTATCTTAATTGTATTTATCTATGCTTGTAGATTAGATTTATTCTATTTCATGCTTGATTCACTCACCTACAGGATCATCCCAATCAATCTAACATAAATTATTTTCAAAATATTGAAAACATTTATCTGAAATATTAAGTTATACTCAATATTGCAATATTAGATTTTTCCAGTATCGTGCAGCAGCCCTAGTGGGTTGGTTTAAACATTTTGATCATCCACAGATAGTCGCCACATTCTGCTATTATCTGTCTTTGGCTTTTGAGTTTTGATGTTGCCTTTTATGGTTAAAAAGATCTGCCTTATTGCCTAATTAATAGAAGTGGTTCACCTTAAAAGTGTTGTGTATAGGCATGGGCCAGTATAAGATTCTGATGATGGTATAATAACCTTGGATAAATTTATAGCGGTATTGTGATTACTGATCTAAAATATTTTTAAATGTCTTAGTATAAAACTAAAGTTTTTTTCCCTATTGAGCACAGCGTTTTTTATTTTAAGAAATGTTTTAAAAATGTTGGAACAGTAAACGCGTCAGGCTAAATATTTCAAATAAATCATTGATTAAAATCACATATTTCTTTACAACTTGAAAAGGCTTCTTTGCATATCTTTCTTTTCTTTGGATATAAAGTAAGTCACTGCACTAGTCAGGTCTACAGCATGATCAGGTGTTTGTGTACAAGCAATTTGTTTTTGTTTTTTTCTGAATTGCTCCTTTGCTAGAGATACTGTTTCCCTAAAAAACTAAATGTCATAAACACGTTTAAAAACTAGCATATTTTGTAGGAATGGTATAACAAAAGATTTTAGTGGTTTTAAAACCTTGACTTTTCCAAACTGCAGTGAACCATGAAATCAAGTATTGTCCCGTGTCTAGTTGTGTAATATTTATAGAATTTAATACATTTAGCTTATTTTCTGTTAAATAGTATTATAGTAACTTTAGATATAGGCAAATAAATATATATTTTTAATAATTGATGACTAAATAAATTCTGTTCAGCAGTTAATTGTTCTTGCACATGTCTTATTTACATAATTTATGAGTTGTACTTGCTTGAAAGTTGTTTGTAATAAATCCTCCTCTGTCCGTGAAACTGTTCTGTTGCCAGCAGTGTTAAATTCTTATCTAGAACGTCATGTTCTAAGGCTTAATGTTCCCTGTCTCACTGAGAAGACAACTGGTCCTCTTTTCAGTATAAGATATGTGATGCTGCGTTGAGCCAAACAACACCGACAGTCCTTTTCAGGTCATCAACTTTGTACCTTAATAAAGAAGAAGCAGATGCTGCTTGATTGCTTCCTTACTGCTCATAAATTTTAAAGATGCCCCTTGTGGGCAAAAAAAAAAACCTTTGACAAACTCAGTTGTGTGCTGTTTGACCTAATAGATGGACAGCAGAAGTGTTAATATTTCTCGCTTCCTGTGAAGGCTAATGCTTTGGCAATTGACAATGGACACAGCATGCTTCCCCTATTTGCCTTCCTCTGCTCTGCTGATGCTGCCCAGTGAGGTCATGAGGTAGACAGTGCTCTTCCTTCTGTTCTGCAGCCTGCAGGTACTGCCTATTACTCATGTTCGCAAAATATAGCAAGGAGCCATGTGAAAAACACATTCATCAGACTGGCCTCCATGAAGGTTTCTTTGGATGGACAGAGGATGAATACCCTTGAAAATCAACCCTGCTTGGCTACAGACGGTGTGCTGGTAGCTAAGTTTGAATCATTACAAACTAACTATCATTTTAATCAATGCAGCAATAAACAAAATCCTTACAATTTACAATATGCGACATGAGTCTGTGCACTTGGGTTCCGTGTGTGTTCAGATTGCATTTTAATGACACCTATTGATTTGTAGACTGATATGTTAGCATTAAAGAATACATCTTCATCAGTATGCACAAGTGGTAAAAAATCAAGCAAGATGAATCACACTTAAACAGCTAGTGGGCATGTCATACAAGCAAGAGCTCTATCTCGCTACTCCACGAGATTTTTTACTTTATTGCTTTCCCATATAAAGGTATTGCTTTTAGTCTTTTATAGTGCCGTGTTATGTTGATCAGTAGCCCATTTAATGTTTCATTTTTATTGGCTACTCAGTAGACATAGGTCATTTTCTTAGACTTGCAAGACTAACAGTTGCTCATTCTGAATGTCTCAATGTATGACAAAAAGGCCACCATTAGAAAATCTAAATATTGTACAATGTATTTTGCTTCCAAATTTGTAGCAGTTTTAACACATTGGCTACGTTTATAGGTATTCAATAGTCTATTGCCCATAAACAGATAAAAATATTTCATGGTATTATAAACCATTTCTCTTTCTTATATGCCATTAGATCTGTGGTCGCCAACTCCTTGATTGTGATCGAGCCCACAAAGTAGCAGCCAATATCAAAATAATGGAGGCTGCAATACCTCAAAAACTTACAGTTTCCTCTAAGAACAGGAAGAGGACTTTTAATTTGTACCATATTTTTTTTAATTTTGTAAAATTAATAAAGGTACAAATGACGTCAGGCGTAAATTTTTATTTAATTTTTTTATTTTGTGTATATATCTGAGAAGTGTAATTAATTGGTAAAACCAGTTCTAGGAATTCTTTAGCATGTGATTTAAGATCAACATTTTCTACACAATCAAATACACTTACAAGGTACGCTAAATTGAACAGAAAATTATTAAAATTCTTGAATTAAGATAACCATTCTCTTTGTGTAGCTTCTCAGTGAGCTATGGCTTAGGTGTAGTAAATGCTGCTCCATCTAAAAACACATGAAAAAAACACTTTTAATAGCTTTTATTGAATTCAAACTCACTTTATAACTTCATTAGTCATGCTTTTGAAATGAATCCTTCTATGAGATGATTCCATAGATGTTTATTAGGCGTTGAGTCAGTAAAGGAAACAAAATATTCTGTTTATTCAACAGCAACTGCTATGGTGATCTCCTTGATGATTTCTTTAAGATGTTTAGAGTTTCTGCACAAGACCACCCTCTGGCCTTCAGAGGAGATTTACCAAAGACCATTGATCACCCAGCCCTAATTAAAGCTCAAGTTATCCACATATTTTACTGTGATTAAGGTTCATTTTGAACATAAACACATTAGCATAATCGGTGGTCTGTTTATAAAACTCGTAACACAGTGCATTGTTCATATGCCTATAAATGTGAGCACTAAAATTGAGAATGTCTTAGATGTAACTGTTCAACAAGCTGTTTACACAGTAACCAATTATTTATACATCTCTAATTATGTTCTTAACACTTTGTTTAAATTATTCAGTGAAATTGCTTATTTTTAATTGGCCTTTAAAAGAAAGACCCATGAAGTGAGTAGTGGCCTTTACTGATCTCTAACTGATTAAACTGTACACATACTGTATGATTATGTTACTAAAGAGGTTATTTCTAGCTCACCTGTAGTCTCTCTATGGATTGGTCTAGACTTTAGCCTAGTCTTCTATCCCAAAGGCGCATTGTTTTCCCCTGTCAATCATTACTGTGTGCACTGCCCCTGAAGCTGCTCTCTGATAGACCCTGGTGCTTATCACAGTCTGGATGCTGCACTCTACGTTTGTCTTATTGTACACAGACAGGCCAAACTGACCCTTTGGAGTTGCTGAGGCAGGCACTACCATTTTCAGTTTTATAAACATCTTTCACTTTTTTTCCTCCCCTTTCCCTCTTTCATGGTGGGCCTTTTGAACTGAAGTCATTTCCTGCTGCTTTGCCAAGATACACAGCAGCCTGGGCCTGCAGCTCAAAAACGGTTGGCCTAAATTGAACTATATTTCCTAGGTAACCACTCAGCACTATTTTAGGGCAGCTTTAAGTAAGAGGCAGAGGGCATACAGTAGATCCTGACCTGAAGTAGTGCTTGCTGTGATCGGGTATCTCACAATGACAAATCAATGTGAAGCATGTCAACTGCAGGGCATCTGTAATGGGAATGCTTCTTTAAGAGGGTAACACTTGATGTTCGCGCATTACAAGGAAAGTGAAAAGGCTGTGGCCTTTGTCCTTTCAAATGTGTGAATTATATTATTACAGTTCCAGCAGCTCTGTGAATGATGAAAAGAGGGCGCACAATAATGCTGTGCCCTTTGGCCAGCCACAGGTCAGAGGATGTTTGTAATGTAGTGTTGAATTAATATCAAATCAATATGTGAATTAAATATTTTAAAGGTTTTTCATTGCAATATACATTTAAGCATTTTCAGTAGTCATTACTTCAGTCCTTAGTGCAGGGGTCAAACTCAAATTGGCAGAGAGGGTCATTTCAGTGACTAATTCATTGGAGGGTCGTTTTTATGTTCACGCACAAAAAAATAATTGGAAACCTGACAATATTGATGCGTCTTAGGACAACAGACATGATGTTTATTTTTCAAGCATTACATGTCACCTGTGATAATGCAAATCAGCATGTTTATCGTGTCAAACATCAGCTGCTAAAATACATCTGTGGTTGTTGTTTGTATGGCAGAGCATCAGACACACACTTCCACAGAGTATATGCAGTCAAAAATCCAGCTTTTTGTTTCTTGTTGTTCATACTGAAGGTAGTTTAAATTGCTATTAAAATACAAAAAATAATAAGCATAGTAGTTATCATTTTGTTCTAACCATTTGTATTGTCCCAATAGCATAAGAACATCAGAAAGCAGTTTGAGTAACTTAAGTGACTTTACTGCCTTTTGTACTTCTCATTATCTTTCTTTTTTGTAAACCTACAACAAAGTAGGGAAAAGTATGTATATATTCACATTCACTTTACCAAGTTCAAATCATCTAGCAGTACAATTTTACTAATGTACATAGTTTTTATGCAAATCTTAATAAGCATATGAGGAAAACCTATTAAATGAGGCCATTTGAATCGAATATTAGCACAATGATCATATTTGTTACACTACCAGCATAACATGTAAGCCATGAAGAAGTGTTTGTACAACAAAATACAAAACTGATAGTAATCAAACGACGCTTGAATGTTTACCAAATAGAGCTTTAGTAAGAATATAGCACTTACAGACATATACTTTAACATTTAAATCAGCCACAGAATTAAAACGCATGTGTGTTACTCTCAACCGCACACTGAGAGAAAATGAAAGTAAAACTAATCTGATTGCTGTACTTTAAAAGTCGACTAGGTGGCGGGTCATAACCACAAGTGGCTAGACGCAACTGCACAACAATGATAGTGTCTAAAAAATATTTGTTTTAGTGGGCCAATCTCGTTGTGTTTTTGACGTCAGTTACGGGCCGGAGGGAGGAGGAGGGCGGGCTGTAAATCACCCGTGAGCCGGCAGTTTGAGACCCCTGCTTTAGTGTCACTTGTTTTGAATTAAATGGTTCTGAAATGCGTATTTGTTGTTACTCTATAAACTGTTAGTTATTAGTGCTGAAAACAGTCATTTTCTTTCAGGAGTAGAATGTTTGAAGCAGCAGCTTTTATTTAAAATGGGAGTTTCTGATAATATAAATGTATTCACTAATCAGTTTAATCCATCATTGGTAAATAAATGAATTCATTAAAAACGAATGTCACTTTTGAACAGATTATGAGACATTTTGATATTGAATATATGATCGTGTTATATTAGGGAAATCTTAAAGAAGAGAGGATAACGCAAAGTATGAATACTTGGCAGAATTGTTAATTGATTTTATTTATTTTTTATTATTGGTTTTATTTTTTGTAGTGTTTTATTAAATATGAGCATAATTTATATTTATTTATGTCATGAGAAGAGCTCAACCATTGGTAGCAGGCAAGGCTGTATGAAGCTCAGTCCTTTATTTTACATCAGCTGCTTTGCAGGTGTCCTGTCTCAATTCATGACAGGAATGCACAGCTACGCTGTCTGCTGTGTGGAAGTATAAAAGCTGTTCAACAGCTACAAAGCGTCCTTCAGTTCTAATGATTTGATATGGGGCATAAAAACTCAACACTTATGGGACTATATAGTGTCTTCTCATCCAAAGATGGTGATGCAAAACACAGGCACCATGAAAAACATCACAATTCTGTTTTAACATACCTGGGTGTATCACATTTTTGCACAGTCTCTGGGAGAAGATACTAAGCAGAGACGTACAGCATGTTGTGTTGACGAGTTTAGCAATTCAAAGTTGCAGGAGAACTTGAAAGTTGTGTGAATAATGATTATTTATGTTCTCTTTATGAGCTGTAATTATGGGATTAAAGATCTTTACATACCTTCCTGTATATTGTGATTTATAATTGAAGTATGCCACATATTTCAGTTTGATTATTCTATGGTTATGAGCTTAATCCCATCAGTTTGATTGAAGTATAGTGTTTGATTGAAGTAAAATGTAGTGACAGTATCGCTAATACTAGAAATGTTTATGTTCATACATTGTACACTGTGTTAGTTTAACAGTATTCCTGATTCCTGCAAGATGAAGTTTATATAATATCGGAAAATAAATTTAGTTTGTTTATTTAGGTTAGATTTTTTCGTCATAATGCATTACAGAGTCATGTTGTTGACAGCATATACATTCAATTGATATATTAAGTTAACCTTAATGTACCCAGGCCAGAAGTGCACCTAACACTTGAAAAATACAGCCATCATATTGGGACTACAGGTTCGGGTTGGTTATCTGGTGGATTTATTCAAAATGGATTTATGTCAAAATGAATCATAAATAAAAATGAATTTATCTATGCACAGAAGAAACGATGATGCATTAAAGTCCTTTTAGACGTGAGGCTGAGGACTCGCTGCCCACGGGTGCTTGATTCTACGTGGTGTAATGTTTTGTCCGGTTGAGTGCAGCTTCAAGGCAGATCATCATCACCACAGTAATAATCAACAAGGTCATATTTGTATTTGCTAAAATCTAAGGCAAATGTTGCACTTGGGGTAATTGTCTTTTTTTCTCATTAGAACTGTAGTTTCCTTTTCAGACATGCAGCCATATGGCTCTTTATTCATTAGATTTTTCACTGTCGGCCCACATGCAAAACATTTAGCTGAGCTCAGTAAAATATGTTATTTGATAAGTTATTTTAAAAATAATCGATAATCTGAAAAATGCCTTGTCATGTTCATCATTACATCGAATTAAACACAAATAAGATAAAACATATTAATATTCCATGTAGGTATTTTACAAAGCAGTCACTGAAAAAGAAATAGACTAGGCTACTTGTACCTTACCCATGGGCTTAGTTGGCGGTAGCTGGCAGAACTTAAATAGGCTGTTAATAACAGATAATAATGTAAGATAACTGCGTTTTCAGGGTGTGAGCTGAAGAGAATCTTGCCAGAGTAGTGTCCACAATTGATTGCATTACAGCAACACGTTTTATTAAAAAACATTTGAGATGGTTTCAGTTCTTAGTTCTTTCATTTTTGATTTTTATTTGTTTGTGTGTTTGTTTATTAAATCTTGTTTTATTGTTAATTATTTTGATGTTAATAATAGGGTTGGGTATCGTTTTTTGTTTTTTCAATAACGGTGCTAAATCGATACTTTTAAAACGGTACCGGTGCCTTAACTGATTCAGTAGATCCCTATTGATTTGCCTTAATCTGAATAAAACAATAATATGATTCAGGTGTTTACATGAGTTGCTTTTTGAATGTTACATTCATGTTTCCCAGTTACATTTTAAAGCACATAGATCCATCAACGTCATTGTGTCACCAGCCTAAAAATGTTTCCTCCGCAGTATGTGTCTGTGGTCCTTTAAGATATTAAAAAAATCACTGTTAATGTGGTAGACTCTTGATCAGAGTAGTGTCTCAATCATATTAAAATCAGAGTATTGGTGTCCATATAAATGTAATCAGATAATGTGTCAGATGATGTCACAAGGTGTCAGAGATGGTCCATTCCTCACCTTTAAGGTGATTCCATGAGCCCTCACATTTTATAAGTTTGACATGTTTCTCTCTTAAAAGCAACTTTTGTAACATCTGCTGCATGTTGGTGTGTCAGAATCCTTGCTTGTAAAATAAAGCCATACTGTAGAATGCTAAGTTTAAGCAAATTAGATGAACGCGATCTTGCGTGTTGATGAAGTGAGTCGCTCGCCGCATGCGCTGTACTGCGCGCTTTGCCTTCTATAAGCTATTATAACAAACGCCTGACATCGCTGACATCCGTATCCCTCAAACCTGTTTAGAATTAAACATTTAGAGATGGTGTGACACAACGCATACTCACGTGTGTCTTTAATGCACCCCTTTATGCTTCTTAAGCGCGTCACACAGTGGATGCGCTGCTCAGAGCCGCAGCACGGAGCGAACATGACAGTTTATAGTATCACACACCAGACGTGCACATTCGCATGTTATTTAAAATGAAAGTATTCAGATGGCGCTCTGTGGCATGGCAGAAATATGAACGGTCATGAGTCGTGGCTGGATGCCGCGGACAGCCGCTGACTTACGGATTCTAAAATGCATGGCGCTGCGCGTTGCCGAGCGGCGCTTGCAGTGCGTGACCTGCTTTACGTTCTTGTTGCAGCACCGAAATCAGGCACTGAGATTCATATGCTGATTTGATCCGGTGCATACCGGTTCCAAACAGTTTCGGTACCCAACCCTAGTTAATAAAAAGTTTAATTTGCTATTCAAAGAAAAGGAAAAATAATTGTAGTTAATTTTAAATGTTAATTTATTCACATATTTAATAAATTTATCTTCCTACATTTATGCAAAACCAGCTGAATATCATCTGATATCGACAATATCTCTGCCTTTTGTTAATCGGCACAACCCTATCTTCAGCTGCCACCTTTAGTAAGCCTTCTAAATGTCAGCACGATTAGTTGAACCTTTTTGAGCATCAAAAGCGGTGTATCTTTTAAGCAAATTATTAAGCTGTGTGTCAATGCATCTAAGACTATAAAAAATAATACACAACTTTTGACATAAGCGTGCTCAGGCTTAGAAAGTTAAAATGCAATGCTAGTTTGGCCTGTCGAGGGATTGGGAAGGGGGACATTCAGGCTTGGTCTGGTTCAAGGCAACCATGCCTAGTGTGAGTACACCCTTAAAGGGCATTTTAGACCTCTAATGATGCCCCTTGAGCATGGTAAAATCAAAGCCTCTAATGGCTTATTGCTTTAATAGATCATGGCTCACTCATAATTACAGAACCATTTCATGTAGCTTGAATAAAAGCTTTTGAACACTGGAATAATCTTAGATTGCCATTGTCTTTTATATGAGAGCCAAAGGCAAACCCGTAGGGAGAAAATCCCATCATGCCCTATTACTTTTTTTTTCTCCTCTTCCATCTTTCTCTGTCTGTTTGTTGTTTATCTGTCTCATTCTCTTTTTCCTCTCTGCAGACAACCTGTCTTAAATTCTCTTCTGTATTCCATTTTGCTCATGCCTGCGCCTCTCTGAGTGCTAATGTTTTTTGATCATGTGATGTGTGTTTGGTCTGTACCCCATTTCCATTCATTTCTATCAGTTCTGCGTGGTGTACGCACACTTTGCTAGCACTTAAACCGGTCATAGTTGTTTCATAGGCTGTTAAACACTAGATATTACAGAAGATGCACATTTGTATTACTTAGTTCTTACCTCAAAAAACACAGGCTGTGCAGATTTCCACTACACGATGTCTGTTAGTGTATACTGTGTTTCCAGCTGTTTTTTTTGTTGGCTGCCTGAAGGTATTAAAGGTTCATCTTTCATAGATTGTTGAAGCTCAAAATTCCAGAAATTGCTCCACTTTAAAGTTTGTGGGTTTATATTGCAGTACCTTGCTTTTTTCTCCCCTGTGTGCTCTTTTCAAGGAGAGCCTGCTCAGACTTCATGATAATTGTGAAGTACTGATACCATGTGATGATAAGCAGCTTGGTCTGGCAATGAAAAATGTGACTTCAATACGATAAAGAGCTGAATAAATGATTCTGTCGAGTAGGGAAGGCTTTTCTGAACTCTGAAAGTCAGATTAAGGGTGTTTGAACTGACATCATGCTGTGTTATATATTGTATGTTTTGTCTGTGTCTGATTATATAGGAAAACTGAAGCTGGCATTTTCCCTCAAGTACAAAAATAACATACTGTTTTGTAATTGTGAATAGCCCTAGCGCATACAGCGGAACAATAGTGGTATTCCTCAGGGAAGTGCTTTATTATTTTTGCTTATAAATGTATATTTTCGTTTTTATATAGTTCTGTTTGTGCAGTGCATTCACCCAAGCGCTTTGATCTCTCTGGGTTTTTCTTTATTATACAACCATGTTATTTTTGGGTTGTTTTGACTGATTCACAGACTGATAACCCCTAGCCTACTGTACGTTTGTCAACCATTTAGCGAGCAGTGCATTACTGGAAAATACATTTAAATGACTTGTTTTAAATACAGTAGTACTTAATGTTTACCTGCAATTATTCTGTGTGGTAGCCCTATTATAATGACATTCATGTTTTTCCCCTGACTGATGCCGGACAAAGGATTATTTTTATTTTGGTAAATTTCAAACAATCTCCGGTCTAAGCTGACATCTCTGATTTGAGTCAATTCAACACAGAACATTGCATTGTGGGAACTGTTGTGTAATTAGCCTGTAAATCTTCAGATGTTTCTAGAGCTTTCGACAAATTTACAATTTACACTCGCTGTCAGAGGTCCCTGCTGTGCTCAAAGACCATTTTTTATGGGTTTAATAAAAATGGTGTCACTGTCTGAGCGCTGTGATTAAATCACTCACTACACTGAAAAGTTGCAAGGTTTGGAGATCTAATAAAGGTTTAAAGATGGAAGGTCAGAAATCAACTGCCCTCATTCAGATAAACTTGCCTTTGATGCTTTTGAATTATGTGTCATGGTGGTTAATACCAGTGTATACTTCTGCGTTGAGTGAGCCTGCACAATATTTCATTCAGCATTGATATCGCAATGTGATCATTCGCAATTGTCACATCGCGAGTATACACAATTTTGAGTCTGGATTATAATTGATTATTTTGTTAATTGTATAACTGATTATAAGTGTTTTTTGAGGCCTGTGACTTTTATTAGGGTTTTAAAAGCATTCAGGTGTAAGAAATTGTACCGTTTGTAACATTGACAAATTAATAACTATTAAATTGTCTATAAAATGAAGACTGTGCTACATTATATTACATTCGATTAGTCAATTACTGTATACCTGAATACAGTTGAAAACAATAAAATGTTTATTTAATTAGCATATTCTTTATTGAATGTATCTATGCTTGTAGATTGTTTCTTAAGTTTTATGCACTGCTATACAGAATCATGCCAATCAGTCTAAAATTCTAAATCTTTTCCAAATAGTTTTATCTAGTAAAATTGTATTCATCGCAATATATAGCGTAGAATAAAAAAAATATCACAATGTTAGATTTTTCCAATGTCTTGCAGCCCTTAGCAGTGTGTGCACGGTAGGAATGGCATAGCTTTCGCATAGTCACTTATTATTTGCCCTACCCTTATGCGCAACTCTCAAAAAATGAGAAACACATGTCAAGATAACACAAAAACATAAGATCTGTAATTGGTGACTGGTGTCATGAGGGTTCAATAAGAGTAATTTATGCACCACAACTGTCTCAAGGATGGATGCTCTTGTTTTGTTTATTTTATGATTAAAGTTGTTGAACATTTGCCAGTTCCCATCTTCTCCTTCACTAAATAAGTGCGAGTCTGAACTTTTGTTATAGTGGCATCACATGCATTTCTGCTCTAAATCAAAACAACAGTGAAGAAACAACAGTGGAACATGGAAATCCCAATTCCAGCTAGCATTTTGCAAATGTTTTTACAGAGCAACGCAGACAGAACACAACAGTATAAATGTTGAATACTGCATCGGGTAGTGTGGGCTATGACACTTCCTGGATCATGCTGAAGTATAGATTGGGCTTTACCCTTATTCAGGATTTGTCTTTTTTTGCAGTTTGCAGTGTTGCAGTCTTTGACGTTTTAATGCATTTAAATTAGGGCTGCTTAATATGTTGTTTGAGCATTAATATCGCAATGTCTGTATCTGCAATAGTCACATAGCAGGATTTCATTATTTTTTAATGATTAAATGATAAAGATAAATATTATTTATACAACAATAACCATGTTATTATATGTTTGATTGTTCGATTTCTATATTTCAATAATGTTAGACTTCCCAGAAAACCATGACTATTTATTTTACTTTTTTTTTTTTTTTGCTCTGCCATTTTTATATTTGCTTGTAATTTTTTTTTATATATTTTGCAGATGCACTGAACAGAAAAGAACTTTTCAGTCAATCTAATCAATACAATATTTCCAAATAGAGCTATTCAAATCATCTGGTGAAATTATATTCATTTCGTAATATACAGGATCAAAAATTATTTTAAGACTTTGGAAGATTTCTGTGATTTTAATGTTCCTGCAGCAAGGGAACAATACAGAAGAAACACAAGAGGTTCCATTTTGGTTGCTCAAAGTGTAGCCCTTCAAGGCCACTTTTAATATAGGGGTACAAACAGACAATGAAGCATTTTCTTTAATCATTGGTCTATGCAGTTTTTATTGGTATAATCCTATTTATCAAATAATCAAATCATTGTCAAGACAATTTTCCTGCACCTGTCACATTCCAACCCTTCAGCTGACTGAAAACTACAGTTGAGCATGTGATTTATATCAAAAAGCACTTACATTTATAACATTATAACTTTGGGTTTCTTTAAAAGTTTACTTGTATAGAAATAATATAAATAGAATATATGGAAATTAGTCAAATTGATTTATCTAACTGTATCACACCAAAACAAAATATTGCAATGTCAGATTTGTCCAATATCTTGCAGCCATATAGTTGTTTTTTTACAAGCTTCTTCAGTTTGAGCAGAATGTGATGTCTAGATTTCGAAAGTGATGGTTGATCATTAATGGTGTTCAGCTGATGTGATTCTGAGCACACCAACTCCAGCAGAGCTGATAACAGAGGATCCTTGCAAGACCCCAGATAGCGACAGCAAATTGAGCTGCTTAATGTGAAAATTGGCAGGGAGTTTTCACACGAAAGAAAGACTGTAGCAGACTCTGTCTACCTCACTCAATCAGCACCTTCGCTAACACTTCCTAAAACAGTTCTTTAAATAAGTACAGAAACACCAGGCTTTCCTTGAAACCCTAATGGAAATGTTTGCAGTGGACTTTCATTCTTGCCAGTCTATGTTATTAATAGGGCTTATTTAGATGTGTATTTATCTATTTATTGTGCGAGTGCCCGCAGAAATAACTTCAGATTCTCTCATGCAGTGAGCAGACTGAAATTGTTTAGCGCTGATACCCTGGGCACTTGCTTCCTGTCTGGAATAGTGGTTCTTCAGGAAAAATGGGCTGTAATCTCTTGCCTCTCTAACTATCTCCACAATCAGATCTCAGCCTGAGAGCAGATACTCTAGGACTTCAAATGACTGATGAATGCAAATAAAAAATAAGATTTTACTTGCCATGTAGAAATATCCTGTGAAAGCTTATTTTCTCTAAAATTGTTGTGATCCTGAAGGGTTTTATTTTGTGCCCTTCCTCCTAAATCATCCAAGCTATATTACATATAATTTCCCTTTTTTAGATTTTTGCTCCAGTTTTCATATTGTACATGAAAATATTCTTTCTGTGTATTCACTCTTAGAATTTGAAAAGCTGATTCACTCTGCCCATACAGTCACTAAATTACAGTATGTCATCTCTCAGACATCCCAAGACCCGACAAACACTGATTTATTGGGTGAAAATAAACAGCCAAAGCAAACTGATAACACACAGATCCTATAAAATCAGACAAACTTGTCTGTGTGTCAGCGTACTGACAATTACAATAATTTATTTGGGCTTATTTTAGTGTATTTTAACCTGGCATTTATTACACTTTTGTACCTTTAAGTTGCTATGAGGGGTGTGTTTTTATTCTTTTTGTGTGGCAGGTTTTATACCTTCATTTCTGAGTATACTGAATTTACTTAAAGTAAATACTTGTAATAGGGCTGGGCAATAAAGCAAAAAATAATTTTTACTATATAATGTTTATTATCATTTGTTATCAATATTTATTGAATATTATTTTACAATTCATTTTGGAATATTAGGATGTTTTATTTAACAGTTTTGCTTTAATTTACCACCATTACTAATGTTACGGCTGTTGCTTTTTTTTTCTCTTTATTGCCTGTCTCTGTGCTTGCGTGTGTGTCATGACGTCACTCACTGTTTGTTTTCTATAGAGTCCGCCTTTGCGCACCTGCGACGAGTTGCGCTTATTGAAACTGGCTATAAATGCGGACCATCCTTGAGCGGAGAGAGAGAGGAGACTTCACAGCCAGCTATCAAGCTTCTTTCGTTTCTTTAATTTACTGTTTTGTTTCTTGAAGTTTTACTTTGTTCTAATTTGTCAATTGTTGGGTTGTTTAGTCTTTGGTTAGTGTTGTATGTTGTTGGAGAACGTGAGTTATTGATTCTTTATTCATTCTTATTTCGTTGTGACACATGATCTGTTGGATTGTTTTGGTTGTAATAAATTTAATAATTTAGACAACTTAGTTCGTGTGTACTCTTTATGTTGCGTTCCCTTTATGACTTAATTATTGATTTGATTTGATTTAAAAAAGGGATCGTAACACTAAGGCAAATAGTTTTAATAGTCAAAAACAAGAAAAAAAATAAACAAAAATATATCGCCTTTGATGTCTTATAATAAAATAAACATTTCTTTATTTCAATAAACATTCAAAGAGACACTCTTAATAAATAAAAGGTTACAAAGTGTGTGCAATGATGGAGTGTAAATGCAAACTTTAAGGTTGATCAACATCTGTAAGGTGTCTAAAATAATCACACAGTAAACCACAAACTCTATATAAAAAAAACAAATCATGATAATCAAATCTAAGCTTTCAAGTAAAGGAACTAACCACCATCATTCAAATACATGCAACTTTACAAATTGTGGTGCTGAATGCCTACATTACCCCATGCTAAAAAAAAGTCCTTCAGATGGGGAGCTAGTGGCTGTGATGCACAAGAAAAGGAACCAAAAAGCCACTCTGGTGACATCCTTGCACCCTGTTTTGTTTACAATCTCTTCACTGCTGCTTTAAGGCACTCATTTATTCTGAACTGAGGTGGCGATACCCAACCAGAGTTTGTTTATGTGTTTCATATATTATTATTACCAAAATGTTTATATTGCAAACAAAGTGGGAGGCAGATGGATTAGTTTTACTTGCATGAATTGTGGTGCGCATGCGACATTCTGGAAAGTTGAGATGTTTTTTAACACGGTGTGCCTGGAAAATGTGAGTGCATTGCGTTTGCACCACTTGCGTCATGCAAAGCCATGCGCCTCAATTGGAAATAACCCTAAGCTTATTGGCATTCCTTCCAAGGCGCGCCATTGTCACATTTTAATAAAGCTATATCGCAATTATTATTATTTTTTTGTTATTGACAATGGTGTGTAGTCAATAAATACCAATACCATTTTATCAGCCCAGCCTTAACTTGTATGCACCTATGACTGCATTATAAAGTCTGTAGTTTTCCATCTGCATAATGAATAATAATGTGATATCTTGACTTTTCAGTCTGTAGTTTTTTCTTTCCACAGTTGTTTTATACATCGCAGTAATGTCTTTTCTCAGTTCATGCTGACAGTAAAATCTCCTCAGCTGTGAAGTCTGTATCGCTGCTTTTGTGATCCATATTTTTATGGTGCATAATTAGACTTAGCGCATGGAGTGCTGCTTGCAATCTGCCTGGATGCAAGAAATTCAGAGACAAACAGCTCTGCGACACTCCCCCCTGCCCACAAATCATGCTCACGCTTGGCTAACCCTTTCTATTATCATTCCTCTAAGCATATCCCCATTTTTTTTCATTCATCTTTCACAAATCATCATTTTTCAGTTCTTCCTCTTGGCTTGCTTTTTTAGTCTTTGTTGACTGTGTTACCGATGTTAAGCAGCATTACTGGTTCTGTCACTTTCCCACTGTGTCACCACAGCACCGTCATCATTTTGATGTTCTGTAGATCGTTTTGAGGGATCTAAAAAATAACGGTGGTCCTAGCGTGTTTCCTGTTTTACATTTTTAATTTCCAAAGCTTCAGAGAATCCTAAAGAGTCCACATATTTATAAATAACATTTTGACGTTGAGATATTACTGAATTGCCTCTTGTTACAGTTAATAAAACAGTTTGACAACAAGCAGGATATGTTCATGGGCCAATTGCATTACCACATTGAAATTGTCTATAATACAAATCATTTAATTCTTTTAGAGAAAAGACAATAAAATAAAAATGAATGCATTACATAACAGAAAAGCAGCAGGAGTCGTATGGGCACATTATCATATGAGTCGAGTTAGTTGATTTGAATGACCAGCTGTTTTTAGGGGATGCAGGAAGCGGTGCATTTGCCATCCAGTGCATGGTTTCAGGGTGCGAAGCACCATAGCCATAATAAACAAGGTCACATTTGTATTGCTAAAATCTAGACATGTAGTCACAACCCCATCTACCTCTTTTTGTCTATCTTATTTTTTGAGCTTGATGTTAGTAAATATTACTTTTTAAACATAAAGTGTCAAATGTTTCAGCTGCGATTTGTTTGCCATATTGAATCTTTAGATCCTAGTTCTCTACTTGTGTTGTCAGTTACTTCTCTCTTATAAGATGAACACAAAAGCTACAAATGAAGAGTTTATTCAGTAACAGAGGTCTCTGCCAACAGCTTCTAGCAGCAGAAATATGGCTAACCACTCAGCTGTGCTCATTACCCACACAATGTCACTTCCTATCCCCAAGCTATGTGCTCTGCATTGGGATATTCTTTTGTCAGTGCTTCAGTTTTCTTCTAAATCACATTCACTGCGAGTCTCGTTTCTCCTCTACACCTTTTTAGTCTTTTGCACACTTTCTGTCTAAAAACAACCTTAAGATATGTAACTTCCTTTGTGACTTGACAAAAGAAGGTCTTCTTTGTCAGAGCAGCTCGGGCTAAAGGGCTTTTGTTATAAAGCAAGCTAATGACTGTCAGGTATAAGAGCACAGCCCCCAGTCTAGCTGGATTTGAAATTTCACTGCTCCTGTTATCAAGATCTCTCTATTATCCCTGTCAGAGACTTGAACATGGAGCCTCGCAAGGAATAGACGATTCTAACCTATATTTATCCTTTCAGGGATGTCAAAAATAGGCTTGTAATCACATTTGCCAAACCCAGGAAGGGAAAGGTAAGGATTACTGGGTTAAGAAGATCATTCTTTAAGTCCTTAAGTGAAATTTACCAGTGTTTTGCTCTCCAGGTTTGTTTCATGCAAGATGCTGTGCATCCAAACAGCTTTTTTTAAATCATCTTTATGTTTGAACAGGAGCTAGATACATTTCTTTGACCGTTGCTATACATCTTGTGCCAGGAGTGCTGTGCTTTTTAAAAAGTTTGACACGCCTGAAGACACCTGCATTAAGCTGGCTTCCTTTGTGCTGCGTCGTGCTGTTTTTAATGCATGAATGCATACACTGTGAACGGCCCCTAAGGCTGCTTGACCATCTTTAGTAAATATGGCTGTGTGCTAGGCTAAACCCAATCAAAGCCTGCAGGGTTTATCGCCCCGGCCCAAATGCACAATTATCTGGAGGCTATCGAGCTGTGTTTAAGTCAGTGCTGGCAGGCTTGTGAATGTAGTAATTAAGTGTTTCTCATCTGGAGTTGAGCGTGTCTTGACAGGTCTAAAGTAGATTTCCCCCTGCCCCCTGCTTCTCTACTGACTTCTCAGCTAATCACGACGTTTATGTTTACTTGTGTGAGAATTTTAACATGCTAATAGGGATGCACAATTAATCTAAATAAGCCCAAAAACATGATGTAGCTTGGTGTGATTATCAAATTAAAGTGGTTGCTTTTTCATTAAATATAGATGTTGTAGAGACATGCACCATGTGAATTTACATTGCTACTAGTGTTTAGAAGCCTTTCACTTTGCAGTAAATGCTTTTTCTCATAAACTTTGCTCTCTAAATTGAGTTTGGGTGCTTATAACGAGCATTTGGAAATGCAGAATTAAAGCTTACACTGTAATAACAGCCATTAAATTACAGAAATTTACCGTAAAATAACGGACGTAAAATTACTGAATTTTTCCTAAATTTCAGGTAAATTTCTGTAGTTTAACGTTTTTTATTTTATGTGAAGTTTCTGTAATTTAACAGCCGTTACTTTGTTTTTTTCCAGCAGCAGGGGTAAAATAACGGCCGCTAAATTACAGAAATTTACCTGTTAATAACCAACGTTAAATTACAGAATTTTATGAAATTACGAATTTTTTTTTTTACAGTGTAGTTTTACTGTAAATAAATAATTAGTGGTAGATTTCTTGTTTCATAGCAAAATATTAATGATGGGTTTAGTCATATTCATAAGAAAACAATAAAACAGAGAAGCTTTAATTTTGATAAAAGCCACAATATAAAGTGTCTTTGATATATGATTACTAGTTTTTCTTATTTTGTGGAATGAAAAATTTTACCTGAGATTTGGAACAATGACATTGTGATTTTATTACATTTCTGACATCAGTTTGTCTGTTGACTTTAGCAATGTATGTACTAGAGCTGTCAAATGTATTGACTGTAGTACCGAATAACCCTTGTGCACTGTTCAAATTTACTACCCTTTGTTAGGTTCGGGATGAAAACATCCATTAATTTAACTGCTGTAAAATCACATGAGATAAGTTTTCATTTATTTTTTATTTTTTCATAAATATGTAAATCAAACTCAGTCCTGAACAGTGGACAATCAAAAATGCATGATTATATTGTGTCATGGTTTTGCAATCAAAAAATGTGGTTCTTATGGAGTTCAGTGGGGCACAAAAAGACACGAACAGTAAATTAGGGAGAAAAAAATTATCTTAGGCTGCACAAAAACTAATAATGTATCAAAGGCAATGTTGTTACTAACCACGTCTAACACTGTGAAAAGATTTTTAAAAATCCATTCCACAATTACTTTTTAGATTGAAAATAAGTCATTTTGTGTGTGTGTCTGTGTGTCTGTGTCTGTCTGTCTGTCTGTCTGTCTGTCTGTCTGTCTGTCTGCCTGTCTGTCTGCCTGTCTGTGTCTGCGTGTCTTTTTTCACCAAAACAGTGACATCATTTTATGAATTAAAGAGATAAATTGCTGTAATTTATTAAACCATTTAGTAGTTTTAATCTGGACTGAGGTTGATTAACAGATTTATGCAAAAAAAAAAAATAAAAATATTTATCTGATGCATTTTTACAGCAGTTTAATTTAACGAAAGGATTAACATAACGAAAGGGTAGTAAATTTGCCCAGAGCGAATTGAATTTTTTTTTTTTTTTTTCAAAGCATTTTCCTAAATTTGTGTCGAAATAAGATATTTGTCACTAAAAATCATTCTGCTCGCTGAAACAGAAAATAAGTAATGGCCAATTTAAGACTCAAAATCACCCCAAAGTGGCTGAAAACATCCCAGTACATAAGAATTAATACTGAAAATTTGAAATCCACTTTTAATAGCTGTTATCTGCTCAAAAAATAATCAAACACTCTAATATTCATCTGTGCTCTGACTTGTTCAACATCTGTGAAGAGTGGTGTAGTGATGACCTTTAGAATTAGTCACAGTCATGTCTGTTGAGCATGTGAAAACAACAGCCAATCAGTGGTGCTTAAAAACATACGCTACAGGACTCAATATCAGCGAAAAATGGACGTTTGAAAAAGTTTTGGATTCATTTGTACAAAAGTTTATACTTTTGACAACTCTGATGTGTAGCTTTATATATGAATAGGCAACAGTTCAAAGGTTTGCCTTTTTATTTGTTTAAATGGTTGCATACTGTAGAAAAGTAACTGTTGAAGCATTAAAGATTTTCAAAATATTCCCATTCTAGTTAATTTTGCAGAGGAGTGAGCCTGTTGGAGCGAGTGTTAACAAGTGAAAACATCCAGTCCAGATGGAGACTTTTGTTTTGTGTTTACTTTATAATTTAGGTTGGTGCACATCTGCTGCTTCCTCACCTCTAAATGAGCATTACTTGTACACTAAGTTAGCATTACAGGTATTTTTGGTGTAAGAAAACATCCACAAGATATTGGGATTGCATGTCAGGCCTAGTGTCCAGATTGTTGAACTGCAGTCAGAGATTTTTACACCCAGTTGTTCAGTCATATGACTACAGGCTTTTTTCATGTAAACCCAGAGAAATAAGCTGTTTTTATCTTTACACATTTTAGCTCTGTTTCTGATCTCCATACAGACTAGTGGGTGTAATAAGACATCTCCATTCTCCATCTGTTAAACAATAGTGTATAGGATGCTGAAGGTCAGACACCAGGGCTTAATTCTTGAACAAGACAGGAAGTGCCCTGACCTTCAGTACAGCGAATGTCCTTTTGTAGACATGCAATAAAAAGCTCTTCACACTTACAACAAACCATTGCTTACTAAATACTGGAGAAAGCTGAGCTAAACTCAAGCAAACGCACTCTCTCTTGTGCAAATGTCAGCTCTCATCTGAACATCTCCACATCAATTTCATTCATAGACGATATGCAAACAAAGACTCAATTTCATGAGACCGATGAGGTCACAGCCACCTCATTTTCCTTTTACCCGTGAACCACATTGACGAATGCAGGCTTCCTCGTCAGCATTACAGTATTTACATGCCTCTGTCAAATATTTGCCGTCTTCTCTCCCTCTGCAGATCGAGAGACAATCTGTTTACAAATGGGATTGAGAGTAGGCAGGAGCCAGTGTGCTCCTCATTTCCAAACCACTTACTCCCTCTCTTTCTCTCTCACTTTCATTGAGCCCTAGAAAAACATGGTGTTTAGACATATCAGTCGAGATGGAGCTCCTGCCGTCAATTTCTTCAGGCCTTATTAGTTAGCAGATGAACAGGCATAGGGCTCTTTTTGGATTCGCTAGTCACAGAAAAACAAGGTGAGGGATGTCATTCTCAATACTGGCACTTTAATATGGGATGTTTACTTAAAAATATTAGAGTCAAGTTTAATTACTGCCCCATTATATGTTGGATATGGATATAGACCTGGGACCTCATGTATCAACGCTGCATACGCACAAAAACTTTGCGTACGCCTGGTTTCACGCTCAGAATCGCTCACGTTTGGATTTACTAACGATGAACTGAACGTGGGAATGTGCGCACCTCCACGCCAGCTTTATGGCTGGCGTACGCACATTTTTTGTGCGTGTCTGTTTATTGTGCGTGTCTGTTTATTTCCATTGGCAACTCCTAGAGGCAGTTGTTAAATTGCACTCTACAAAGTGTCTGAGCCTTGCAATGGCAGCTGTATGAGACGGGTTCATCTAGCAGGTATATAAGGTTTCCATACCATACAGTTGACCAGCCAAACATTAAAGTGCAATTTGCAGCGGTCGCCTGTTTTCCCAATGTAATCTGAGCTATCTACTGCACACACATTGCTATAAAGACACTGTCTGAAGATGAATTTGCATGCGTGAATCAGAAACATTTCCATTCAATAAATGTGCAATAAAATATGATGCACAGACTTATTAATGATTCCTACTTGTCTTTCTCGTGATAAATAGTTGGCAAAATCTGATATGTAGCGGGGGAAAAAAAAGAAAGAGTTCATCAGACGCTGGATTCGAACCGAGTTCATGCTCGAATGTGTCAAAACATGTTGACATGCGTCTTATGAGCTGCACCACTGAGACTGTTATGGATGCTGCAACATTTTACACCTACAAATCACACCATTTCTTTTTTAATGCACTCAGTGCGATGTTCAGACCCAACTGTGTTAACCGCATCAGCTAAACTCTCCCACTCTATTTTTTTCTTTTGTTGTTAATTCCGAAGAACAAACTTGCAAATAACACCGCTTTTCTCCGGTCTACCTCCGAAAGCAGCACCTCCAATTCACATTCTGTTCAAAGTTTCTCTTTTTGCTTGATTTTGTCATTGCTTTTTCGTTGAGTTTTGCCAAAGTAGAGTCATTAGCATATTCATACGGGGGAGGAGGCAGAGAGGGGTTTTGTGCTCGTGCATGTTGCCTTCAGTTTCACGTTCATTTAGATGTACAAAAGAATATGCGTGGGATTCGGCGTACGCAGTGTTTCAAACATCTGAATTTTTTTCTGTGTACGCACATTTACAGCTTTGTGCGTACGCAATGTTTTAGTATGATTTCCAAGCAAGTCTTCGTACATGAGGCCCCTGAACTTTTAAACAAAAGAAATCAAATTTTTTAAATATTCATTCAAAATTGGTACAGTCATTCACTTGTCTGTATAGGTTATATAGCACTGTACAGCATTATTAGCAAACGCTGGATTATTTGAAATAATATTCATTTAGGATAGTTTTATTGAAAAACATAATTTTAGTAGTGTTACTTCGTTTACTGTAGGAATCATCATGGCTTTGGGCTTCTATTACGCAATAGTGCATATTAAAAATGGGGCTAACTTCATTTTAATAGGCTAGTCTTGGCACAAGGGGGGTGTGAAATGTGCTTGGGTCAGTATTTAATACTTTCAGCAACATTAACACCGTGCTAACAGGCCCGCTCAGCAGTTCTCACTATCCTCTTCTTAGATCAGACAAGAAGCTCCTCTCTTGGTAGCAAATTGATGACTGTTCCACAATGTGTGCTCCATCTTTGGCTAATCATTTTTCTTTGTGGCATTTTCCTCACATGTAGCAATAAGGCAGTTTTTTGACACACCTTTAACCTATTCAGAAAGAGGGAGAGCAGTGCTGCTGGCAGGGATATTTGGGGCTCAGCTGAGCTTCCTTAGCGTCAGTGTACTTTTTAGTAGGGCTGTGTGATTATTTATAGTCTAAGATAATACCCTAATTATGGTTTTAATGATGTGTGAGCTGACATTATCGAGTGTCACTTACTTTGCCAAAAAACAAACAAAAAATGTGTTGAGTGATGAAGCCTATTACAAAACAATCAGTGACCTTATGGGTTCAAGTAATGAAAGTAATATTTAAGCTATATATTTATGAAATTATTATGTAATTCACGATTGTCATTTTCTGCCATGTCTGAGAGTGTGATCGCAAATGTTATATTGGTTTTGTTTAACAATTCAACAAGATGTTTGTATTGAGTGAAGTATATGATAAATGCGAAAACAGTCCCAAACAAAGCAGAACTTTTGTCAGAGCAATATTTATGTTTGGATTATAAATGAATATTTCAGGCTTTTTGTTTGTGTGCTATTTAGAATATTTGTACGTTTAAACTAATTTAGAAACATCTTAAATGCATAACTAGAGCTTTTTATTGTTTTGTTTTTAGTTTTTTTATCAGATAGAAATTTGAAGTAATTAATTTCTAACATCTCAAAAACTGTTTCTTAAATGCTTTTAAATGGTATTAGTTACCAATGAACCCATGCTTGCATAGGCATTTGGACAATTTATTTTACAGTAAAAGATACTCAAGCACTTGATTGCATGTTGAATGAGATCAACAGCTCATTGATTTTGAATAGACAAGGCTTGACTTTGTCTTCAATCCAGACATTTAGTTGAGCATATTTTGAGTTTAGCTGTGCTGTCCTGCTTTTAATATTGCTATAATGCTTTTGCTAGAAATAACAAGTGTATGTTTCACATTTTTTTTATCAAGTTTTTGTAATTACTTTCTTAGATGTTTTAGATGTTGTATATATATAGATTTTTTTTCTATCCACCAATCCAGAGGACAGGTCGCAACGGCAGCAGACTGATCTAGTTCGCCTGTCCAGTTCTTCCACCTCCACCCTCTTTAGTATATTTTATTACTTAATTCAGCTTTTGTTTTGATGTAGCATTTACAAATACATTCTGAAAGCAAACAAACTAACTTAACCTTAGTCTGAACCCAAGTCTCTGATTATTAGTTTCCTCCATAATTTCAATATGTGTTTGTTTTGCAGTGCAGTTCCAGCATAAGTCTAAAATGAATAGAATCCATCAATATTTGATATGCGCTGTTTGATGTCCCACATTCGGCAGGAATTTTAAACACTAAACAACTGCGTTACACCAGGGTCAGGGAGCACTTCACAGTGGTTATGTGCCATCGCTTTACTTGAAGGGTATATCCTTGACTTGTTTATTCATGAAGACAAACAGTTCTCTGTTCTTCCTGAGAGTCAAACAGCCGCCGATGTCTGTGTTTAGGTTGTTTAGAGTGATGACAGTTTGAAGCTCACTGGGGCTGCTGTTTGAACGACTGATGTTTTGTTTACTCAAACGCTACAGAATCTTCACCATTTCATTTGCATTGCTAAACACAACAGGCTCAACGTCCCCTGTCTCCCACTGGGCCCTTTGTGTGTGTGCACATGTTAGCGATGATGCTAGTGTCGCATCACTGTCTGAAATGCACAATGTGGATTCTGCTTATCGGTGGAAATTTAACCTCTCTCGTCCTTACCTGACTTTGTGAAGGGAACTGTATTATTACCCATGGCCTGCTGTGTCCCGTTGACTTTTAAATGGGATTGTCTGAAAACAATGGGAAATGCTACCTTGCCTTGATCAGATGGGTCACATGTGGCGCTCTGGGTGGCCTGTGGAGATGACCTGTACTTCAAAAACAAATTCAGGTCACATTCACAGCATACTAAAATATTAGTGTATGTGGGGGCTTTTTATGCAATTTACAATTACACACTGTAAATTCTAACATGTTCAGTTTACTTAAAAAAAGTTTGGAAACCGATTGCCTTATTTTTGCAATATAAACTTACAAGGAAATCTTAAGTTAAGTTTAATTATTGCCTTGAAGTAAGAAAACTAAAACTTATAAAGTAAACTAACTGTTAAAAATTAAGTAAGTTTAATAGAAAATTCTAGTTAACATACTTGTCATTATTTATTAATCTTACTTAGGGTTTTATAGTAAGATTACTTTAATAACTCTATTTAACTAATACTGTTCTACCATGTTCAGTTAACATCTTGAATGCTAGTAGTCTCAACATTGTTTTAATCAACCATTTTAAGTAATGTCAACTAAAGAAACTACGTGCAATCGGTTTCCACATTTTCTTCAATTAAACTGAACATAAAATATGTAGTTCAACCTACAAGTAATGACATTATACAGGTCTTAAATGTAAACATTTTATTTGACAAAATTAGCAGAATTTCACAATACACTTGTGATATTTTAGTATCACAATACACTTGTACACAATACAGTTTTGTAAAAACCTGTTGTAAAGTGCTGTAATATACTGTAAACAGCAATACAGACAAAAAATATAATAAACATGTTCAACCCTAAAACACAAGTTTTCGAAAAAGTTTGAAAATCTATCAAAAAAACTTTAAATACTTGACACTTGGAAAAAAGATACTTGAATTAGTGTAATTAAACATGCCATTGCACCAGCACCTTAAACATGGCAGCATAGACACTCACAGAGGAACAGATATTAAGCTTTAAAGCTAATTTGTTAGACTGTGTAGTTTAGATTTTCCTACAGAAAATATCACATTAGTGTGGTCAAAAGTATTGAGTTTGGTATCAATCAATACTGAAATATTAAAAATATCCATTTTCCACCAGCATTTGAGTGCTACTGAGCTCGTTCTTAAACACCATTGATTGGCCACTGTGTTCACATGCTCAACAGAAATGACTGTGATTGGCTGTGACTGTCATAGGTTTACCATTTTTCACTGAGTCCAAACAAAGTTACACAGACACTGAAGTGTTTCAAAGCCATGTCGATAGCTGATTTGTTTAGAAGCTAACATATAAGCTATCTGGTGATGAATCGACTGATCGACAGTGCTTTGAAGTTATCCAGTGTCTTTGTATCTTTGCACCTGGTGAACAGTGGTGAAGTGTGGTAAAAATAATGACCTTCAAAGCCAATCAGTCATATCTACTGAGCATGTGAACACAATGGCCAATCAGTTCTTGCAATGTTAGTGGGAAATGGATGGACTTTTTTTTTTTTTTATTTCAGTACCGATTGGTACCAAACTCAATACTTTTGACAACCCTATAAATCACAATACACTTTTTTGGTTAAAAAAAAAAAAAAGTGTTTTAAACACCAAAATGCTGCAGTCCTAAATGTAACACTGCAAACAGCAACATGTTAAAAAGCAACACTTTGTAATTAAACATGCCATTATACCTGAACCTTTAAACATAAAGCACAGCAGTATATAGGCACCCGCCGAATAAAACACATTACGCTTCCCTCCCAGCAAAAGCAACACACGTTGAACAAATTCAAATGCATTGCTCAAAGTCTTTGGGTAGTCCGAATTCAGTGTGTAAATCAAAGCAAAAAAAGAGACATACTGCATGTGGCAAAGTCCATAACCACTTTTCCTTCCAGTATAAAGGCCCACATTGCATCCATAATGAGGTTCTTTAGACATCTTCACACACGACAGTCAGCAGGCCAACATCTTCTGCACTGAAGTCCGACTCTACAATTACATCCTATGAATAGAGAAAGAAAAATAAGTAAAGTTTGATATTCTAAATGGCACTAATAAAGCCTGTAGTGGCCAGGAGACCAAAAGCAGAGGTGAAAAAAATACAATTCCTTGTGCTTAATTTAGTAACACTTTAGTAGGAACCAATTACCCTATTAACTTGTTGCTTATTAGCATGACTATTTGTGTTTATAGTACATTTTACATTCAAATGCTTCTTATAAGAAGGCCTTGCTATGGTGCTCCTTCTTCAATGTAGACCAACACGATGGATTTGCCTGTACTGCCTCTACTAGGCTTGTCATGATAGTGGAATTTATTACCAATCCATATAGTAATTTTAAAAACATCCAATTCCTGCTAACATTTGAGCATTGTTGAGTGTCATTTCTGTTAGGCATGTGAACAGAATGGCAAAACAGTGCTGTTTAAAAATGTGCTCAAAAGTGCTTAAAATGTTAGCAGGAAATTTGCTGCTTAAAATTGCAGCAGAGATTGGTACTAAATTCCAGTATCTTGAACATGATACTATTCTAAAGGAACAATATTTTTTTTTAATTAAAGAAACACTGTAATGTAATAAAACAAACTGCAGTAAAAGTACTTTTAAAACATTTTCAAGAAATTAAATGCAAATGTGTGAGAGACCAATTGGTGCTACATAATCAATATAAATATTTTGTAGGGAAAACTTAATAAATTGGGAACCGATTCATGAATGCATTTGGTTTTGCTAGATTAAAGCAGTGAGTCAAGTTTGCATTATTTAGCACACTTTTAAAAAATGTATTAATAACTATTTTTTAATAAGAAAATTGATGTTTTAGTATGGCTTTTAGAACAAGGGTGCAGCCATCTACAATCCCACAGCAGGTGACTTCACAGGGTTGGTTATAATACGGAGCATCTTTGACTTTGTGGCTTTTAACACTATCTTTTTACATCTTAATCCAGCAGGTTCTTTCAACTGAAATTATATTTCTCTCAACATATTACATAGGTATTACACTTATTGAGATTTTTTTTTCAAGCTAATCTTCCTTCTTTTCAAAACAAGTGTGTTTAAAAATTAAAGAAATGCATTCATTACTTCACTGGCCTATGAAGCTAACTGACCCTGTGACGGCACAAGCTGCTGTATTTGCAACATAGCAATGCTCTTGCTCCAAAGGCCATAATATAACATCCCTCTTACTTTCAAATACTTACATTAAATGCATTTGTTTTATTTTTATAAAATTGAAAATTTTTATTAATAAGTGAAGTAAACTGGAATGACTGCTTCATTTCCAGTCTAAGAAAGCAGAAACAATAATACTACTTACAAAACACATCCTGAAAATTTCTTTAGACTCATCCCTCTAAAGGACTGAAAGACCCCGGAGAACTGCTGCCAGATGACCTTGAAAAAGTTAAGACAGGTAGACATGCATTATAGCCCAATGAAAACATCAAATGCAATTTATTGCAATCAAATGCAAATTATGATTCAAAGATGATGTCACAAAAATACCTTTGAATTAACATGTTGAAAATTTCTTCTAGTTTTCTTCTGCAATTTTCTCCTGTTTTTTTTTTTTTTAATTTCAATCAAACGAGCAGTGTGTGTCCAATGCAGCGTAGAACTTGGATCTCACATTTCTTCCTGATATTCGATTGAATTCTGCAAAGATCCAATCAAAACATTATTAGTCATTAATAACATTCAAAAACACAAATTCACAAAATCACACAAAGTTTTGAAAAGAAAACAAACCTTCTGCAGCACTTGCATCAGCTGGTGTTTCCTCTATGACTTCCTTCTGGATGTCACTGTTGTGCACAAAAACGTAAAGTGTTATTGACATGGCTAAGCGAAATTCTAAAACAAAAAACAGAAATCAGAAACACATGCAATGATACAATGCAATGCCATTTAGCAACAGATGTTACACTTTAACATGACATAGTTAAATGTTCTTGAATAATAAAAGCTGCCAAATACTCCCGGCGCCTGTCATCAAAAGCATGAGCTATACTTGTCACCAAACAGTAATAAACACAACCCCCGATTAAATATAATCATGGCATTGTTGCTGGTGTGCCTTACTTTTATGAGCATTAAAAGTGGAATAAATATTTGTCTCAATTGATGTCTTTAAAAGGACACTGAACTTTCTGACTAGGGTTGCACGGTTTACCGGTACTATGGTAGTATCGTGATACTATGGCTCCAAGATACTGGCGGTGCCACTGTAGTTTGTAAACGGTAGTATTGTCATTAACAGTCTGCCTACAATACATAATGCTGCATGTGAAAAAGTCACTAAAATACTTACACGATTCAGCAACAATAGATCATTGTATTTTAATAGTCTATGGAGCCTTCTAAGGTTGTAAAACTGTAGAATTTGCGCCTTTTATAGTAGCCTATTGCATATTTTGTGATGGTACATTTTGAATCGGAATTCGTTTATTTCTGTTCCTGTCAATATGATATAATAGCTACAACAACCGTGAAAATCTATTAAAAAGAATGACTCAAAGTGAAATTTTGAATTACTTTGGATTCTTATCCGATAATAAGTGTGAAAAAAGTATGATAGATGAAAAACCCAAAATAGCAACAGGAAACAATTTTTGACCACTTCATATAGCCTAGGTTTGTTGGAAAAATGCTCTTTTCTTTATGTATCTTTATTTTAATGTATTTTTTTTTGCTGGAATGAATACATTTTAGGTGAAGAGATGTGCAAATACTTTTTTCAACAATAAGGGAATTATTTAAATTCAAGTAGGCCTATAATAACATATACAATATATTATTTCTGACATTTTTCTTTATTTCATGGATTTAAGTTATGAATTACAGTATTGCAATACTACTTGGTATCACCATACTTCAGCTGGTATAGTATTGTAACATCAATTAATGGTATCACAACACAACAACCCTATTTCTAACTAGTCCTCAGATGATTATTCAAATGGACAAAATATTCGGACTATTCTTGATCATGCAGTTCTTTGCTGAGAATTTTGTTAAATGTACTTTTAATGCATTAAACGATTTAAAATTACCCTGACACTCAGTATGGAGACAAGGTAACGTTAATAGAACAATTCATGAATATGTTCTATGGCTTGTGCGGTATTGTTCAAAAAGTTTTCTTTGATGTGTAAGTGCAAAACTTACATTTCCACTGCATATCAGCTCACAAACTGGTAGTCTGAAATAAAAAATAAATAAAGGGTATAATGATATTACAAACCAAATATGCCACTCACAATACTCTAATGGTGTGCTACATTTTAAACAACCTTGTAATTGTTCAAATTTATTTGCCCTAAATTGTTAAAAATTTGTGAAACCTTCTTTAAAAATGCAAACTAACAGGTTTGGCAAAGCCTGTTTCTTTACAGAAAGTTTGCTTATAACAAAGGCTTGTTGATGCCTTTGTGTGATATTGAGCAAACAAAGGGATGTTTCTGTGCTTGGTTGTACGAGTTATACCACTTCATCATTAACGTTATCCATCACACATATTCAGTCGCGTCTGGTCCGATTTATTTGTCATTACAGCAATACAAAACACTCAATAACGTAACGGCAACACTGGAATAAACCTTCAAAACGGCATAAAGAAAAGACAAATAGCATATAAAACAAATAAATGAGTTAATTAAATATCTCTCGCATTTTCATAAGTTTAACTTTAAGTTCCATAGGGATTGTTAGCATAAGCACACTTTAGCATCATGTGTAAATATGTATCTGCCTCATACAGTGACACGAATCGTAATCGCATCGAAATCCTAAATTACCTACGACACTCACGGGTCCATTTTGAGCTGAAACTGCTTTATAATGTTCTAAAAGCCTCGGCGGGTTAAAACTGCTGCTGCCCCGGCGATCATGGAGAAAAAAACGACTGGTCTGGTCATGAGCCGCTCGCTGACGCCGGACCGAATCACAGCTGATCTCCTGACCCATAAAAGTATCATAAAAGTCTCATAAAAGTAAATCTTAAAAAAAAAAACACGCATATTTTCGTCACAACAAGCACCACTAAAGTTCAGCGATAACTAACGTTACTGTATTTGTAATGCGGATAAATAGGTTTCGTTTTCTTTTTTAAAAATGTAGACCTAACTTTACATCTATTTGAACGGATCATTGCGCGCGCTCTTGCTCTCTCAGTGCATCATTTAAAATGGCGCGGCCCGCTCTTTTAGAGCATAACGCCCACTTTACAAATTACTACTAACTTTACAAATTATTAATAGTTATTAAAAAGGACTAAGCAGCTAAAAATAGCTTATCTAGTAAAGTAGACAGTATTGCAAATAACGTGCAGTGGTCAAAACGTTTAGTCACAACATCATGGGCTATTAATTAGTTCACAAAACAGCAAACAATTTCACAAAGTGCAGGAAATAAACAGATTACTGATACTATACAAATAAAATCAAAGTAGTAATTAAAACGAAAAGTTTACCTTGATTTACAGCAGTACATCTTCTCAATATGAAATCCTGTCCTTCAATGGCGGTGCTGGGTGGCGGTTGGTTGTGACTCGGGATGGGGGATGGGAAATCACCACCCAGTACGCATGCGTAACAGCATGGCTTAGCCCTTATAAGCAATTTTACTCAAATTACATTAGTTATGGGAACTTTATACCTTACTATGTCAGCAACACTAATGCATTTCTAGTAAACTCAACAATTAGATTAAAATTAAGTAAACACACTAGAATTTTGATAGTAAGGAATACTATTCGCATTTACAGTGCATGTACTAATTTGCCTGACACTTTTGTCCACAATGACTTTACAAAAAGAGCAGCAATATATAGATGCATGACAAGTCTAAGATATTTGAGCAGTTTCTTTACGGTTCTTTACATACATATACAAACACACACAGGGAAGAGTATGTTTTCTATCACAATGCATTACATTGTCAGTGTGATGTGTGTGTCAGAGTTCTGTAGTTTTCAGTATTGTAATTTCTCTAAATATCCTAATCTTAAACATATATTCTAAACTTTATAGTTTACAATATTGAAAATGTAAAGCATTCTCTGTAGTCTAGTGTACCCATATTGAAATCTAAATATTTGCTGGGTGATATTAATATATATATATATATATATATATATATATATATATATATATATATATATATATATATATATATATATATTTTTTTTTTTTTTTTTTTTTAATGTGTTTAATGTTGTATTAAAAAATTGCACAGATAAAACAAACTTCATGGTAAGAACATGAAGTTCTGTTAAATTCTAGAATTCTCTTTACTGGGTGCATTGTTTTCATAGGGGATTTGCATCCTAATCTGTGGCCTATTTACTTGTGTGATTGTTATCATTAGGGATGTTAATGATTACTCGATAATAGATGAATTGTCGATAAGCCTTTAATCGATAGGCCTTGTCGATGACTGATTAAGCATTTAATTTTATAGTTCTAACATTTTAAGCTATACTTTGGACTGTGAGACAGACATCCATGACTTTAAACAATGCATTATTAGGTGTGTGGAGTTTCCTCATGGAATCATTCTCTTGACATTGCATATTGGGAGACGCATGAAACCCTGTAATGAGGGGTGTCTCGGTTAGATCCACATGTACTGCCATTAATTTGCAGATCAGGCGATCAAAATCGGCTGCTTGATATTGAGATATAAGTACGGGTGGGTTGCAGATGGATAAGATTAATCATTGGTTATGCAAACTTTATCTATTTTCTCTAAAATATTAAGGTTTTTTAAGCAATCTTGACAGACTGGCACAAATATGCTGTCATTTTCAAAATCAACAAAAGCCAGACATCTCGGGTGAACATCTCAGTTCTCTCATTCTCAGTCGCTCTTAATCTAGGAACATGTTCAGTGCTGTTCTACCTCATTGTGGTCAAAATACTTGATTTAATGGATGATCTTGTCATTAACAATAAAAAGTTTATTAATAAAATTTCACTTACATTCTATTTATGTTAATATTTAATTTAACAAACCAGTTTGTTTTGGTGCTAAAAAAGTAAATCTTAAAAATCTAAAACAGTTCATCTTAGTATTATTATTTATATATTTTATCTTGTGTTATTTATTGCTGTTGATGGCTTTGTTAGAATACTTTTATAACTTTAGAAAAGTGGTATATATAAAATATGGTAAAATGATCTGTTTTTTTGCCATGACAGCCAGAGAAGCGGATATGGCAATAAACTCAATTCTCTCTCTGTGTTGGTGCTGAAGCATATGCTGCATTATAAAATATGCTGAAGCAAATTTTTCCAAGAAAAATAACCTTTATGAAGTGTAGCCTATATATTGCTTTGTGCCCCTCTGCTTAAGCTCATCGATCATGGAATTTTGTAGGAATTTACTTTAATATGAGTCAGTGTTAAGACATTATTTTTAATCTAGATATTCCACATGGGCATTTGATTTTATTTTTTTAGGGATGCTATTTGAGACTAGAGCTGATTTGTGTCCATTATGAATATGAATAAGAGATGGGAGGTTGGTTGTTTGTGTATGATCTACAGGTTCAGAGTGGTGGAGACCTTTCCTCAAGCCCTCAAGCTGATGTTGTCACGATGCCTTCGCACAGGCTGTCAGGCACCTGTCAGAGGACATTAGAGTGGTGAGAACACAGCAAAACTCAAAGGAACTGACATCTGCCTGTCACCAACAAAGGTGGTGGTGCAGCTGTAATTAATGTAGCTAACTAGAACTTACCTTATGGTGTGGATACTGCTGCTCATTTGGAGCTCAGGTTGGTGCAGTAGGTGTAATGGGTGTTAAATATTTGAATGCATGTGGTCTATTTTTCATGAATCTTGTCAGAGTGATAATTGGGCCTTCGTTGAGGGCTTCCTTTTCATTTTGAAGGACTGTGAACATGAGCTTTTCCACTGTTCTTGTGACTGTTCAGTTGAATTCTCGTTATTGAATGAATTATAAGTTGTAACTGAAAAAGTAGCAAAAATCAAACTTTAGTGTTGCCTACAATTTGCGACTTCACTATAATGCAAGCACAGTTAGATTGTGTTTTCTAATTCAATCAAAGCATTTAAAGGTGCAATTACGAATGTTTTTAGTATTGTCTTAAGAATTTGCCTCTCACACGTAAAAATAAAGCAAGCAATAAACATGCTTAAATGATGTCTTACATGAGGCGAATTGTTTGACAGAGGCTCTGATAAATCGGTAAAAATTTCTTAGGTTCCTTCTGAAATAAACTTGAAGATCAATATAATTTGTATGTGTTTGTTTGCAAATGTGTGCATAGGCACATTTATTTATGTCAGAGGGCACCCAGTGTTTGATACTGTAGTTATCAGTCTGAATGAGGTCTCAGATGCCAACAGCAGGTTAGTTCACATCTGGATTCTTTCCCTGAGAGATGTTTCTTTTTTACCCTCCTCTCGTCTATAATTCTGGAGATAAGCTTCTTCATGATGTCTGACTCGATACTGATATCTAGAAAGCAGTGTGACCTGATGACCAACATACGGCCTTAAGCTCTTTTTCGTATGTTAGCGTATGCACGCAGCCTTTAAGAGGATTCTCCATTTGATAGTTGCTACACATATAGCCTGTGCTTTCATTTAGCAAATATTATAATCAATGTATTTTTTTACAATTATTTTTTAGGAGTTTTTCACCTGTTATTGGGATAGAATAGTGGATGACAGCATTGGGAACAGAGAGAGGGGAAGGATTGGCATAGGTTTTCGAGCTGGGAATCAAACTTGGGTCACTGTGAGCTCCATGGTGGTATATGTCAGCGCACTCATCCAGTAGGCCAGGGGTGGCCAACCCTGTTCCTGGAGAGCCACCTTCCTGCAGATTTCAGTTGCTACCCATATCAAACACACCTGAACCAATTAATTATAATCTGAACACCACGTGATAATTACAGGCAGGTGTGTTTGATATGGGTTGCAACTAAAATCTACAGGAAGGTGGCTCTCCAGGAACAGGGTTGGCCCCCCCTGCACTAGGCTATTGCTGTCGACATCAATCTATTTGCTTGTTTTGTACTGTGATGACACATTTACTCCAGTAACTTTAATATGTTTATACATAACACATATGATAATGTTGTATTATATGATTTAAATGTTTTAAAAACCTTAATTTTCCCCAATAGTGGATTGCAGTAGATTTGCAGTGCTATATCACTTTTTAAATTTTGTCATACACGCTTCATTCTCAACATCCATCTCTGAATAAGCCTATACAATAATGGTCTCAAACTCAATTCCTGGAGGGTCGCAGCTCTGCACAGTTTAGCTCCAACCACCTCCAACTCACACCTGCTTATTAGTGTCTAGTAGTCTTGAACACCTTGATTAGTTGGATCAGCTTTGTTTGATTCTGGTTGGAGCAAAACCATGGAGAGCTGCTGCCCACCAGAAATCGAGGTTGAGACCTATAACATACAACAATAGCCGCATTTCCACTATCGGGCCAGTGCGAGCCAGGGCTTTAATCGGGCCGGGCCGGGCCAATAGCCCGGGAGGTTGAGAAATGAGGCCGAAATCATGTCGCGTTTCCACTGTCGGGCTAGTAGCTCACAGCGCGTCACGCAAACACCGCCCACAGATTGTCCCCGAATCAAACGTCACACAACCCGCCCACTTCAGCAGGAATGTGGCATATAAAGCACACCATAGAATCATCACGAAACGAAACCATTAAAATGAAGACAACCAAAACAAACAAACAACAGTTACTGTACAGCAGTACATAAAATGTCTATACGCACAGACCTGTGTATTTCCATTCATTACATTTGTTTACTCGCCGACCGACTGTTTGCATTGTGCATCGAGTGCTCTTGCCACTAACGGACCCATCACAGTGAGCGCACACATCCATAATCTAAAGCCACAGAAATTCTCCTTTATAACTCGATATGGCTTGTATTTTATAACATCCTTGTTTTGATAGACGTCGTGTTAAGTGTTTCAGCACAAGAGCGAGTAGCCTAATAAAATATAAACATATTTGTTGCGTTCAGCAGCTATTGACTAAAGCTCTTCATTTAAAGTTTCATTTATAAATTTAACCACATCATATAAAAACATAAACACTTGTTTGAGGATATAGAACACATTTTGTGTTTGGGCTTTCCCCCAATGCGTTTGCGCTGCGCAGGACTGGGTGACAGTAAAAAAGGTAGGCTTGATTCTGCTTTCACTCACCCAAATAATGCTCTGTTTGCGCGATTTGATTAATATCATCGTATCCAAATACTTTATAAATAATATTTCAAACCTTCTCCGGTGTTTATTGTTTTTAGAAAATATCTAAAATCTTTTTTTTTTTTCAGACAGGTCTTTGTAAAATGAAAGTTAGGCTTTATGTGCCTTTAAAACGGTTTGATTTATGTATTATATATAGGCTACCTACATTGTTATAGCTAGATTTTTTTTATTTTATATTGGTTTACTTATTTAATGCGATTTTATATATATCCGATATTTGTAATTCTTTAAATGATATTTCAATATAGCTTAGGCTATTTTATCAAGATATGACACTATATTGTTTAAAGTCTACGAAAGTGGGCACGTAAGTTTTATGTCTTTCTGTTGTATTTATATTGTGTATTATCTCAATATCTGGCCGCTCCCTTCACAACTCTGTTGATGCCGCAAGCGCTCTTGCCCGGTCTCACACACATACATACAGGCATTTAAACGCGCACAAACACACCTTTTAAACTTGACAAAAACTCTCGAAAACCTTTATTGTCTGCTGTGTTTTTAATATGGTGTAATGATTATTATGCGTTATTGAAACATAAAGGAGGACGCAGCAAAGAACCACACTATAAATTAAAACTACTTTATTATTTTATGCAGCAGCCTTACATTTAAAAGGGAAACATAAAGGTGATCATACGCAAAAAGACCCCAGACTATAAGGCCAGATGTTTTCTTTCCCTTATTTATTTGTTTGTTTGGCGCATGTACTCATGGGCGATCAGAAAAACTGCCCGCCTCTGCTTTCACTCCGCCCGAAGCCCCAGCTGGCCCTCCTTGGCCCAAGGTATTCGGCGGGCCGAAAAAGGCCGGCCGCTGGCCCCAAGAAAGCCCCGCTTTGGCCCGATTAGGCCCTGGAAGTGACAGTGGAAACGCCACTGGCCTTGGCTCGCCCTGGCTCGCTTGCTTTAGGCGCGATAGTGGAAACGTGGCTATTGTGTTTTGTGAGTAATGCCCTTTCTTTAGTAGGTGTTATGATTATGAAAGCTACCGGGTTTAGATGGGCATTTTGGGACCTGTTTCTACAGTGCATCTGCTTTGTCTATTTAGTGTATGACTGTGATAATGCACTCATATGCAGCTTTAATAATGAAAATAGTGTGTGGAAACACCAGACCTCAGTCAATTGCAGTCTCTGACAGATGCTTTTCTTCAGAAGAACAATTTAGGAGCTCATCTCTCGAGATTAATCTACTGCAGTCTTCAGTTTAAGTGTCTGATTGGAGCAGTTGCTGCTTTGATTTATTTAAGAGTTCTAGCTGAAAGTGTTCATTTGTTTTTGTAACCTTTGTGGCAAACTGTGTGGCATTCCACCCATGATAACAAAAGGATGCTTCTTTGATCTGCTGCACAAAGCTGGGTACTGGGCCAGGGGTCCCTTGGTGTTTCATTAAAAGTCGAGGTTGTGGTTGGGACCGTCCTAATTCGCCGTGGTGTGACCCATCTGTTGTATATGTGGGCTAATCTTAGCTTTAGCCAACCACCAGGGATTAAAGAGAAATAAGTAAGCCTGTGCCTAGGCACTGCTTTAGGACTGCAGGCGCTGTACCGCAGCGCTTCCTGCCTTTCCACACTACATTTTTAACTTTCTACATATACTCTTGCCTTAACTTACACTTCTGTGACTTAACTGTTAGTCACTGCCACAGTTTGCACACAGTGCATTTTTAGAAAAGCCACACAGTGAACTCCCTGTAGATTTTCTCAGTCTGTGAATAGGAGATCTTGAGGATCTTTTTCAACAGAATTGTGCTTGTGTGTCCTGGCATGCATAATGACCATGATCACCCAAGCAACCCTTGACCTTTATCCATCCAGGGACTAAATCCATAGATCTACAACCATGTAAACATGCATAAAGCTGGATTAGTCCACTCTGCATGCTGGCATATACCTCCGCCTCCAGCCTTAGATGGTAAGATGGTTCTGTAGGACCCTGTGATTTAGGCCCTCAAAACATGAATGAAATCCATTAATAAAGCAATATTTATATCATAATGCAAAATTTGACAGAAATGTGGATTTTTATAATGAATATATAAATTATATAAATTATAATTTTTTCTATATAAAAAAAACTAGACCGAAGTTTTTATTGAGTTGAAATTGTTTAATTTCAGTTAAATTTGTAGTAATTTTAGTGTTTGATTATTTACTTTATTAAACAATACAGTAATATGTTAATTTTACTGAACTACAAACTGGAAAGAATAAAAGAAAAAAAAAGATCTGAATTCATAGGGTTCTGGGTCAAGTGTGTGAGACATGAGGACCTTGTGCTGTACCTTTTACTTTACTGCTTCTCCACCTCAATATTTTCCTCAAGGCTAGACGAAGAAGTGCTGCTTCTGGGTATTAGGGGTAATCCACAGGTTCAGGGCTAATGTTTTCAGTGAGCTAGGATGTACGTGTGTGGCTGCACACTGGAATACCTTGTCTTTGCTTCGTTACGCTCTTCCCCTCTGACAGGCATTCAGAAAGCAGCGTCCTGCTGTTTTATTGCTGTGGGGCAGAGTTCCAGAGTTCCTCTTCAGGACTCACAGAGTTCATTATTTATGAAGTTAATAAAGGTTGCTGGAAGTGGCCCTTCCTTCCTTCCTTCTGCACAGCTCGGGTGACCTCTGATGGAAAAGACAGCTCGATCTTGGGAAAAGTTCCTTTGTTAGCGCGGTCAGTGATATATTCCCTCCTCTCGCTGTAGTTGGGAACCTCTTTTGTCATACTCTTATTCTTGTGTTCTCGTTTGTCTCATTTTCAGTCGCTCTTTGTCTCCTCCTCCTTTTTTCAGTGGCTGCATTTGTCTGATTAGCCAGGGGACTGGACTGTTCCTAAACAAAACCGCCTTTATGTGAGAGGTGAGGCGTTTCTTCAGTGGCACATATTGACACAGCACCAGCTTCTTTGCTTCTGCTTAATGGACTGCATTGACCCCCTAAAGACTGTGATTTATCTGAGCGTCTCCTGTGGGAACTGAGCTTGAGCGTCTTACTGAATTCTAGAGCAACAGTCCATTTGATTCTTTGATTCGAACATTAAATCAATGACGTTCAAAGAGTTACACAACTTCAAAAATCAGATTACATGTGCTAGAGGGGTTAGGGAAAAGCCTATCTTTTTAATATATATTTTGTGAGCACCAGTTTATAGGCTGTGTTCAGTAATTATGAACAAATAGACATGTCATAAAAAAATCATCAGAGCCCTCTATCTAATTGTGGTTTATAGTACATTACCCAAAGAGGGGACATATCAGCTTAATGAAAAGAAAAAATAGCTTTTGATTTCCTAAAAGACATAGTAAATTAAATATTAGAAGAGAATAACTAGGTTGCGGTTTTCTGAATGACATGATTAGTTTAAGAATGCCGTGTTAACATTTCAGGTATTCTAGGTTGTACAATTTGGTTTATGTACATATTAAATTTTGATGTCTTGACACTCGAAATTGTAAACTTTTTTCCGATATTCAATATTATGGTTGGGTCAGACTGTGACATCGTCCATTGCCGATGACTGAGCTGGCATTGCATTCTTCTGCCCCGTGCATTGTCAACATTTTAATAGCTCATTTCCACTGAGCGGTTCGGAATGGTATGCATTTATGTCCTTTTCCACTGTCAAAGGTACCTAAAAGCTAACCATTCTGTGCCACTTTTTGGGCGCACAGCTGAACACTATTGGTTTACAGATTATTGTCACCAAACCTTGTCTTATGACAAACAGCAACATAGGAAAAAATATATAATCTTTTTGTGTCCTCTTGGTGACTTTCTTACAAGCATGTGTATTTGCCGTGCATCGTTGAAATATCTTAAGCTAATGAGGATTACTTGCATAATTAAAATGCTATTCATAACCAATTAGAAATGGACAAATGTGGTAGAGAAGCGTAAAAAAAAACGTTTAGTAATATAATTGTGGCTAATAATAGTAAATGATCATTAAATCATAATGAAATTATATATAAATCGAATAGGCCTATATAACGCTGTATATATTTTTAATAAGATTAAATTGAATTGTCACGGTAATGCTTATAGGGCACCTAGGTTACCCCTTTTTTCAGATTTAATTTAAATATTTTGGGTCTCCAGAATGTGTCTGTAAAGTTTCAGTTTAAAACACCCATCTGATTTTTCATTATACCTTTTACAAGATTATGTTTTATACATTTTTGCACTAGGGAGCCGTTTTGTCGTACTGTGCCTTTTAAAGCTAGTCCTCCCTGCCTACCGTTTCTACGTGCCTTTCTGCGTGCCTTAATCTCCTCGCTCGGCTTCATCAGTCAACAGACAGACTTGAAGGAAGAAGATCTCATGTAGCGTTTGTGAGAAATACTACACTAAGAACTTTACCAATGAGTATTTGTTGTGCAGTTGCATCGATGAGTCACACACAATGTCGTTACAAAGTTCACGCACGCACACACATACACACACACACGCAGACAGAGCGCGCATTTAGCTTTGCACTCTTTTTGCACACATATGTGACAGGATACACTGCTCCACTGCTGTATGGATATACTGATTTAACGTCCACAAACCGGGATTGAAGCGTCTTCCTTTATAATTGTTCAGATGAAATAAAGCTGAAGTAAATCGCTGTAATTCATTACACACGTGCACTGTTTTAAAACATTTTAAACATGTGACACTTACTCTTGATCACATTTGATGATGATTGATGATCCTACCGAACTGAGCAGACCTTTTATTTCCAGTTGCTTTGCGCACGACTGGTCTTGTTGATATGAATATACACCGAGGACTATGGGGACATGTTATTACGTGCAGCTGTCAATCAATTCGGTGGACAGGGGGAACGCACTCTTACGTCAAGTTGCGGTCAGTCTGAAAACCGCTCCAATTGGTCCACCGTTTTTATGTTGTTAAATTGAAAAAAAAAAAAAGGACTGGGTGTGTTTATATTACCCCAATATGATGGTCTATACACTATATCTACACATATGTCTGTCTAAACAGCTTGAAAAGTAAATTTTTCACCATAGGTGAAAATTGGACATACTGTGCATTCTTTTGGTAAAGTAGCTATGCTTGAATTTGAAATATTCAGTATGCGCCAAATAAAATTTTACCTTGTTGATAAAATTATTCTGATATTTTTATGTTTATGTAAATTGTGCCCTTTATATTCATCTTTAAAGGTTCAGGACACCCTGGAGAACTTTTTTTTATATATTAACAGATGTGTGTGTGTTGAGCATCAGTTAAGTCAATAGCCCCTTTCACACAGTGATACCGGAAAATATCCGGAAAATTTACGGAACGACTTTACCGGTATGTTCAAAAAAGCGCTGTTCACACAGGCAAGGACGTTACAGAAATTTTCCGGAAAAGAGCATTCACACATCCATTCCAAAATACCGGTAAATTCTGACATCATTCACTACAAATGAGCTTTAAACGGCTGCGCTTGTATTTGTAAACATTTGACTAAATTACAAACTCTTTTGATGATCAATATTGTAAACAACTTTCACAGGATCACTTTCGCATGTCGAGATGTTCATAATATGTGCGTGTGCTGCCGCTCACAGGCTGTTTCATGGGCACATGCAAAGCTTGAAGGTAAACAAACAACGGCTTATCATAAGCATCTTATCGATGATTATTTGCACAGTTGGCATTAAGGATAACATATAAACGTTATCTGACTAACTTCTAGCAGCTAAATGCGTCTGGAAAAATATTCAAAGGCTTTTATTCTCACAAACCGCGCGGACGTAAATGCGTCTGACTGTTGTGATTGGCTAAAGCAGAAGTCTTACGTCAGCACGTTCTAGACGTGCACGCGCTTATTCCGGAAATATTCCTTCTGCGTTCACACAGCGCAGCATTCCGGCAAATTGCCGGTAGTGTTACAACTTCTCTTTCCGGAAAATAGCCAGAACGAATTTACCGGTATTTTCAAAAAGGACCCGTTCACACATACAACCTTTCCGGAAAATTGCCGGTAATTTTCCGGAAAGGTCTGTATGTGTGAAAGGGGCTAGTGTTAGCACCTGTCAGCTTTAATTGTGGGGTAAACTGGATATTTTTGAGCTTTTGTCAGCTAATTTCAGCTTCCTGGTTTAAAATGATTTTTGGGGCGGGATCAAAATCGGCGACGTAGCGCAGAACTGCAAGTGCAATGATGTCGCGTCGGTTTCTCTTTATTATTCAAAGCGGAGTTTTCTTATCCTATGAGAAGAGCCGGCTGCTTAATTATTCATGAGACCTGCCAGACCTGCCAGTGTCAAGCCCGAGCTGTGAGTAACGGACCCACACCACACAGTATTTAGCTGTTCATGAAGGCTCATATGCGTTTGTTTCCATGATCCACGAGGTTTGTTGCATGTTTTCTCCCGCAAGCTTGTCAGGGCCGATCATACAGCAAAGCTGTGTGTGCTGCTAGCATTTTTGTCGGGAGAACAGCACGAGAATTGAAGAATGGCGGACGCTGTCTTTTATCAGGAGTTCGTTCACATTCAGACACATCACAGTGCTGCTGTGTCCTAAATCCTCCAGATTACCAGCAGGGCTAATGGTTAAAATAGGCAGGTCAGGAGAACGGCTGCACTGAGTCTGCTGGATACGGGGATTGAGGGAGAAGTCCTCATTTATAGGGTTTACATGAACACACTTATTACAATTTAATGATATTAATTGTGGTTATGTTTATATGAAATTACGAATAACAAATGTAGCAGGGCATTAAATCACTGTTCATTTGTTTGCATTTTAACTTTGTAAACTATAAACTCATGTGTCTCCTCAAGGTTTGTCTCATTTTGTGAGCTAACTGTCATCAACAGTTGTTCGCTCCCCTTCTCCCCTGCTGGCCACGCCCACTCCTGCCCGATGCTCGTGGAGCTCCACGCCCATTAATCATGCATCTTTTGAAAAAATTCTGAAGTAGACTTTAACCGAAAGTGGGGGGTGTCATGGCCCTTTAACTGTAAATGTAACTACCTACAGGTTATTTTGCAGATGGATTGAGAGGAGAGATCAGCATGATCAGCAGAACTCAGAGAAGGTGCATAGCTTGAGTAGATGTTATTTATGCTCAAAATGACATGATGATCCAGCTCATCTACAAAGACATCAAAATGTTTCAGACCATTCGAGAGGAAGTAAACCATTTCTTTTTTTTTTTTTTTACATGCCAAGATGACTACAGATTTAAACAAAACACACTCACACAACTTTTAATTTGATAATTGTTTAATATAGTATTTTACACATCACTGTAAGGGTGACGTTCAACATTAATTTGTCAAATAATTTATAATTTACATAACTGCAGTGCAGCTCTAGTTATTTGAACTTAAATATTTCAGTGTTCGAAATCTTTTCCTTGATCAAAATGAATTGGAGGTGGTATCTCATTCACAAGATCTTTGCTACTTGAAGCAAACGCAATTTGCATTAATCTTGTAATTTCTAAAAAAACAAACAAACAAAAAAACAGTATCTTAATTAAAAAGGCAAAGGTTAAATGTAATAAAATACAACCAGTGCTTAAGTATCAGTGGGAATCTGACAGAGGATGATCGCCAGAGTTTTGTCAAAAAAATGGAGGTGGTACAACATTTGAGGTGCTACCTCATAATGGGGTATATGCCGAAGCATGCTAATGGGACTTTTAATTTGCCAGTAACCTGGGTTAAGTGCTTCCAGTGAACTGTTTGCCATTGCAAAACGGGTGCGTTTAAGGTCTTTTTTCTTTAAAAATCAGCGATTTCCACTGGCTGAGTAATATCCCATATAAAGTGGGCCTCAGATTGTACAAGAAGCACTTTATTAAATTATATTTTCCCACGCCATGTCTTTAAAATATGAGCATTTATTTTACCCCATTATATTTAATGGAGCTTCTGCAACAAGCCTATTGACCATCAGAGCTTTCACATAAAAGTTAGCATTATGCTGTTTCATTAGCATCGCAGCACAGTTTAAGCGTGTTATAGCACAACAATAGAGCATTTAAAAATAGAAAATGTAACGAGTGGATAGATTGTTACTAGGGCTGCAGGATATTGGGAAAATTTGACATTTTCCCCCTGCAACATATATTGGGATATAAATAAAATTTCACCAGATAACTTAAATAGCTCTTTTTGGAAAGTCATTATATCAGAATTAATTTGGATGATTTTGTATGGGAGTAAAATATATTTTGTTTAATTAATTTATTATACACCTATAATAAACAAACTACAGTCATAAGTAAACCCAATAGAGTTAATATTAATAAATATTATTGTAAATAAAGAGTGTTTTCTGGGGAGAGTCTAAGAGTATTCGGGTACAGAAATTGCATAATCAACTGTAAGAGAGAATTGCATAGTCTTCATAAATAGTTCAACAAAATGGATCTCACATAGGCCTTAAAAAAACACATGCACATTTAAAACTTTCACTCTATAATGGTTAAATTCTTTTCCACAAAAATCACAATTTGACCTGTGGATTCTGGTCGATCTATCCCAACTCAACATTGAGTATCTTGCGATGTGACTTGCGGATGCACACATTGCCATATTGATGCTCAAACAATTTATTGTCCACCTCTAATTGTTACAAAGATAAAATGCAATTGATTGTGAACGGTGAAGTTCCTTGTAATCATCGTCATAGTTTCATTATTATTTATGCTAGCTGAACAAAACCTGTTTCAAACATCTGATAGTATCTGTAGTAGCCAGCCATCTGTTTATTTGGATTGATTTTTGAGCTCTGCGTTTTGCGCTTTTATGAGGCCAGTATTGTCTGGTGTTTTTAGCTTGCATGCATTTACTCCCGATATCCTTTATACACAATTCCATAGCACTAATCCTTATTAAGCTCTTCTACAGTATGCACTTAATGGGATTCTATACTGAAGCGGTCTTCCAAAGAGAGCTCAGACTCGCTGCATATCTTTACCAAAAAAAACAGAGAGAGAGAGAGAGAGAGAGAGAGAGAGAGAGAGAGAGAGAGAGAGAGAGAGAGCAGTTGATGAGCTAAGCTCTGCATCCAGCCTATTTGAACAAACACATTCTTTTATCAAATCTTCTCACCGTCGACGACTTATTCTTGTTGATGAAACAAAGGTCAACCTTTCAAACAGCTCTGCCATCTAGCAAAAACCACAGGCTGCTGCTTGAGCCCACACGATCTGTGTCATCATTTGTCCAGGTGTTTTTGAATGTATCCTACTTACCAGTTCGACCAGTGTGACTCTGAAATGTTTTTTTCAGGTGCTCAAATGATAATCAGAAAAGCCTTTTTGTTTCAGAAGACTGTCTAAAGAAGTTTGAGCCAGTTATTGAGTTTTATTGATTGTCTTCATTCCACATGTCCATTCCCATTCACCACCGAGACTGCTGATAGTGAACGAATGGATTTAATGAATGTTTTAGAAATAGTCTGATGTGTTGTGAAGATTTTTTTTAAAAAAAGTGATCCATGCATCACTCATGCAAAAAACATGTTTTCAGAATTTTTTTCCCTGTATAAATAAGAGATGCTCAAATCTGTACACTCTCAGAAATTAAGGTACGGGAGCTGTCACTGGGGTGGTACCTTTTCGAAAGGTACAAATTTGTACTCAAAATGTCCATATTAATACTTCAAGGGTACATATTAGTACTTGCAAATTTTAAGAGGAACACTTTTTAGTAAGGGTGTCACGATCTTCCAAATCCTCTATTCGATTACATTTTAGATTCTAAAGGCACGATTCAATTTGATTTTTGATTATGAATAATTAATTAATTAATGACCAATTAATTATTTGTAACCTACCGTTTAAACTACCTGACCTGCATGGTCTTTGTTTTACCCATAAACAAATCATACAGTAAATGAATAAAGGCCAGATACACACATAATTACCACCTGTCAATCACTTTTTTCTGCGGGACTCGTGAATAGGCAGTGATCTGTGTCGTTATAATGGCGTCGGTAAAAAAGACGCACAACCAACAGGAACCAGCCAACAGTATCTGAGGTGTTCACTAAAATGACTAAGTACAAGTTAGTGAAAGATTGAAGCAGTCTACTGATCCTCTGACTGCCTGAACCCGCTGTCTCGAGCCCATGGCTGTGTGTGTGCGTCTGTGTCTGTGTGTGTGTGTGTCAGAGGTAGAGAGGAAGGAGGGCTGCTCAGAAATGCTACACGCCACTGTGGATGTCAAATCGTTGTTGTTCTAAAATGCCATTTAAAAACAAAGACAGTGTAAACAGGGCCTGAGTGTGTACTTTTCGCGAGCGGATTTGCAACGGGGGCGGGTGGAGAATCGCGATGCCAGTGTTGTCTATCGGACGAACCCTAATACGTACATTGCAGAGCTTGCAAAACTGTTTTTTTTTTTGTCGACAACATGAATGTTGTCAACATAACTCACTGGAAATCCAAAATGCTTACACACCGGCGACTTCATTGAAAGAGGAGAGGGTTTAAGTTCTGTCGACGGGTCTCCTGCTTCTGCGGTTTAACAAGCACTTTAACAAGCCTGTTTTTTCCCGCTTGGCAAGCCAAGCTGACGTGACATGGGGGCGTTGCAGCATCGACGATTCTATTTTTTGATTTAATAATCGAAATTGAGCATAAATTTAGATCGATTTTGATTAAAAATCGAAATCGTGACACCCCTACTTTTTAGGTTCTATCATGTACCCTTAAGGTATTAATATGGACCTTTTAGCTGCAAACTTGTACCTTTCGAAAAGGTATCACCCCAGCGACAGCTCCCATACCTTTATTTCTGAGAGTGTAAGGTAGACAGAAGCATGCTTTTTCATTTCAAGCATTTTCAAGCTTTTTCAAGTCAACTTGTACTGAAAGTTATTTAATCTTCAGCTCAATTTACCCTTATTCTCCATCATAACATCACAACTCAAGAGACAACTTTTTACCTCGATGGGAAATCTCATCGCGATTTTTGCCTCACAAGATCTTGCAACCCAAAATCTCGCCATTTGTCGTCAATTGTCATTGCACCAATGGGTAAAGAGGAAGCTATTGTCCACCCATATGATGGCTCTACTCATCAACCCTTTACATGTAAGAGAAGAAATGTAACGGGTATAGAAAAATGGTATACAAAATGATCTCTCAGAGCATGCCTGGTCAGGAAACTGGTCCTGTCCCTGTGTGATTTAGTATGGAGACATATGGCATAAGGCATGACTCATGGTGTGACTTCACTGAGAGGGCTGAAAGTAGGTGATGAAGGTTTGTTTGTTTGTCACTAAGAGTATTGCCAATTTGAGTGCTCACACAGGGCTCCAGACTAACATTTCAGAGCAGTGGCACCAAAATTTGGCAATAACACTTGTGATATTATTAATAATAGTACTTCTTTGGTCCCTTTAAAATGCACATTGACTGTATAGCAGTAGCTTGAGTTTGGATCAAGTGTGCCGCAAGCCTGCGTTTGAGTGAAGGTCTCGGCCGTTAGATCGCCCTCTGGGGGGTGGCTGCAGTACAAGTCATAAAGCCTGCCTCCTCCGTGTTAATGAAGGAGACTTGAGCCCAAATAAAAAGAATTATTACACTTGCAATAAAATGTCCCGAAAAATGGTTCTGGTCGATTAAGGCACTGGTTATTGTGCTGAAATAGGTGCAGATCTTCATTTTTGTAAACAGTTTGTTTTTAGCAGTAATTTAATGCTGGGCGTGTCATCGTGATTGACCGCTGTGATTGACAGTTTCTCAAAGTAGCGCGTCTGAGCTTCGGCAGGAGACTGAAGTGTTATTATTCGATTTCTGTGTTATTTTACCATGACAAAATGAGTTTAGCAGTAAACTATAGTTTCTGACATACATGATCCTGGTGGAACACTGTTTATTCGCTGAGGTCAGGGCTTTTTTCGGGCTTTATTAGTTTGCTGATACACGCCTAGCCACCCAGATGGCAAAATACACTCGGACCAGTTCGGCTAGATTCTCGCCTGCCGGAGACTTACCCCTCAGAGCTCCGGATTCCTGGACTCACTGCCCGATTCCAGCCCGAGTCAATCGAGCAGGATGCGACGGCCGAGCGAGCCGGCGCTGCCGCATGCGAGCCGGAATCAGCCCGCGATGCCGCGAGTAGGTTATGCGCTGTGGCCCGGAGCTGGCGCTATTGAATATATAAAACCCTCATATTTGTTAACGTTATTACATCCATCTGTGTTGATATGACAGCAAACGCATGCTGAGCAGTTCGGGGGGCGTGGTTGATTTTACATAAAGCGTTTGGTTGGAAGCTCGACTCCGCTCATTTTCGCGGCTCCTCCTCTGGCTCCATCAGACAGTCCTTCTGCGCATGTCAAGGCTCCAATTTCAGCAGTCTTTTGCGACAGTTTGTGCCCGTCAAGCAGGCGTTTTGCCCTCAAGGCGTTCAATGGGAAAAGGGGCTGTCGCGTCGTCCATATTTTTTACAGTCATTGGTTTGGATACAGATGTACATTTATTGTCATTAACAAAAAACGTTAACCACTGTACAACAATCAAATATTTCATGCATTTGTAGATGTTGGTTACACCATGGGCCATCTAATTATTGGCTTATTTGCTTAAATGTTGGTGTATTTTCAGAGCCATAAATTTGTTCACATTTGAGCACATTTGTAATCCTTGACACTTACCCTGTTTCCATAATGTAGGAAATCTAGCTTACATTTACAGCGCTCAAAATTAAGCTTTTTGCTTGGTAGCACCGGTGCTCCTAACTTAAAAAATGTAGGCGCATCAGTCAAAATTTAGTCGCACCCACCATTTATGAGTACCGTTACTACAAGTTTTATACAAACATATTTATTGTATTTGAAATCAACACTAATCAAACTAACAAGCAGAAAAAAATTAATACATATATGCAAGCGTGAGAAAAATATGTCTCGACGAAATCCCGTTATCACAAGAAAATATATTTTTATAACAGAACTGAGTGACCAAAGCATACACGGAGCGCTCACCGGCCCTGCACACACTGCTTGAATGAATCTGTTAACTGTATAACTGTGCTGTTCTCACAAGTGCTGTCAGATATTGCACTGATGCTTTTGACACATACTGTACCTTATTATATGCATACATTTTAATAGCAATACCGTTTTTTTTTTTTAGGAGTAGCGATGTTAGTTTACTCAGTGCAATACCGTTTACTGCAGCAAGTTGACATGACAACTGTTTTAAACCATTCCTGAGCGCTGCGTTTCACGTTCCAAGTGCAGAGATGCATTCTGCGTGAATGCCTCCCAAATCCGCGCATGTGGTGAACATTTTGCAGAAAAACTGGTCGCACACAACAATTTTAAGCACTCGCAGAAGTGCTCTCAAATATATTTTAAGGTCGCATAGATAAAATTTCGGGCGCATATGCGACCAAAATGGTCGCAATTTCGAGCCCTGATTTAGTATAGCTGGAACATGTAGATGAAAATGAATACAATTTATGCACCAATGAACAGACAAAATCAATGTTTTTAAAGGAATTATTTGCAAACCTACCGCCTAATATTTCTTGTTGATGTCAGTGTGACCTCGCAATGACATATTATTTACGTTTATTTGCACACTAAGTAAGTTCCAAATGTACTGTTTATTTTGCTTGCCAATTGGTTCTTGCTGATAAAAGTAATGACCATATAAAATCACAAAAACATTCCACTGAAGAAATAGCTTCAAAAAGGAGTCTATGGAATTTTAATCATCGAACTGCAAGCATCTCAGCGTAAAAAGTCAAAACGTCATTGTTGCAAAAGCTATACTTTTACAGAACATTCATTTCAATTCTTCTGCTGAGATATTTATGAAGATTTCTGTTTGTCAGATTATATGTCTGCAATCACTGCAAGCATGTGTTAAAGATCTATACGTTTATTTGTCATGTTTGATATGCCACGCACAGGTTCCTAATGTGTGAGTCACTCTCGTCGTGCTTGTCTCCACTCTGCACACTCACCTTAAGGCTCTGGCTGAGCTGACGTGCTATTGCATGCGGCTCTTTGAAATCAAAGTGACTGTGGTGTAATATGAATGTAATGTGATCTCCTTCTCCTTAGGCAGACCATGCACCCCCTCCCTTTCCTGATGTTTCCCCATCCCTCCTGCCGCACGCTCTCATTAACATCCGTGACAATTACGACATCCATTCCTGTCAACAGATGAGAGTGAGGGAGAAAAAAAATGAAGTAATGTATTCAGCGGGTTGTGCCGTTTAATTTCTGCATGTTTTTTCCTCCAGCCTAGTTTCTACTCTCTTTAAAACTCTCCATCTTTAAAGGAGCGGTGTGATACCCATTGTAATGGCGGTGTTATTGCGCTGTCCCCCCAGATGAGATGCCAGGGAGAGAGAACAAACGAGAGGGCACCGATAAAGAGAGGGAAACGCAATAACAGAATTACTCTCATGAAAAAGCTCGCAAAGGTTAAGTGTGTAGAAGAATAAATAAATATTTTGATCACAGAAAGAGTCTCTAGTGTAAACGGAACATGTGCTGAATCAATCAGCTGTTTCATCATCTATCAAAGCAGCAGTTTGGTGTGTGTAATCTTGTATAATAGCTGTCGACACTCTACTTGGACTGTCTGTTGGAAATGAGCTTGGCCTAGTTGGAACAGACATCCTCGTCGTGTCAGCACTTTCTTTACTCATTAATTAACAGATCTGAAATTAATTAACTCAGCCCTGAAGCTTCTGTTCTTGTTCAGCCCCACACATCACTTTTTTTTTTTTAATCTGCAGAGCTTGTCTAGTTCAGGTCAAAGATAGTGTAAGAAGATTGATATGGACAATTGATTGAAGAAATTGCGAATGCAATGACAGATTTATAATGAACATAAAGTATTTCTAATCACACATAGATCTTGGATGTTTTATTTTTTTGCATCATTGGTTTGGAAAAAGCATCTGTAAAACTGAAATTGACTACCATTTTTACTACCCTTTAGGATAAGAATTGCTGCATGTTTCAGAGTGAATCACATCACTGTGTACTTGGTGTGTTGTTATTGTGGCTTGTTTCATTTTAGTACATTCCGTGAGTCTAATGTGCAATAAAATGTGCATAAGGGTGCTTTCACACCTAGACATTTGTTTCGGAACCGGTCTCATTTGCCCAGTTAGCATGGTTCGTTTGGCATATGTGAATCCAGCAATCACAATGTTGCAAAAATGTTTGCGGTTTTAAAACCTTGACTTTTACAAACCGTGATATTCCTTGAAAATGCTTATCATCGCATACATGTGAATCCAGCAATCGTGCTCTGATCCAAGCCGAAACAATCAGTCTGAGGTTGCCTGAAAGAGGTGGTTTCGGCCTTGTTCAATGTAGTGAAAAAGCAAAACAGTCAAATTAACTAACGAACCAGGCTACCTCACAGTGTATTATGGTTATGTAATTGGCATATATATATGGCTGTGTGAAGAGAGAATGATGAGTAGGACAGGATGTCGTCATTCCTATCGGTAAATGCACATTTCGCGTTCAATATGAAAGTAAAAGCATGTTAAAATATTTCAGAGAACTGTTTATCTGTTAGGAAAATTGACCGAAATTACCATCTGATAAATTTTGTATATTTTAATCCTATAATATTTTGTATTAGGCCTGTTGTTTTATTAATTTCTGCACTGACACCTCAAAAGAAAGATCAACATTGATCTGCTTCATGATCTGACTGCAGTCTCGGTTCATCTGTTATTTCTCTCTGTAATTTAAGCCTATAATTCATAATTCTGGCCAATGTTTGTTTGCTGACCAAACAAGTGTACCAAGATCTGCTTGAAGTGTTTTCGCTATGTGTCAGAATCAAAAAAGATTCCAAGACACAGGTAGATTCATATTTAAAGATTTAAAGGAAAGAAGATACACAAGACGTTTTATTCTAATTGCTCGAAGGGCAGTCCTTTGAGGCCAGTTTTGAGTCCTTTGAGGCCAGTACACTAATAAAAAAAATCACTGATCTAATCAGTTTATTTGGTAGGATCCCATTGATCATATATTCAACTTTTTGTTTCTCAGCATCATATTCCTGCAACAGGCACATTCCAACCATTCAACTGATTGAAAGCAACAGTTGAGCAACTGATAACACCAAGAAGCACATTTATTAAATTAACTTAGGGTTCCTTTAAAAGTATACATGTACTACAGGAATATAAATAGAATATATTGAAGTGAATTAAGTTAGTTTACAGAATCTAACAGGATGCTTTCAAATCAACACTGGAGCAGTCGGTTTACATGATCGGAAGTATTGTGCATATATGTGCTAAACCAACTGTTGTAGTCAGCTGCACTGTGTTTTATGGGCAAGTATTTCTTTACAGTGCTTTAGGAATAGCTAAATGACTTGTGATGCACATTTACCATTTGTAGTGCATTAAAGCATTGTTTTTCAGCTGCATCCACACTTCATTCTTGAAATTTATAGTTTGCCTGGAGTAATGCATATAAATTGTATAAAATATGAGAACCAGTAATACAGTCAGAAGCGCAGTTGTCTCTCCATACTAGTCTGACGCTTCATACCAATATTATCTGCTGGCATTTTGTCCTCTCTTTGTTTACTTTCAGAAATTCTGTAAGAATATTTGCTTACCTTCATTTAGACCAATCAAAAAGCAGCAAATGTGTTCAGTGACTCATCTGGTCAACGAGTGATATGGATGGTGTCACATGACTGAATTTAGCTTTGTTTCAACTGGTTCACACAAAGTATCTATTATGAAATACTGGGCAGATGAAGTGACATGCATTGCTTTTATAGGGATAATAATAATAATAGAAAATAGGAATTTAATAATTTAATCCCAATATATTATCAATATGTTTTCTGTAAAGCCTGGTGGACGGCACATTTTCTATCTGTGGCTCAGAAGTGGGTTATGTAACTGGCCTGACATGATAGCTGAACCAATTGGCTTAGTGGTGTTTTTTTTCACATTGTCTGACTGCATGCAGTGGCATAGTGGTGTTTTGGTAGGCATGTTTATGTGTGGCACAGATGTGAGAAGCACATACATTTACCGCTCACTCAAGCAAACCTGAGGCTGATTGCTTTTCTGCTTCATTAGATTTAATAATGAAATTGAGCTAATAAGTGATTGCCTTTTTCCCTTTTTAGTGCAGCCGCTCTCCTAAAGCACAGTGCTCATTAAATAGCACATTAACAATGCTTTAATGTGCTTTTTATATTTATGATGAAATGCACTTTGCTTTTTTGTTTGTAGCTCTCAGTTCTGTTGAATGTTGCATTAGCATCCTCCTGTTATTATTATTTGTTTGTTTTAAGAAAGATGAATGTTTTTTAAGAAATCAGATGAACAGATGATTCAGATCTATAATTCTGGGTCTGTGTATAGATATGCGTCAGACATATGTCTGGTCTTGCTGTTTTATTTTTTCTTTATTCATAGACTATTACTGAGACATTAAAAAAAATTATATATATATATATATATATATATATATATATATATATATATATATATATATATATATATATTTTTTTTTTTATTTATTTATTTATTTATTATGCATGATAACAAAAAAGAGCTAAAACTCAGTTCAAACACTCAGGGCAGTAGACAGGATCATTACTGGCTTGGTCGGGCCAGTGCTGCCTTGTCACTAGTTTAATTTGGCTGTGACTGTCTGTCAGTTTGCGTGCAAACAGGGTGCTTTCACACTTAGACGTTTGTTTTGGAACCTGTCTTGTTTGCCCAGATAGCATGGTTCTTTTGGCAAATGTGAATCCCGCCATCACGCTCTGATCTGAGATTGCCTGAATGAGGTGGTCTTGGCTCGATTGAATCAACTTCTTGAGCGGAACGATTGTAGTGAGAAAACAAAACGATACAACGAACCAGGCTACATCACAGTGTATAATGTTCATTTTGGTGACTGGGCTGGCCAATCCTGGAGCACCTTGACTTTTGCTTTTAGTAACTTCAATGTGGAGGCTAAAGTTTGAGGAGCGCTATCCTGCTGAAGAATTTGCCCTCTCCTGTGGTTTGTAATGTAATAAGCACAAATGTCTTGACGCCTCAGGCTGTTGATGTTGTCATCCACTCTGCAGATCTCTCGCACACCCCCATACTGAATGTGACCCCAAACCATGATTTTTCCTTCACCCAACTTGACTGATTTCTTTAAGAATCTTTGGTTCGTGTAGGTCATGTAGGTTCTAATAGGCCTTCTGCAGTATTTGTGATGATTGGCATGGAGTTAAACAGAGGATTCATTAGAAAAATCTAACTTCTGCCACTTTTCCAAATGATCAACTAGAAGTCAAGTTATTATTTGTTGCTCTTACAACTGGGATTGAAGACAAGACTTGTCGGGTAGTGTATATTGATATTTATGAGAATGTTAAATATATGTTAAATATATTAAATATATATTTATTTATTTATTTATTATGCATGATAACAAAAAAGAGCTAAAACTCAGTTCAAACACTCAGGGCAGTAGACAGGATCATTACTGGCTTGGTCGGGCCAGTGCTGCCTTGTCACTAGTTTAATTTGGCTGTGACTGTCTGTCAGTTTGCGTGCAAACAGGGTGCTTTCACACTTAAGGCTGACTTATACTTCTGCGTCAAACACAGGCGTATGCTACGGCACTGACGCATAGCCCTTCGCCGTGGCCATCGCCGTCACTGACGTGCATCTCTCAGAAAATGTAACTACACGTCGCAACGACGCGTAGCGTAATCTCTGTGATTGGTCGGCTCGGTAGCGCTGACGAGTCTGGGCGGAACTGAGAGCCACGCCGCGCGAGCGATTGTTTACAAGTTAAAGTTGTTGCACGTCCGCTGGTTTCTGCCTCAAAATGAGCGAGTTTGAGCCACTTGTACATCCCGGAAGTGTTCAGGAAAAGCAAAAAAGTAGCGAAGAAACTTGACACAGAGGAACATTTACACCTCACTGCCAACTAGCGTTTCGGAAGTGTTAATGCAGACCGACAGAGACAGCGCGCAGAAGTATAAATGCACAGCCACGCGCGTTGCCTGCGCTGTGGGTTACGCCGGTCACCTGACGCAGAAGTATAAATCAGGCTTTAGACGTTTGTTTTGGAACCTGTCTTGTTTGCCCAGATAGCATGGTTCTTTTGGCAAATGTGAATCCCGCCATCACGCTCTGATCCGAGATTGCCTGAATGAGGTGGTCTTGGCTCGATTGAATCAACTTCTTGAGCGGAACGATTGTAGTGAGAAAACAAAACGATACAACGAACCAGGCTACATCACAGTGTATTATGGTTGGGGCACAATGTAATTCCTACCGGCAATGGTGCGTTTCATTACCAATACGAAAGTGAAAACATGCTGCAACATTACCTGTTTATCCGTTAAGAAAATTGACCGAAATTACTATCTGATCATTTTTTCCTATTTTAATCTATTTTGTATTAGGCCTGTTGTTTTGTTCATTTCTGCACTGACACCTCAAGGAAAGATCAGCGTTGATCTGCTTCTTAATCCGAATGCCGTCTCGGTTTATCTGTTATTTCTCTCTGTAATTTAAGCCTATAATGCATAATTCTAGTTAACAAATTTTTTTTTATCGGTTGATTTATTTAATAGATATATTTTTAGAACTTGACAACTGAAATGAGTATGTATGAGCAAATCTGTTATTTATATATATATATATATAATTTTTTTAATGAAATATTTATTTATTTCAAATTTAGTTACATTACATTTGTAATTTTTTTTTTATTCCCAGTTGTTTTTAAAGAAACGTTACGCTGAATAAAAAAAGAGTATGTATGTTTGGCTTTTGACACGTTATTTAAAATATGTGGATAAGAAATAGTTTTAGTGGGGCCACTAAAAATTTTGGCAGGGCAAGTGAAAATCTGAAAAAGCCCAATCGGGCCAGTAGAAAAAGTCCTTAGCCTTGAAACCTGGATGTCGATCATTTTTGGTAAAATAGCAAACAATAGCTATGTCTCCATCCAAAAATTTACTTTATGCATAAAACTGGATTATTACATAAAAGATGTGCGAAATAAGCAGTGTTTCCATCCAATAAGTCAAAGCCAATCAAATCATCACTTCCTGATTATCTGATGCCAAATATCAACAGTTAAAATGGAATTTACTGCTGTAGGAGAAGCTGCATCAATCTTTTCTTCATTTAATAAATGACTTGTGCCTCAGACACGCAGTGAACAAGCGGTGGCGTTTGAAGGTGTCAGACGCAGAGCACAGACGCTCTGGATTCTGGAGGTCATTAATAATATAACTGCACTAATACTGAAACGGTTAAGGTTAACCAAAACAACATTTCTGATGTTTTATAGTGTGCTCAGCCTGCTGGTTTGTCCATTCACACACATTTTTATCATCACATGATCTCTTATAACAGAATAACATGGCATTTTTTTAATGCTCATACTGGAATTTGTGCGGTAAAAGTGTTTTCATCATAGTTTGTGCATCTTATCAAATAAAAAGTTTATCCTACTCGGTTATGTGCATGTCTTTAATGCACATTTTCAAAATTTATGCGCACTTTGTCTCCATCAACTGATTTTTTTATGCAAAAGTGTATGCAAAATGCGCATAGGGGGATGAAAACGTAGCTAATTATATGCTTGTCATAATAGCAGATGTCATTTGAGAGTGAAATATTGAATAATTGGCATTTCCTCAAATACAGAAGTAAAATAAGGCATGAATGTCATTCCAGGGTGACTTTAAAGCTTGCGTGCTGGACACAGACGCAGAAGTGCTTTGAACATTATGGGACACCATGACGTCTTCTGAAAACAATACCGGTCTCTCAGCCCCTGTGGGACAGGACTTTTTTTTTTCTCGTTGAAACATGATGCCTCCATGATCTGTGTTCAATGAGCCGGTTTCTTTACAAAGAGTAAATACTCATCTGCTCGCCGGAGCCTACAGAGTGAAATAAATGAGAACGTTACGCAATAGCCTGCTGTAGTGGATGCAACACAAGGATTCACGTTGATCGAGTGATGCAGTATAAAAAGACTGTGCTCAGACACTATATCCTCCTGAGAGGAAATGAAGGATGGCTGTTCCAGAGAGCTTCTCTGGTGTTCTTAATAGGGCTTTTGCTCCTTTGGCCTCATTAAGCTTTATGGACTGCAGAGTGGCTGAATGTCTCCAGGCCAATATACTGATCACCCAACACACGCCCAGACTAGTTTTCTATTAATTGGACGGTGTCAGAGGACAGGATATCATGCGACTAAATGACTAATTGATTTCAGATTATGGTGGCTGTGGGAGACAGGCGCCTTTCTTTATCGCGCTGGTTATATTTACCTTTTTCATTTACAGTCACTGGTGACCTGCATTAAATGTTAGCTCAGTGATTCATGTGTAGATCTTTTTCTGTTCTTTCAATTTCAGTTATTTGACAAGCTCTTTAAGCTTTATCATTATTAGCTACTAGTATGAGTAGTGATCATTTTTAGAAAGAATGTTTTCTGTGTGTGTGTGGGGATGTTTAAGCAGGAGTTACTATACTCTTCATTAAACAGTCTGAATTGTACATTTTATTTTAAAAAATCTTTGTTTTATTGTTTTAAGTCTTTTTAAAGGGATGCTTTACCCCAAAATTTAAATTCTAATACACTGTAAAAAATACTGGCTTCCACACCATTACTTCATGTTGTCCCAACACAAATCAATTAAGTTAATTTAATCATTTTAACAAATTTAACTAGATTGAACATAAAACAATTAAGCTACCCCCCAAAAAAGTTGCAATTACTTAGTTAAGTTAACTTAGTAAAGTTAATTTGATTTAACTTTAAGGCAGCAACATGTGTTTTTACAGTGTGTGTTACTGGTTATTGTGCGAATTCTTGCAATGTGGAAGACCAGGGGTGTAACAATACACCAGCGCCATGTTCTGTTTAGCTTGCTAAGGGGGCAGGGCTCGTGTTGTGCCACAAGCAATGAACACTAGCTTCACTTTTGACTTAATAGCAATAATTAAACTTAAAAACTTTATTAACTGTATGCACTGCCTTCATAAGTTTCTGTTTAGTGCAGTCAGCTGAACAGAAACATTTTATTCTACCATACAATTCTTTTAAAAATGTTCCAAAATACAAATACAGTATTGATCCATCGATTAAATAAGGTGTTTATCGATCTATTGCTCAATCCTTTGTGTATGTGTCTGCTATTCGAATAAGACATATTGAGTTCACATGATTGCTGACCCAGACAGCGTATTACTCAAAGACTGTATTTAACAGCAGGAAAGAGGATTTTTCACTCTCTGAGAGATGAGTGGAGTTTATTTGCTGGGTCACTACTATGACTGAGGAGAATCACTGACCTTGGTGCGCTATAAGAATATCATAGTTTGTTCCCTTTTTTTGGGTTTGCTTTGACTATCGTTACACCCTTAATATATTTTCATTTGGAAATGGTTTTGTGAAGGAGAGATCTGGATGTTTTCTTGCTGGATATTTTGTTTTATTATTTTTATCTGCCTTTATAAAGGTTATGGACTTCCAAATGTAAAGTAATCAGTTAATGGTATTGGTCAGAATCGTTGGTTCATATTGTTGCATGATCCCTACTGTAGCATAAGACTGTGATTTGATTAAATATACTTACACATTTGTGATATACTTCATAACATAAGGAACACTGTGTTCAGGCTCTCATGATTCAGTATGTTCAGCATCTGGCCGCTTTAACTATTAAATGTTCTGTGAGTTTAATGTTGATTTTGTGAAGGTAACTTATACGTGCGTGTTTTGAATAGACTTTGAATTTGAATGGAACTGAGCTCAACCTTTATGTGCTGAAACACAAGAGCCCTGAGATCCTCTTGAGAGATGAGCACACTGTGCCGTGGAGTTCACACAGCTGCTCAGTTTGTTGTTGGCCACCATCGCTCCTGCCAGAAAGATTTAAACCACCACCGATGTGCTATTTCTGCTCAACATATGAATGTTGGAGTTACTCCTGTTAACCAGAGCCCAGTGCCCTTATGTTTCAAATCAAAACAAGGCTCGATTTATGCACTCCAGTCTTCCGCGGTTACAGTCCAAAATTACATTTTTGCCACACCTGCCACATGGCTGTTGAAAATATACTGCCTGGAAATATTTATTTCCGACCACATAACTGTAGTTTGCATGATCTTATTGTTTTCCATATTACAGAGGAATTTTTCAGCTTTTGCACATTTTTGACAAACATCATATTTATTACTTATTCATTACTATATCGCACTGTTAAAAATGCAGAGTTTCACTCAGTTCCTTCATGTTGTCCCAACACAAAGAGATTAAGTTGACCTTTTTTTGTTTTTACAAATTTAAGTGGATTCAACATTAAACAATTAAGTTGCCCCAAAAAAGCCGTTCAAGAATTGTTGAGTCAGCTCATTTTAAATAAGTAGTTTAAAATATATATTTTAAAAGGTGACAACCCCAAAGCTCCAAAAATGCCAATTTATTACATTTAAAAGGCTGATATAAGGCGTGTAACATTTCGAACACACTTTGAATATATATTTTGCACTTTTTGCTGTTTAGCTGAGCACCCAGTTAAAGTGATGTGATTGCTTTTGTACATTAAAAAATGTAGTTTAAATTAATATTTTTAGTGTATATATTTGTTGCTACTTGTAAAAATATTTGTCTTGTAATCCTTGTCTGTTTTGATAGTGTAAAAAAAAGCCATAAAATAAATCCTGGTGATATCTCCAAAATAACTATTAATTTAGACCCCATTAAATTACTCGGTTATCTGTACACTACCTGACTAAAGTCTTGTTGCCTATCCAAGTTTTATGAACAGCAAATAATAACTTGAATTTTAGGTGATCATTTGGTATCAGAAGTGGCTTATATGAAAGGCAAAGGTCTGACTTTGCTTAGAAAAAAAATGTAACCGCTCAACAGAAATAATGTACAGTATAGAATATAAAATCATGATGCAGTGGAAAAAGAATGAATATTGTGTATGACTCCCATGAGTTTGTAGGACGGCATCCATACATCTCTGCAGTGACTCAGAGAACTTACTAATAAAGTCATCTGGCAAAGAAAGCATTCTTGCAGGAGTCTAAGAGTTCATCAAGATTCTTTGGATTCATCTTTATGGTCTCCTCCATTTTTCCTAGACGAGCTCAATAATGTTCATGTTGGTGACTGGGCTGGCCAATCCTGGAGCACCTTGACTTTTGCTTTTAGTAACTTCAATGTGGAGGCTAAAGTTTGAGGAGCGCTATCCTGCTAAAGAATTTGCCCTCTTTTGTGGTTTGTAATGTAATGAGCACAAATGTCTTGACGCCTCAGGCTGTTGATGTTGTCATCCACTCTGCAGATCTCTCGCACACCCCCATACTGAATGTGACCCTAAACCATGATTTTTCCTTCACCCAACTTGACTGTTTTCTATAAAAATCTTTGGTTCATGTAGGTAATGTAGGTTCTAATAGGCCTTCTGCAGTATTTGTGATGATTGGCATGCAGTTCCACAGAGGATTCATTAGAAAAATCTAACTTCTGCCACTTTTCCAAATGATCAACTAGAAGTCAAGTTATTATATGTTGCTCTTACAACTGGGATTGAAGACAAGACTTGTCGGGAAGTGTATATTGATATTTATTAGAATGGCCCAGATGATAATTTAAATGTCTTTAAGAGAGTTAAATCCATTTATTGCATGGCTTTTTGGAATACTTAATTCATGCATAACAATATGGTAACACAGGCTCATCAGGGCAACAGAAATGAAAACTAAATGCTTGCTTATAACAGTCTTTCTTAACGGAAGCTTTGCTAAGAAAATACTAAAAGAAATCAATATTTTTATAGCCCTTCTTTATCATTCTTGAGATTTAATCCATTTATTTTGGTGAAGTGCAGCAATTGAGTTAATACTTAGGAGGTTTACAGTGTTAGCACATGTTTGCATATTCACAATATGACTAATGGCTGTTTTCTATTATTGCATTATTGTTTAGACGTTCATTATTCACTTAAAAAGAAGCACCGCTAGTTTTCTAATTGGTTTGTTTATGAACACCACATTAAACCCAGTGTGGGATTTAGCAATAGACTTATATTTTCATTTCTCTTTTTTTCCCCCCAGTGTCAGAAAGCCTGCCTTTGTTTATGATTGCTCCTCACCTTTTGTACAAATCTCTCGTAAAGGCCATGGAGAAAATAACAAGTGTAGCACCAGCGGGTAGAACTGCCTTCAGTTGTGTTGTTAGCATGTATTGCTGTGTTGCCAGAAGACAGCTGCTTCATAATGTCAGAAGAATGAAGCAATTAGCCCTGGGAGTCTGGCAGCGGTCTGTTTGCTGAAGGCAGCCCTGCGTGTTTTTGACTCATACATGTTAGGTTTGCAGCGGTGACGCACATGCATGTTTTTTTTTTGCATCATAATCAAGTGTCTTTTATGTCTAATGTGCTCATTTGTGCATTTTATAGTCATTTACAAAACTGGTGGATGGGATAGCCTGGAAACAAAAGCACTATGATAAGGAGAAAGACAGACTGGTTACATCAAAACAGTTAGATACGGCCAAACTGCAGTGCTTTTTTATTCTCTGTCATATCCTAATTGAATGATTGTGGTTTTGAATGGGTCCTGAAGTGTTTAAGGAGTCACTTTGATTGCAGAGGTCAGCTAAAACAGCTTGTCTGTACACCTCCTAGTGCCTAGTTGTGTTTTGTACACACACCGGCCAGTATTTTATGGTAGTGATTGTATTTTGCTACCAAATGTACTTCTAAAAAATCAGATAGTAATAACTGCATGTGGGTTGTAGATGTGACGTTGCATTTTTCACTTTCTCACATGACAAAAAAGAATTCCAATTAGTGTTAATATGCAGTAATGGTTAGACATTTCTTTTTCTATTCTTCTTTTTGTTATAAAAAACTGCTGTGTTGTTCTTTTTTTATTTTGAGACAAATCTTAATACTAAGGTGGGCTGGGGTGTGACTGTCTCGAGCTTAGTTCAAGAAATTACAGCTCTAATACATTGAAAAGTAATTCTTTAACGTGGCGTTCACACTAAAGTCAGCGGGAGCATCAGTTTGATATCATATTTAAAGAGGCCATTGGAGCAAATTAGTTACATTCCCACAAAAACAAAAAAACATTTGTTCCTGCATTAAAATGAACAAATTCATTTAACAAAGGAAGATCAGGTTGTTGCGTGTACTGTGCTTTTCCTCCACTTATTAAAAATGTGTCCATATGTTTGAAATATTCTAAAGCAGCAATACTGTTTTGTATTGTTGTTACAGTTAGCATGAGATTCCTGCTTTTCTAAGAGGGAAAATATAGCATTAAGGCACATCTCACCAGTAACTTTTTTTTTAATGTATGTCCCTGTAAGAAAATATCGTAAATAATAGAAAATCTGGCAACCGCAATAATCAAACCCTTGGGAACAACTGTGGTTGGAACCAAAGTTCACAGGACTCTTTTCAAGCGATGGACTTCCAACATTCTGATTTGCTTGCTGCCGAACTGCACTATAGCTCATTACCATAAAGTTGACTTGATTTGAACACTCTTCGACACCCACACTGGCAAAGACACACGTGTTACTCCTCGCCACCACATTTCCATTGAAAATAATGACTTTCAGCTACGTTGACGCTATTGTTGATTTCGCAGTTAACTAAATTTAAATTTAAAATCAATATTTTTTCCTCTTCCATATATTTCTAAAAACATAAGATATTGATGTTTTTTTAGAATGAATATGTTTATATTTCGCAGTTGTTTTTAATTTGTGTAATTTGCCATGCTTCAATGCATTGTAGTTGATTCTCTCACTGAATAAAGTTTTTAATAAAGTAATTTTTGTATTGTTTTCAATTGTATTGTTTTATCTTTTTGTCTGATATTCATATACTGATTTACTTCATTGTTTGTGGTTTTGTAATTCACTTAGTTGCTGTTTTCTTTTTTTTTTACACTTTAACAAAGATTAAAAAAAAATCTGTATGGGGATGAGTAAATAGGAAATAATTCTTAGAAACAGCGCCCCTGAAAATACAAGCATGGACTGACTCACAAATACTTTAAATCCAACACAATATCACGGCGATTTAAAACTTTTTCGATTTATTGACTAATTCGTATGATCTTGTTTGTAGGAATGCAGCAATAACGCATTTCACTATTAACCGTGCTTTTATTCATCATGGTTAATTAATCATAAAGGCTCCTCAACACCGCGTTTTTGCAAGGAACAAAACTGCTTCAACTAAAACTTATGCAAACTGTGCGCTAGTTTAAAGTTCTGAGCTTGTAAAAATACGCATGCACACTGGATTAAAGGCTAAATTTAACTATGGCTGAGGCTATTAACTAAGGGCCGTTCACATATCTTTTGCGCAAACAAGTTTGTTATTTCCAATGAAGGCACAGCTTGTGGGCGCATATTGGCAGCAACGCACAAGTGTTCAAGTTTTCAGCTAGTTGAAAGAATGCCACAAGTGCCACAGCTTCATACTTTGTATGGAATACACACATTTCTTCTCCAAAGTGAAGAAAAAAATACAAAATGAAAATACCAAACAATTTTGTAATGTAGTTGATCAAAAGCGTCTCTCAGACAAAGGTTCAGCAGCCATCAACTACATTTGTTCTCTTTAAAAGGGAAATACTCAAAGCTAATGTGTTGTTTAGATTTAGTAGTCATTAGACAAATACTATTTATTTATTTATTCATACATTTATTTATTTATTTATGTATTTATTTATTTATTTATTCATTCATTTATTCATTCATTCATTGTTCATTCATTTATTTTTAGTGTACAATTATTACTTTTTTATTATCATTTTGTGCTGTATTGTTTAGTTAATAAATGGAAATAAATAACACTTTAAAATAAAAGGAGTGTTATTATATGTAATAAATAGTGGAGTGTTTTGAAATTAATGAATGCATAATAATTGTGATAACGTGAAAACTACTCCTTTTGTACAATTTAATAGGATTTAATAGGCTTATCCCCAATGACGGTTGAGTTTAGGAGTGGGGTTGGATGCCATGCCTCTTTTTAAAAATTATACATTTTCATATGAATTAACCTCTCAACTGACAAAACATAAAATAGTTACGTTTCCTCATGAGAGCAGCCTGTATAAATCACACCAGTGTTGAAATGCCCTTGACAACTTTAACTGTGTTCACAAAGCCAGAGTTCATTTGAAAAAGAAAGATGTTCTTATTAGGATTCTTTGTGTTTTTGTGAACTGTCTCTTTGTGTGAACAGCAGTGCATTTTTCCCTTTTCTACAAGACTGACAGCTGTATTTTGCTGTTGTGTGAGAGTAGCTTTGGAGATCCTCCCCCTGAGACGCTGTAAACTGCTTTCTCTCTGTTGCTGTTACCGTATTAATGACACCTGACGATCTCGCTGGAGCGAGCGGGAGATGCTACGAGACAGATGATGTGCTCTTCAGCGCTGTGTTAATCGGATCCTATTAGCGAGCGGCTGCTTTATGCATTCATCTCAGTGGACCTCCGATTCAATTGTCTGAAAAGAAATAAACTGAAAGATGCTGCACGGTTGTTTAGCAACCCTGTTACATAACAACAAGCGCTAGTGCTTTTAAAGCAATGGGCCCAAAGATGTCACACTATGAAACATTTATGAAAACTACTAGCCAGAAACGTTTTACACATTACTCTAAGCTTTGTAACACTTGTGTGTTCTTGGTAAGACTCTCTCAACTGGTCATGAGATGTGATATGAACACGTGATGAATAAATAAGTTTTATGTGATCTGATCACAACTGGTCAGCTGAGCGATATGGGCTATATTATGTTATTTTCTATTATTTTTTGGCAAAACAGTATTAACGAGGACATTTTTTGTGTGTCCACAAGGGCTGCACAATATATTGTTTTAATATTGATTTCAGATATAATCACATGACAGGATCTGCAACGTCAAGTTGGGATTTGTGGAATGCCTTATGAAATTGCTGCATAGTTTAACTATTTGAACATGTTTTTGGATGAACTTTTAAGGACTGTAAGATTTTAAGCAAATTTGGGCGCAATAAATTATAAAGTTTAACAAAATTAAACACAATTATACTATTTATACCATAAAGACAGTGTTAATTTACATTTGATTATTGAATTCCTGTACCTCAATACTGTTAGACTAACAAAAAAAGGGATAGACCATTTCAATGTGGTCATGTCATTGGCTCATAAACATTTCATGCTTGTTATTTTACCCAATTCATAACTTTAACAAGGCAATTCAATCATATCTTAATGGTAAAACATCTTAACATTACTCATTATTTGTGGCACTTTTTAGACTCTCGAAAGCTATAGAAATGAAAAATGTAAAACAGGAAATACCTTGGGACCATTGTTTTTGTTTACATCCCTCATAATGGTCTGTATAATTATATAAATAATAATATAATAATTAAATTAAATAATAATTAGATATTTTATATATATATTTTCTTCTTGTTCAAACTACTTACTTAAAATGAGCTGACATAACAGAATCCTTGAGTTTTTTTTGCACCGACTTAATGGTTTTATGTTCCATCCACTTAAAATTGTGAAAACCATTAAGTTTACTAGATTTGCATCGGGACAACATCAAGGGATAGTGTGGAACCCAGCATTTTTCATATTTTTTTGTATAATGCATGTAGATGCACTCTCCTACGAAAACATTCAATCAATGTAAAATCATGAATTCTATTTAAAAAGATTCATCTTGTGAAATTATACTCGTATATCAATATATTTTACAAATATATTTTTCAATGTCTTTTAACCCTAGCATCCACTTAAAACAAGGAAGGTCTTGAGAGAATCTTTAAAGTTTTCTTATTTTTTATTTTTATATTTTACAATAAGTAATCCAGCAGCTGTCTTGGATGCCTACTATCCAGCAGAGCTTAGCTCCAATACTTAAACACACCTAATGCAGCTAAATCAAGCTTTTCTGGATCATATAAAACACAAGCAGATGTGCTGAAGCAGGTTGGAAATAAATTTTGCAGGGCAGTGGAGTTCAAGACCTCTAAAAAAGAAAAAAAAGTGTTGTGACCACACATTGTAACGTTATTTCTGTTTTATTTATGCTGGGCCATAGAGGGCGCCCTTGTGTATAAACACCACATTTGCATTACAGATGAAAAGATAAAGTATAACGATGATGGAAATGGATAAATGGGTCAAACAGGAAGACAATAAACAAACACTTATATGTGGACTAGGTAATCCTGGATATTTTAATAAAAATAAAGTATGTTTATAATACAAAGCTAAAAGACCTAGTTTTTAAAACTATATAGGATACTGGAAAATAGAATGATTTTTTGGGGGGGGAAAAAGCCCATGTCTGGCCACAAAAATGAGTTATTTCAAACAATCGACTTATGATATAGTTGATTTAGAGTGAATGCATGTCAGTAAATCTCAGTCAGTAATAAATAATCAGGCTCATATATGCAAAAAATGTTTAGCACATGTGCTACTTTAATAATTTATTACACATAAATGTAGTTTTTTTTTTTATTGTGAAGAGAATGTTTGCTGGTATATTACAAACGACAAGATATCATCAATCCTTATGCACTACCTCTATGAGGATTTCTTGTCTTTCTTTATGTTTGGTGTGCCCTCTAGTGTTCGGAGGAGATTTACTACTAAACGCGTGAACGCTGAACGTGCTTCCCTGATGAGATGTGCATGGCAATGAAGGGTATAATCAATCCTTGTCATTTCAAAAAATCATTTTTATTATTCTAACTGCAACACTTTTATGTGCTGCTGCATTTTGTGTGACAGTTTAAGCAAAGGCATTTTTTACATAGCATAATAGCAGAGCCATTTAACGTCACAGTAGCAGGCTTAAGTATTTTCACTATTGATTTGCAATTTGGCAAACATTTGTAGCAAATCTACATTTTAAAGAGCTCTGAATGCTACGGGAGCCGCTGAGTGAGTAGGGGCCGGATAAGCAAGCAATCTTCACCATGCCAAAAGCAACTGATCTAAAGGGTTGTGTAAGAGAGGATTGTAGGTTTCATTCTCCGCCGTTTGTTTTCACCCTCAGCTTTGTCTGTTATCAAAGGGGTTTCTTTATGCTGGGTAATCCAGCTTTGGCTGAAAATGACTTGGCCACTTAGTTTCTGAAGATGGCTGTTGACGTGCACCTCAAGTAAAGTGTAGGCTTGGAGCCATATTCATGTTTTCTAATGTTTTATGGCATCAGAAATACAACACACTGTTGCATTACTAAGCTGAACAGCATGTCACCTCTCACTTATTGTTTCTGCCCTGTGGGAGCTTGTGCAGAGCTCATGCTGCCTGTCACTCCTTATTCTATTTCAGTATTTACCCAGCATAAAATATCTTGTGTTTGGCTTGATTTTTAGCTTCTGTCCATGACACCAGCATAAATATGCAAACATGATTTGCACACATCTGAACATACAGGCAATGGATTGATTTGACTGAAAAATAGCTATATATAATGTAAAATAAAAAATAAAAGCTGAGAAATATCTTTTACACAATCTTATTATCTTTCAGGATAATCCAGTGTCATTTCTGGTTGAAATAAACTTACTGGTCGAATAAAAGAAAGTAAGTCAGATTGAATTTGCTAGGGTTATGAATAATATTGAGTTTGTATATGTGTGTATTTTAAGTTAAAACATGAATAAATAAATTAATTTAAATAAAATGTGTATTAGGGTTGGGCCGATAGACGATGCCATCGTTCATCGCCGATGGCCAATAGACAACATGATGCTGAGCCGGCATCGCCGATCCTCCTCTCCACCCCCATTGCGAACCCGCTTGTGAAAAAAAACACATTTAGGCTCCGTTTACACCAAAGGTGCTCTATTGGATTGACACCTGGTAACTGTAAAGGCCATTTGAGTACAGTGAACTCATTGTCAAGTTCAAAAAAACAGTTTGAGATGATTCACGCTTTATGACAAGGTGCGTGTCCTGCTGGAAGTAGCCATTATAAGATGGGTACACTGTGGTCATAAAGGGATAGACAAGGACAGCAACAATCCTCAGACAGGCTGTGGCATTGACACAATGCTCAATTGGTACTAATGCCACACCACCACCAAAAGCCTGAACCTTTGATACAAGGCAGGATGAATCCATGCTTTCATGTTGTTGATGCCAAATTCTGACCCTACCGTTCGAATGTCGCAGTAGAAATTGAGACTCATCAAACCAGGCAACATTTTTTTCTATCTTCTATTCTCCAGTTTTGTTGAGCCTGTGTGAATTGTAGCCTCATTGAATCATTGTTTCCTGTTCTTAGCTGACAGGAGTGGCACCTGGTGTGGTCTCCTGCTGCTGTAACCCATCCGCTTCAAGGTTGGACATGTTGTGTTTTCAGAGATGCTTTTCTGCATTACTCGGTTGTAATGAGTGGTTATTTGAGTTACTGTTGCCTTTCTGTGAGCTCATACCTGTCTGGCCATTCTCGTTTGATCTCTGGCATCAACAAGGCATTTGTACCCACAGAACTGCCACTGGATATTTTCTCTTATTCGCACCATTCTCTGTAAACCCTAGAGATGGTTGTGCGTGAAAATCCCAGTAGATCAGCAGTTAAACGCTCAAACCAGCCCGTCTGGCACCAACAACCATGCTACGTTAAAAGCCATCTTTCTTCCCCATTCTCACCAGTCTACATGCCTAAATGCATTGAGTTGCTGCCATGTCATTGGCTGATTAGAAATTTGCGTTAGCGAGCAGTGTACGAATAAATCTTATAATTGAATATTTGTATTACATAATAAATCAGTGTTTTATTTTTTATTTATATGCTCATTTATTTGTTCATGTGTATTTTTCATTTGAACATTTTTAATTTTATTAATTAAATTTAAATAGTTTATTTTGTCATTTTAAAACACTTTAAACACTCAAATACCGGACTTTTAACTAGACTTGGGCTAAGTCATGTTTTTGTGCTTGTCACCTATAGCACTGGAGGTCAAGGGTGAGAAGTTGAATGTGGTGTTTTCTATTTATCCAAGGGGAATTGCCATCAGTTTGCCATATGGCCCTTTACACATTATCTAACCAGGGAGGGCAGACGACACATGGCTGGCAGAGCTCTTCGACCTCCAGTATCAGTTTCATGACTTTTCTGTGTGTTTATTCACAGCTGCATGTCAGGACGCCACCCACATAATCTGTCTTGAGTAGAGTGTTCTGGATGCCTGGTGTGGATCGCTGTCAATCCTCTGACCTAATTGTAGTAAATCAGGCTTGTCTCGATGTGTAAAATAATATTAACAGTCACATCATTTCTTGGATCTGTGTAATAGGTGTTAATATCAGGGCCTTAAAATGTCAGTATGGGGTTTTTGTTCATGTGGGTTGTATATGAAACCAGGAAGAAGCAGAGATGTTCTGAAACACAGTGACGTGATTGGAGGGACTGAGTCATCTGAGATGAAACCTCTGTGTGTTGACAGCTGGCTCTGTGTTATAACACTCGATACACAATGCTGCTATTTTCACTGCTGTAGAGATTCTGGAACTTAGGAAACACCTACAGTTCACACTGAATGCTGATTTAAAGCCCAGCAGCAGTGCCAGTAATCAGTCTTCTAAAAGATTAGCTCTAGGGAGATCATGTTTCACCCTCAATTAAGCTTTTTATACAGTATATAGCACTAAATAAGAAATGAAAGCATACATGTTTGTAATCTACAACGGAATGGTATTTTTAGGATTTTACTAACTCTTTCAACTAAACAAATTATGATAATCAAATCTGAGCTTTAAAGTAAAGGAACCAGCCATCATTATTCAAATACATACAGCAACATTACAGATTCTGAAGTTGACTATATTATCCCCTATGCTAAAAAGTCTTTCAGATGGAGTGCTAGTGTCTGAGATGCACAAGAAAAGAAACCAAAAAGCCATTCTGGCAACATCCTATCATGTTTTTTTTTCCGTTTTTTTTATACAATCTCCTCACTACTGCTATATGACACTCATTTTCGCATGTTTGGTTATTCAAACCTGAAGTGACTAGCATGAGCACGTGGTTTCCTTCACTATTTTCTATGGCATCTTGTAATTGTGTGACCATGAGGGTGACAAACTGAATTGAGATGTACAATTTATATCACAGTATTTATTTTTAATTTTTTGTTTTACAGCCTGCCCTGTGTTGTTTAGTGAAACAATTTATTTAGCAGCGACTCACATGCAGTCTTGTACATCCCTGACAGAAAAATTGACATATTTTCATTACTTTCTAATAGGGCTGCACAAGATATTGTTTCAGCATCGATTTCACAATTTGTACGTTCACAATAGCCACATCGCAGAATATGCAGTGTTGAGTTTGGATTATTATAGTTGATCAGCACCACAATTCAGAATACATAAAATTTGCGTAGTCACAAACCAGAGGGAAACATTATCCTTTGCATGTGTTTTAAAGGCATTTCAAAAGAGTTTAAAGCATTCAGGTGTTATTTTATATTTCGTTTGATTATTTGATTTCTGTACCTGAAAACTGTTTGACTCTTTAAAAAACCATAAAGTCCTTTGTTTCACTTTTTTTAAATGCACTATATTTCACATACCAGTTAATGAGAGAGGATTAATTCCACAGGAATGAGCAGCACTTTATTAGTACAGGATGTCCATCGTGAGGTCAGCATGCAGGAGGCATTCAGGCAAGTTAATGGCCAGCAAATCTGTCACATTCCATGGGCTTTAGGTTGGACCACTGAAGTGTTTGTTTTTTTATAACAGGGTCACAAAACTGGCCCCAGGGGTATCACATTCTGTGCATATTCCAGAGCGTAAAACTTTTTTTTTGAAGTAGAATTTAAGAAAGTCTATTTTCTACGATGACCGGGAAGTGCAAAACAACATTACAAAGTGTGAAATATCCCAAACTGTAGACCCGCGTAGCTCAATTAGATAAGTCTGTTGGTACTTGTGCAAAACCTTTTGACTTGGGTTCGAATCCCGTTGATTACATGTCAATTATAATTATTTTGTTACATTAATTTTGGTTTATACTGTTCTGCTACACAGATATTAAAATCAATAATGTTTACACTGACATCGAGTAATAAAAATCTTTATTTGGTATGGGCATGTTTTGTTGCTGTGAAAAAGTGATGAATCTGCAAATATAAATAGTTTACATCTGGAAAGGGGCCTCAGTTAACACGGTCACCAGTTAAACTGTAACACCGGCTTCATTCAGTTTACTGTTAAGAGTCCTCAAGCAGATTTTTACACCGTGTAGACTTGACATCATGTCCACGATTATAGAGTACGAGTAGCCCTCGTTAAAATATTAAACACATTGATGCAGTGTGTCTGGTGTTACCATCTTCTCCACGTCCTTTATAAACTCCAAACACCGACCACATGCAAGAGCAAAACTGCGTTAAGCTGCTCATGTGTTTGCCACAAAACGGGCAAAACAGCCCTCGACCGCAGACCATGTTTGGTCACCATGTACTCCACAGCATGAATTTACCGCGCTCACCAACAACAACAACAACTTTCCCCCGCGTCACTCCCGGTGTGGTACATTCCACGTCACTTCCGGTGTGTGGTACATTCCCTTTCAGTAAGGAATCTGTAATTGTAAATTTGTTTCGGGACTTGTAAAAGTGTTTTGCGTCTTGTTAATTTTTTTCTAAAATGTAAATTTGTTTTGTCCTTGGTAAAATAGTTTTTCCTATGTAATTGTGTCTGATGACAGGTAAAAATGTTTTTCAAAATGTAAATTTGTCTCGAGCTTTGTAAAAGTGTATCACACTTTGTAATGTTGTTTTGCACTTCCAGGCCACCGTAATTTTCGGTTATAAGAAGACTCTCAGGACATTTTTTTATTTTTTTTTTAACGTTTTTGGCTGATAGAATATTAAAGCCCTGGTTAAAAAAAAATGTTTGTAAGCCTAATGAAGCAGTAATCACCTTGTTAAATCTCATGTAGTTCAGCTGGAGATGAAGTAATTAATGTAAAGTATGCTTATGTTTTATGGTCAGCCCATTAAAATAGATCCAGTCATCTGCTGCTGGGCGTACAGTAAATGCAGTTCTGGCAAGGTATAGTATTTATCTTTCATTTTACAGATGGACTCTCTAATCACAACAAAGCCAGCTCCTTACATCTGTGAAGGACATCTGCGAACATTCACATGGCCTGCTGTTAGGCCCAAAGTAGGTGGTATCCAGGATTTGAAGGAATCTGACATAGACACTCCATTAGCATATTTCTTATATTAGTCTAGCAGATGCTTCGCTATATTGCTGCGTCATGTAAATGCTGTAGAAGTAGTTTTAAAAAACAAATCTGATAATTAAAGCCTTGTATAATGAAGCTGGATTGTAACTTTATGGTACCTTTGGGTTATGTAAATGTAATTGAGGTCAGCTATTAAGAGCTGTGAGTAGAACTGGAGCTTTAATATCAGTTGCGTGATCCAGAGACTTGACTCAGACTGTCTTTTAAGGCAAACTTTCTTATCTTAATACACACTGCCCTTAATCAACTGCAACATTTTGATCTTCCTCCACTTTTTTAATTTCGACATTGCGCTAGACTAGATCTCTCTCTAAAATGCAAGGAACTATCTGTTGCCTTTTCCTTTTTATTGAAACTTCAATATAATATAACCTAGACGGAGCAGTTTAACTTGACACAGACTTTCAAGAAAGCATGACTATAAACAGTTGAATTTCAGTGAAATAAATAAATGAAAGTCAGAATTATTAGCCCTCCTGAATTATTAGCCCCCCTGTATATTTTTTACTCAATTTTAGTTGAACGGAGAGAAGATTTTTTTCTTCAAACTGTATTTATTTATTTATTTATTTATTTATTTATTTTTGCTTCAACTGTAACTAATAGAGTTGGGAACCAAAATACTTATATAATCTGTATTCACAGTAGCGAATTAACATATGAATTTCGGTGCCTATTTTTGGTGCCACTGGAGCTATAACAAAGACGTAAGCAGCATCAAAGGGGTACATCAAAGGCACACACAGGTAACACACAGGTATGCGTTGTCACACCACCTCTAAACTTTTAATTCTAAACAACTTTAAGGGATATGGTCGATGATGTTAGGCATTTGTTCTTGTTGATTAGGAATGTATAGAAGGCAACACAGTACAGCAAATGCGGTGAGCGACTCCCTTCGGATTCATCAACACGCACTATCGCATTGTTTAGTTTGTTTTTGATTTAAGTCGGATTACGGTCATCAAAAATCGCTGTTTACATGGTCAACTCTTTGTACAGAGTATTGTCTTAATCGTATTAAAATCAGAGTAAGGCTGCACAATTGAAAAAATAAAAAAAAGATCATGATCTCGATTTGACCCTACACACGATCTTGATTCAGCTTTTTGTACGATTCAGCCAATCATATTTTCAAGGTCAGGGTAGAAGCAAGGCAGTCACACAAATCTCCACAGCAACATTGACACCTTAAAAGTGTCACATACTGTATTTATAAGGTGTAATTCACCCAAAAATTTCATTTCTGTCATCATGTAATGATGTATTCGTGGCCGTGAAATCACACGTGAGCTGACCGCCAGCTGTTTGTTTACTTCCGATAACCAGTGTTGCCAGATGTAGCTGACTGTTTCCAGCCTAAAACCCGCTGAAAACTAAAAAGCACCGCCTAACAATCTATAGTCTCGTTGGGAGATCACAACTGTTGTAAGAGTTTGTATGTGGAGAACAGGGGCTGTGGCACCTCTTTGGGGGATCATAACAGGTTTATAAGTGAAGACCAGGGCTGACGGGCACACCGTTACAAAAACGTCCAGTTTTACACTACGCGCCTATGTCATTTTTTTACAATCCGGCAACATTGCCGAGAATGCGCGCTTGTGCGTCTATGACGCCTACTTTAGTGAACAGAAGCTGTATAGGGTGTGGACAACAGGTAATGAAGTTGTAAATAACGTTCAGTTTGTTGCACAGAGCGATCGTTTGAGGGCCGTGCGGTAGGTTTGATTTGCATGTATGTTTTTTTCTTTTTTCTCACAGTGACTGCAGCCATGAGCTGCACTCGGAAGTGAAAGTGAAACCTGTGTGCAAATCATTTGAATGATCATATCGCATTTTACAGTTATGATTGCGACAAGGTGTTTTTTCTCTCATAGCGAACACATGTTGTTGTGGATGAAAATAAATGTTTACTGTGTCAGTATAACAACCCTAGCCTATATATAATGTTGAATATAATGCAAGAAGGAGTCTAATAATGACAAAATTCTAACTTTACCAGTGAAAACAAAAGGTCTAATAATGTTGTCAATGACAAATGACAAGCACATGTATCATATAACAAATCAACTTCAGAATTATGAGTAGTTATATTCTGATGTCATCATTTTATTGTGAATTAACAAATAGGACAAATTGAAAGTCTGTTCAAGTCCACCATAATAACTATACAAAGTTTTGCATTTTAAGCAAACGTCGACCTACACACACACATAATTGTGGCATTATTAAACCGTAATGGTGATCGATTAGCACTGTAGAAAATGAAGAGCAGAATGGTCTGAGCTTTAATCTTTCAATGCTTTTTAGTATTTCAATCTACAGACGTAAAGTACGTTACGTACTGAGGTATTTTATGAACCATGATAATGGACAGATGCTCAGCGTTACGTTTGTTTAGCCGGGTGGATCATAGAGGACTTCTGATCACTGGGATTCTGTCTTTGCACAAGAACATCTGTCCTTGGTGCATTTTATGGTTTCCATGGGAACTAATTTAGATCTACAGTATGAAAAATTTCTGTGAAAATAAAACCAAAGAGAATGCAGGAATGACCGTCTAAATGCTAAAACAAAAACCACCTAATAAAGCGTTTTGATAATGTACGTAAAAAGCTTGATTTAATGATGTCACACAAACACACACACACACACACACACACACACACACACACACACACACACACACACACACACACACACACACACATCAGTATATTTAATTATCGCGAGAGTTAAACCAGTTTTGGATGGCTTAAATGAAAGAGTATTATATGTTACAAATGTCTGCCATAGTCTTTGTCTCAGTTTAGTTTCTTCTTCTTGCACAAAACTCTCTCTTCTAATCAAAATCACAGGATAAGAGTTTGTATTATTCATGCCTGGTTGAAGATATGACAGCCAGGATCATAAATCTACAACACTTCCTCTTCTACACTTCCTCTTCTCTGGCTGCATGATTGTAAATGAAAAGAGGAAGCTTTAGTAAAACCATCTACACTACACCATCTACCTTTTTAGTCAAGTTATGAATAAAACGATTGAAACAAAAATACAATGATTCTGTACAATGGCCTAAGCTGTATGGGTTGTAAATAAAATACATTTTTGTTAGTGTTGGACCACATACAGTAAATATTACTAATTACTAATGTATCATTTTAGTACTATTTACGTGTTATTGTAATAAAAGACGTTGCATATTATTTATTTTATTTCTAGTAAAAGTTTTACTATAATTTTTTATTCCTTTTCTTTAGCTTTTTTCCTTATTTTTTTATTTCAGGTTTGATTTAAAGGCATAGTCCACCCAAAACTGTAATTTTTGTAATAAACTGTAATAAAATGAAAAATATTCTGTCATTATTTACTCTCCTTTTACTTGTTTCAAAACGTGTGGTGCACCGATATGGATTTTTTTGGCCGATATCGATAACCGATAACTCTTAAGATTTAGAGGCTGATAATTGATAAATTAGCCGATAAATATAAATCTTTCAAAATGTTATATTTTTATACAGTGAACAACTAATTTTATTTTAAAAACCTCAGAAGTTTGAACTTAGCTTATAAACTGAATAGCCTATTTAAAGCAAAAAAGCAATTTAAAACTCCATGGTGATTATATAGACCTGTATTCACAATTTCACATACATCAGCATGCTAAAAATAAATGATTTCCAAATTAACATGCAGCTTGATTGTTGCAAAAAAGGTTAAATAATATAATGGATTTTAATTAACAAACAAGTTAAATAAATATATTTTAAGTAAAATAAAAAGTGAAAGAATTAATACCAGCTCAAATGTTCTTTTATAAAACATATTACAAATATGTACAAATATGTAAGGTCTGAAAAAAAAACTTTTAATGAGGCGTTTTGGCAGTTCAGAGCCCCCATACAAGCGAAAAGTTAAACACTGATAGTATCACCTTAGAAAATGTGGCATAAATTTGCCCCATTTGCTGTTTTAGATTCTTTTGAACACATGTACTGTAGGTGCTGATCGTCAATCAGACAATGCTTCTATGTTCATTCTTGCTGTCAGTTGTGGAAAGATGATCTATAAAAAGTTCTGTACAATTGCATAATCTATCGGTTTAAAGATATTGGACTAATTTTAATATTAAATCGATAACGATAACCTTAAAAATAGCATTTAACAGCTGATATTGATATGCCCTCAGATATACCATGCATCCCTATTTCAAACTTTTCTTTCTTTGGTTGAACACCAAAGATATTTTGAAAAATGCTTAAAACCTGTAACCTTTGACTTCTATAATATTTGTTTTTGTTGCAGTCAATGGTTATTGGGTTTCAGCTACAGGTTTGTGGTTTTATAGAGGTGTGTTTTCGACCAATCCACCTACGACAGGACATATTATTCTCCAGTTTTTTTATCTGTCACTCCACCCACCTTGAAATCGTATTGGCCAAAATTCCTGCTATGTACCAAGCCTTACGGTTTGATTGGATGGGATTGGGATTTATCACACTGCATTTTTGCTTCAGTTATTTTATTCTAAAAGGAAGCCTCATTATTTTTCAGTAGGAGTTTCAATGGTACCTGTTCAGCTTCAGTCAATTGATTTCGATTTATTGTGAGGCTGTGTGCAGTTCTGTTTCAAATGTGAGTCTGTCTCTGTTACTGATCCAGCTGCAGGGTCTCCATATCTAAAGAACGGCATTTCAAAGATATCCCTAAAGCCTTTGCTTCTAGGAAGATGCAGTTTAGCATGCTGTACCCGACCATGAAAACAACCTCTCTCTCTCTCTCTCTCTCTCTCTCTTTTCACCCTGTGGCTCATCACAGTCTTCTAGATTAGATTGTGACTTAGAGAGTGGTCTAGTTTCTTCTATTGCTAAAGTAGACTTTGAAATGAAAGCTTCTTACGTCAGTGTTCATGTTGTGTATTGTCCATTTATTAGTTTGATGTGCTGTGGTATTGCTGAATGGCATGCATGCTTACAGTGGAAGAGAACAACACTTTTCCTCTGTGTTCTGCTTCTCTGTAAAAAAGACACAAAGGTGACTTGACTGGCTCAGAAATGTAGACTGAAAGGAGCGCTGAGACAAACAATGTTTCTCTGTTAGCAAGATCAGCACTGTAATCAGAGCTGTACCATTAAAGCGCTTAGCACTGTAAAAGTGCCATTCTAACCAAGTACTTTGCTAAGCGACCAAGAGTGAGCTTTTTATTTAATGTAACAGTCTCGAGAACTGTGACGGGTATAGCAGAGCTACAAAATTTAAAGAACGAGCATTAAAGGGATGCACTGGGATTTCGTAACACATTGAAGACTACAATCTGGTTATTTAAATCTCTATACCTTCGTTGTCATACTTCGGGAGAGTTTTGATTTTACTGCAAAATTATCTGGGTCGACTATGAGCAGCAAATGGATGCAAAAAGCATGCAAACAATAGAATTGATTTTACACTATGTGTTGTGCTATATTTATTTTTAAGCCATTTAAAAGCAATATTCTATACAGATTTGAAGCCCTAAGTTTTACCAACAAAGGCACAGCACTATCAATCTCCTTTAATAACTGCCATTAGTTATAACATTTATTATGAGTAAATGTTAAGAGAAAACTTTTTTTTAAAGCCTTGAACATCATGAGATACAATATATGATAAATGAATTTACATGGAACTGACCCTAAACCCCTAAGAGCAGATGTGAACAGAAATAAATTGAAACATTAAAACATTAGTCATTTAAAAAGTCATTTTAAACAAGGCTTTTGCAGTTTTCTCCCAGTTTTGTGGATCAAATAGATATATAATATTTTCATTACTATTTTAATCAATTTAATTCATGTTTATTTCTATAGCGCTTTTACAATGTAGATTGTGTCAAAGCAGAGTAATATAGAGGTTCTAATACATTGAAACCGTGTCAGTGCAGTTTTCAGTTCAGTTCAGTGTACTGTCATTCAAATTTTACTGCTGAAAGTCCAAACACTAAAGAGCAAATCCATCGATGCGCAGCTCTACTAGTCCAAAACCAAGCTACACAGTTTTGACAGTGGAAAGGAACAAACTTTACCAATCGACGAAAGTGAAGGAAATAAAACCTTGAGCAGAAACCCGGATCAATTGGGCATGACTATTTCTCCTTTGGCCAACTTCTTGTGCAGAGCTGCAGTCTAAGTGCCAGAGGCTGGAGAATGTTGATCATAGAAAAGCTGCAGGTCTGAGTAGATCACTGGGTGTTCAGGCTGCCCCATGGGATCAGTGTGGAGACTCGTTTGTCACATTTTATGCTGGGGTTAGCGCATTGTTTGGTACAAACATATTTATTGCATAAACAGCTTGCAAGTAAAAGTTTTCTTTCATCAAGCTCTTTGTCTTTAACCAGCTGTCGTCAGCAGTTACATTGGATGACAGGCATCTGTAAGCCTGATGATATAACTGTTTAGTAGGGTTGGGCAATAAAATCAGTATTGATATTTATTGACCAAACACTATTGTCAATATCGATTAAAAAAAAAAAAAAAGTTTCGGTATGAAGTTTCTGTATGAATCGCTATTGTTTTATTAAAATGTGGCTGCTGAGCGCATGCCTTGGAAGCAATGCCAATAAGCTTAGGGTCTAAGTTTGTCATTTCCAATGGAGGCAACACATGCAAAAATGAATGGCATACAGCAGCAGTGAAGAGATTGTAAATAAAAAAGGATGTAAGGATGTGGCTTTTGGTTTCTTTTCGATTTTTTTTTTTGTCATATATAATCATTCAACTTGGATGTTTAGCATGTATTTGAATAATCGTGGTTGGTTGTATTATTTAAAAGCTCAGATTTGATTATTGTCATTTGATTTGATTAACAGAGTTTGAGGTTTAATGTATCATTATTATTCACACCTTACAGATGTTGATCTACCTTAAAGTTTGCTTTGATTGTTCAGCGTTTACACTTCATCATTGCACACTCTTTGTAACATTTTATTTATCAAGTTTAAGAGTCTCTAACACTCATGTTTATTTTATTATAAAGAGATCAGATGTTTAGTTTAAATATTTTTGTTTTTGAATATTAAAACTTTTTGCTTTAGTAATGTTGATCAATTTAAAATGAAATGAAACAATTGTTGTTATTAATGTTCCTAAATGTATTGTTAAAAAATGTTCAATAATTATATCGAATGATATGAAACATGATATTGTAATAGTTTTTTTACTGTTTAGTCTCATAAAAATGCTTTCGAGCTGAATAACTGGCAGAGTCTATGGAGATTTTTAAAGTGGTGCCTACCTACAGTATAACATTTTTTTCCACTTACAAGCAAACTGCTTTTTGAGGCAAAGTCTAAATATAATCCCTTCCCAAAAGGAATTTGTTGAAGTAAATACATTGAAGATGAGCAGCAAGAGAGTCAGTTGAGCAAAGACAGCTTGTGTCTTCATAAATAGTATTTTATTCAGTCCTCCACCTACTTCCATTTAACAGAATAGCATCTTGGCTTTATGCTTAGTGTTACATCTTTTTGAGCAGACCTATGTGTGGCTTGTGTGTAAAAAGAGAATAGTGCCTGTGGTTGTCTCCTGTAGATAATAACAAGACCCGCGTAGTATCTGTGCTCACAGCCTTTTGCAACTCGCGTTATGCAGAGATTTGTACAGATCCCCAGTTCCCTGTATGTTTGTTTATTAAATATTTGGACTAATTTGATTACGCTTTCAGCTACCAGTAAGGCTCTGAGCACCGTTTAGCACATTTTGCCATATTTCTTAAACCATTCCACAGAATTATGCAAATTTTTTTTCTCCCTCTCTAAATCAGCTTGGAAAAAGCAAAAAAAGATTCCATCTGGGTCTGCTCATGAGTAAAATCATGATTTGGATCAGTCTCATTTCTGAGATATACTGTAAGCAAACACAGGCACTAACTCAGATTCTTTATATACTAGCACTCTTCCAGTGATGGCCAAAAGCCAAATCAGTCACTACACATGATTCTGTGCTCAAAGTACTGCATGTGGAACTTTCATTCTAAAAAAACTGAGACTAATCACTTAACAAGGTCCTACTACAATTAGTAATAATACATATTGAAAGCTGAGTGAGAGCTATGGGTGGCTTGGTGCATTATTTTTGTATATTATATTAGATATCCATATATATTTTACAATTTAATGAAAGGGCTTTTGAAAAACTGCACCTGTCAGATAGGGCTGGGAAAATGAATCAATGCTTTACAATTTGTGGATCGATAGCTAGATTTTTGGAACATGTGGCAATTCTGTCTGAATTGATTCTCAGCTTTTTGTTACTTCAGATGGATATTCACTGAAATGCTCATGAAGAAAAGCACTTGTACATTCAGTAAGTGTACTTGTTATGTGAATTTTTAGCTGTGGGATTATTAATGTAAACCAAAGGTGTCAAATCCGGTTCCTAGAGGGCGGCTGCTCTACACAGTTTAGTTCCAATCCTGCTTCAACACACTTACCTGTAGGCTTCAAACGAAATGGAGGACTTAATTACTTTGATCAGGTGTTTTTAATTAGGGTTGGAACTAAACTGTGCAGAGTTGCGGCTCTCCAGGAACTGGATTTGACACCTGTGAAGTAAACGGTACACTGTATAACCAGTAGGGGTGTAACGAAAGGCTAGGCAATAAATCGATTTTACTGATGAACTTGAATGTCTAGTTTACATCGACTTGTTTGAATGAAAATTGGTTTTAGCTAAAACATCTGCCTCTGGGATCCCATAGTTCCCTGCGCTGCACATTGCCATAGAAATAAATAACCAACATGGCAGTGAGCAGGGAAGACTTCGTTCCTAGGATAGCTAAATTACATTATTGATGCTGTTAAAGGAACCTTATAAAATTATGTAGAATGATGATGACTGGTAAAAAGTGTTCGTGGAAGCAGTCGGAATGTAGGCTACATTGCAGAAGACATGGGCTGTGTCTGAAATCGCCTACTACTCAGTAGGTACCGCATTTAAATTTACTACTCGACTGTTAGAAAAGTACATTCTATACATTATGATCGTGAGTAGTATGAACGGAGCTTGGATGTACTACATCCACCATTTTGTCATCATGTGACAAATTCACTCCCATTCATCAATTCTCTCACGGTGCGTCATGGGATAGTGTAGTGTGCATTGGATGTGCACTTCAGAATCTCGCCGAAAGTAGCAGGTCATTGGGGTAGTTATCGCACACTTTATCGTTTTTCAAATTCTGTGAATTCGAACATACTACTCAACTCACATATTGTTTATAGCGTACTATATAGTATGGAAGTATCCGATTTCGGACACAACCATGGGACCCAAGACCCATATACCCATCCAAAGTTACAAATAATGACACATCTTACTAGTGATCGTGCTGAATGTTAATCCACCATCTACACTTTTCGAAGAGTGGATAAAAGTCTTCCATTGGCTTCAAGTCTGCTATGAAAAGTCTGTGGGATGGAATTCTCGGGTAACTGTTTGCCACATCTAGCTCGAGCTTCTGTTTAATCCTTTATATAATCGCCAGATGCTGTCCGCCGTGCAAGTGGCAGCTATATGTAAAATTTAACACCACGTACACCATCGCAAACGGGCTTGCACTGACTAAACTATCTCTACTCATGAAAAGACCGATATTTCTATTAACATGACGCATGCATATAATAAGGCACAGTATATGTCAAAAGCATCAGTGTAATATCAGACACCACCCGTGAGAACAGCGCAGTTATATCGTTAACAGATTCATTTATGTCAAGCAGTGTGTGCAGGGCCGGTGATCGGTTTGTGTATCCTTTAGTCACTCAGCTATGTTATTAAAATGTATTTTCTTTTGATAACAGGATTTTGTTGAGACATATTTTCCTCACGCATGTGCATATATGATGTATATTCATCCCAAACCTTCATTGTACAGACGTCACAGTTCGGTTCATGTACTCTAATGGGGAACACAGTCAGTGCAGATGCGAGTTTGTTTACCAGAATTTAACAGAAAAAAACCACAGCGGTGCAACAACTTAAAAGCTATTCAAACAGAATGCAACTTTGCTTCTAAATGCACAAGATATACTGTAGTGCACAGGAAAGGTTTTTTTTAAAGCCTTTTGCTATGTTCCCAGCAAATAAAACGGCTTTCATGCAAACTTTCTACTGTAAACAGAAGCTTGAAATACAAAACTTTTTAAACTTACTGAATCTTAAATTTAATGCACATTGTATTGTTTTTTTGTTATGTTAGGAGAGGATTATTGGGCCTAGTTTTTTCATTTTAATACACTGCCTTCTAATTATAAAGTTTTATTTTTTATTATTCAGTTTTTTTTGTACTTTAGTACCACAAGAAGCTTTTCAGTTCTACAGCTGATTGTGACCGAACAAGTTTGGCTGTTAAAATGAGTAGAAACCAGCAAGCACTAAGGATTTGTTGCTTATTCCTGTTATACCGAAACTGATATCAAACCATGACTTGTGTGTACCATTACACCCCTTATAACAACACTTTTAACAGTGTGCATGATATTTCTTGATTTTCATGTTGTTAGAAAAGAGGTGGCAATCATTTATAGTGTATCGCTAAACTCTAGAGTTCACACTATTTTATTAATGTAAGCAAACACCACACGATGGAGTCATCCGTGAATCAGTGTGTCCACTTTTAAAACATGATTAGTGAAGTGCTGCTGGCTGCTTAAGGTTGAACAGTGAGTCAGCACGAGTGCTGATGACATCATCACTGGCTGCACATGAAAATATATCATGTCTGCTGCTTGTCTTTGTGGCTCTCAAACTCATAAGTTACTCTAACATGTTAAACAGCGCGTAATGCAATGCACCACTCTTTGGCATGTTTTCACTTAGCTGTTAACCTGTCTTTGGTGAATTGATCCAGCCAAATAAAATTTTCATTGACATTTGATCCAAGGGCTCTACTCGCCCGCCTGGCAAAGATTACTTTGTAATTCTAATGAGAAGTCGTGTGTGTGTGTGTGCGTGTGTGCGTGTGTGCGTGTGTGCGTGTGTGCGTGTGTGCGTGTGTGCGTGTGTGCGTGTGTGTGTGTGTGTGTGTGTGTGTGTGTTCTGAGCTTTCACAGACATGCCTCTGGGCCGGTGCTGTAAACAGACTTTGACCTCCTCACCCTGCTCTAGTTAATTAGGCCGGCTTACACAGAGTAAGCTGTGGGATTTCATATTGCAGATGAATACCTAACAGAGATGAATTATGCTACATATTCTTTTTAAAACAACTTTTTACGGCTGTTTTTTGGTGTTGCTATCATAGTTTGTTTGTTAGTGAAAAACTCCAGTGTACATATTTGGCTTTTATTTTATGGCCAGTAAATGAAACTTGAATCATCTTTATTCTATTTTTCTAACCGCCTACAACACCTTGGTAGTATAATGATGGTGACTTTTGTCTGCTCAAGTAGGGCTTTTCTACAGAAAATGTTGCTGCATTTAATATGACATGCTGTTTGCTTCACAGAAACGTGCAATTAAAGCTTTGCCAATACATAAACACAAAGACCTTATTAAGCCTTTATTTTCATTTGCTTTTAAGAGGGCAGCGGAACTGCTCTTGTGTTGACTGTTAAGTTAATGAGCGGCATGGAATATGCATGTCTTGAAGGAATGTTTCCTATGTCTGAGTGCAGTATTCTCTGCTACACTAATGCTGTTTGCTCAGGTCATTGATGCCCAGCCATGCACAGTGCAGAACCACGGGAAATAACAAGGCTCTTCTGCCGCCAGCGCTGCTTGATCCGATGCGTGCCGACAACCGTTTGGAAAACAGGGAGTTTCAAACACATAGGGATTAATTCTTTTTGCCTAATTGAATAATTATAGAATATGTGCCAGGCTGTTTTTCATGTCTCAGTGGCTGACTGGAATTCAGGAGACCCTCATGGAGGATTTGTTTGTACATGAACTCTTTCAGCCCTGTTGCGGCTCACTAATGATGATGCTTCGAGACAGGAGTTTCTAGAGATTTCTCTCTGGCGTTGAATACACTGTGTTGCTATGAATGAAATTAAGATTTATAATATGTCAGTGCACATCCCAAAAACAGAAAAATTTGGGACAGTATGGAAAACACAAATAAAAAGAAAGGAAGAAGTGATTTCTTAATTAATTTTGACTTGTATTACATTGCAGACTGTACAACAAATATTATTCAACGTGTTCCTCCTGATTTTTTATTTTATTTTAAATAAACAAGTATTCCAATTTTGGTTCTTGCAACACATTTAAAAAAAAAAATTTGAAACAGTAAAGCATTTACCACTTTGAAATGATGCCATTCCTTTACTCAACATTTAAAAGACGTTTATGAAGTGTTTAAAAAATGAAGTGTTTCAGGTCTAATTTTGTCCTATTTTTCCAGCAAAAAGTTTTAAGGTGGGCAACAGTATGTGATCTTCATTGTCATATAATGGTGCTTCAAAATTCTCCACACATTCTCTTTTTATAGACAGTCAAGTACCTGTATAATCTTCCTCCGCAACCAGGTCTTTGTAATGTGTGCAGAATGTGGTTTTGCTTTTTTTTTTTTTAAATATGCATGGGTATCCCTGGAAAAGAAGGAAGCATATTGTGCTCTAAAATCCCTATGTACTTTTCAGCATTAATGGTAATTAATAATAATCTAAGGGTGCATGATATTGGAAAAAACAGACATTGCAAGATTTAGTTTTTATGCAAAATATATTGCGATATTGATGTTATCTCATAAGATGATTTTAAAAAACTTAATTTGAAAAGAATTCGTAATTGTACATTGTGATAATTTTTTAGGTATAATATATAGTATAATATACAAATTACAAGCATAAATGAGCAAAGTAGAACAAAGACGCAAAAGAAATGTACAGAGCTTTATGATTTTCTGGATATTCTAACAGAATTGAGGTAAAACAAAATGTATTGTAATCAAACATTGTAATCAAATGTAAATTTATTCTGTCTTTATAATTAACAAAGATAAATAGTATTTTTTAAGCTACATATTTGATCATTTCTTTTGCCCAAATGCTTTATATTAGCTTTAAATCTTAGTCACATGCCTTAAAGTATTTGTTTACTGTAGTAGGGTTAAACTTAGCTTGTGTTCTGAACTGTTTCCTGGGTAATTATAATCAGAACTCAGCATTGCAGATTCAGCGATGTGACCATTGCATATTCACACACTGCAATTTCAATGCTGAAACGATATATTGGGCAGACTGAAGCCATCACAGAAGTGCAAGCAGGGCAACAGTATGGGGTCTTCATTGTCGCATGTTATTTTTGGTTTGAACCACTGAGCATTTACATCTAACATCCATTTGTGGACTTGAGTTTAAATAAAGCTTAATACAGCTTGTGAAATGACTAATGTTGTTTTGGTAAAACATGCACAGCAGTGAAACTCACACAAAACATCACTGCAAGGCAGATGGAAGTGACTGAATCAGGTGAAATATGCATGACACCCAGGTGGTGCTTGTTGCACAGTTCCATCTGATATTCACAACTGCACAGTTGCAGTTCAGTTCCTCGTGGCACAATTTGACTTTTCTGTTGTTTGATGCAATTTTATTATGTTTGGAGGATATTAGCATGCTAGCAGCTTTGATTGGGAAGTGTAGCGGCACCTCGGACAATTATGATTTGCAATGGTTGACCAAAGATAAATCAATTGACACACAACCAATCAATATTAATGGTTAGGGCGTTCATTCAGGGCTGGCTTGTCCAAACTAAGCCATGTAACATACGATTTTGCATCTATCATATGTGTGAATAGTGTCAGACATTCCATCAAGTGTGTGTTTGGGTTTGTTTTGCATCCTTGAAATGCGTTGCATACAAATATTACCACAAGAAAACTTTTGTATTTATTTTATTTACATGCATGTTGGAAATGATTTCTAAAGAATTCAGCATTAAGTTTTTTGACATTAACAGTCATCTTATGTCGCTTATCCTTTTACAATAAACATGTTTATTTAGAGGTTTGTATTGACTGTTGAGTTCTAGTGTAGCACTGAAATTACATAGTCAAAATTGAACATTTAGTATGCACTTGCAATAGCAATAGCATTCGTTATTGGCGTAGAGCGAGCAGAACTGTTGCGCATGGAGAAAACTTTCAATGCTTTTCTCACCACTTTTGGAGCTTGTAGCTACAGTTGAAGCAGAGCAGGAAGCCGGGGATGCAGGAACACTGGAAGATGCTTCCACAACAACACCGAGGCGCCGCTTCAAGTGAAATATCAGATTAGTCGTACTGCCTGTGTATTTTAGAGATGCGCGGCACATTTTGCAAATTGCATCTGTCCTGTCAAGTCGTCCATCCTTTTTGCAAAATCCATAATGTTGCCATACTTTAGATTTAAAACTCAGTGAGAAATAAAATGTTTGTTTTGCGTCTCGCGCTTTCTGAGGGCGCTCCACTAGCTTCATCCGCACACCTGATACACTGAGTTGTAGTGTAAGTGTACATATCCGCAAGTCCGTTGCTAAGGCTTACTTTATGTAGGTCGATTAAATTATGCGCCAAAAACAGGTTGACAACACTTGCTAATAAATAAAAAATACATTCTATATTAAAAATATAAGCTGTATCTTGGAAAAACGGACGCATCTTGCAAAAACCAATGCATCTCGATTTGCTTCCAAAATTTCATTCATCCTCTGCTGCTCTACCGATGCACGCGCATGACCGCGTATCGATACATATTGGTTAATCTTTCCATCCCTAATATATTCAGATTTTACCCAAACCCCTGGACAGCAGTGATATGTAATCTAGGTCTTGAATACTGGAACAGTGTGCATAAGTCTTCTGGGAGTAGAGAATGACCACAGGGCATCATGACTCTCCTGTAGACATCACATACTGCATAGCTGATTTGATCTGCGCCTTCCTAATTTTAACTCTAGCAGATTTTAGGCTGCGTTTCAAAACCTTGAGAGTTTCGGAGCTGGACAGCGTTTTTGGACTTTAACACCAACGATGCACTAAATAGCCTTCTAGGTCAGCAGCTCTCCAGATTTTAGGACGTAAAACACATACTGTACACACACAGATTTGCTTTTGTGAATTGCGGGGACATTCAATGGGTTTCCATCGATTTATGCTCTGCCAACTTTATTTCCTGTTGCTCTAGCCCAACTCTAGACTTAACCCTACCCCTTCCCTGAAACTGTGCAGATTTATAAGCCTTTGTTGAAAAAAAAAGACATTAGCAATGTCCTCATAATTCACCATGTCCTTGTAATACATGTCCTACCCATGTAGTTTGTGTCCTGATATGTTACAAAAACGCATGGACACACACGACAGGAATCCAGATGCAATGTTATTTGTAAGGTTGTAGATTCATATATGTGGCAATAAAAACTGCGTACATGTGCGGTAAAAGTGCTGAGTCAAATCTCTCACTCGGCTGATAACAGAGCCAAATACACACACACTGAGCGTGTTTGCAGCACAGACCTCCACACAGGATGAAATACCGTTCCTCTGGCCTTCTTCCAATGAAGAAAGGAAACAGGTTTGCAGTGAAGAGTGGTAAGGTGGTAGAGGGCTGGAAATGTGATTAGAGTGTCAGCAGGGCGGTGAGCAGACGGATGGTAATGCTTGAAATGGAGCCCCATGTCACATAAATATTCCTTGGTCGAAGCTTTGTGGGGTAATACAGACTGCTTGTTTTTGTCATGGCGATGCAGGTCACACACACACACATGCATATTTGCTATTTGTTTAGTTTGGACACATATACTTTCTTTTTATTAGGGTTATTTTTTATATTCTGTGTGGGCGTATTGTTCATGCCTATATTTCTTTGTTTATATCGCAGCAATACTGACACGCAAACTTTAGCTCGTGAGTTCATGCCCTCGTGTAAAGGAGCTGTGGGCTGAACTGCTCATGAAGTATTGTTGTAAGAAAAATGAACTGGAGTGGCCTGGGTAGAGTATTAGGAACTAGTAAATTCTCATTTTCTCTCTGTTACAGTACAGAGGAGTTTGAAGTGTGATTAGATGTCATTGAGTGGTCAATCAGCCCCCCGCTGAGCTGATAAGCACTGCCAGCCTTTGCGTCTGACCAGATGCGACCTCTAATAGTGCTGCTATAATGAAGTTGTAAAGTGCAATGGCTTTGCCTTGAGGTTACTAGATGCTGGTTTGAGATCTTATTCATTTTAAGTAACTGTAGCACACTATTTTTGTAGCACAGTGGTCTGCAACAAATTCAGGAAATTACGTATTAATTAATTGAATACATTTTCATTAAAAAGCATTTCTAGATGGATCCACTTTTTTATTCAGAACTGCTTTAAATCTTCAATGCAGAGATTCAGCAAGACGCTGAAGATTTGCTCCATATTGAGTTATCTGTGATCAGCATCTCCTGTTCCACTTCATCCTAAAGCTGCTTGTCTGACTGTAGAAGCCATTTGAGTTTATTGAACTCATTGTCATTTTCAAGAAACCAGTTTGGGATGATTTGAGATTTGTGACCAGTAGCCTAAATTTTTGGTACAAGTAGGATGAATTCATGCCTTTGTGTTGATAATTTGCTTATTATCTGAATGTTACAGCGGAAGTTGAGACTCATCAGTCCAGGCAACTTTTTCCAAAACTTTGTTGTCCGGTTTTGATGACCCCAGTCTGGGTTGCATCTTCAGATTTCTAGCTCCTAGCAAGACAATAGTGGCACCTTTATGGTCACACTAATTTCATTTCTGTTGTGAATGGGCCAACACTTTCAACGAACACCCTTTTTTTTCTTGAAATCTTTCCCTGGTGTAGGTTGAGGTAGAATTTTTGCCATTTGTTAGGCAATTGTTGTCCCACATTTTGGTCAGTTCAATGCAATTTAATTCCATTCAAAATGTACATTTATTTGTATAAATCTTTTCAGAATATTTGTTATTTCAAATGAGTTTTAACCTGCTGTGTACAGTATATAATGTACTTTTAATAATCAATATCATAGTATACGATGCATTTTTAATGAAGAGACAATATGTAGCTTAAGACTTTGTACTGTAGTTTAAAGTCCTCTTATTGATATCATCTCTTCATGTCCTCGTAGGGTTGGCAAGTCTTTAATTTAGTTTTATCCTCAGAGTGTGTCTAAGCTTCAGACATGATCAGTAAGACTATTCTATTGTTTAGGAGCCATATATGAAAACGCATGACCTCTTGTAGTGGTAATAGTACTACCAAAAGCCCTGACTTTTGAGTTCTAATGATTGTAGTGAGACAGAGGACCTGTTGAATAAACAGGAGCTAGACCACATGGAGTTATGTAAGATAAAATGCAAAATATAACAATCAAAATGTAACGATTAATACAGTACTTAACAGGCGGTCAGTGTAAGGAAGATAAAATGGGGGATATGATCATATTTTCTTTACCCGTTAAGAAATGTGTCTTGTGCAGAGGTGTCCAATTTTTTTCTCATGAAGGGCAAAAAAACAAACTTGATTGGTGGTGGGCAGGAGCTAAATATACCAAACTGTATTAAATTAAGGTTGCCATGGTAGCTTCATAATTGAATCTTATTTATAAATAAATAGGAAAAAAATAGTTTTAATTGTATTAATAATTAATTTTTAAACATTTTATACGCTTTTGCACATTTTATACTATACTTATGTTACAAGCATAGACTGTAAAATATATGGACGTAGTGTCCGTGACGTCACCCTTAGGTTTCTAAAGAGCGCAAAAGAAGCCACAAGTAGGCGCGGCCAACCGTCGCCATTTTGTTTGCGCGTCATCACACCCATGGCGGGATACCAAACAAGGGCAAAGAGGCGGAGATTGAGCGGAGCCACAGACACGTGATGGCATTTTGCTTGGACCTGGTTCAGACACACTTTACTTTGGGAGAAAAGCTTAATACTTTATCACCTGTGACTCGTTTGTGTTCTGACCACTTGTGCTTGGTTGTATACTATATCAATAAAGTGTTTAGACTTTTAAAAACACTGCTGTAATACATTGAGCCACTAAACATTGTTCTTTGACGTTTTTCAACAGGAGGAAAACGCAAATTACTTCCAAACACTTCAGATATAGTCTATTTTAGTTAATGTAAGACTATTGATGAAATCCAGCATAACACTGTATGATAAACGCTCCAGATGACTTTTCTAGAGCCTACAGCTAATCAATCTGACAGATTCTGAAGTGCATTACAGCTCTAAATATAAATATAAACATTAAATGATCTTAAATAAAACAAATACATGTATAGAGATGGTGTATAAGTATATAACTTTACTCACATGGGAAACGGAGGCCACATGAAGGGTTTGTGAGCACAATTAAGTGCACTCAGCATGCCATGCCATCTAATAATTGTAGGAAACAAGTCCAAAAGGCAGTTGACTGTGTAAAGCTACATAAAACAACAAAAAAAATACGATAAATATGCCGAGTTCATTGGCTAATCTGCAGGATTCAGCTGAGGTGACGTGACGGCGACCAACGAGACCTAGCTGTCACTCAAGTGGCCACGCCCTCAATTATGCAAACTTAATATAACTTAATATAAAGGAAAAGGATGAGTTATAAAAAAATTCAACCCCCTCACAGTTGTCATGAAGGGTAATATTAGCTGTAAAATATTTTTTTTTTGTTCCAGGCTGTAAACACCTTTTTTTCTGCTGTAAAGTTGGCCATTCTAACAGTGGGCTCAATTGAAATTTGCTCTATTTTGGAGCCAGGAGCAGTCAGGACTAGCGGAATTTTGGATGAATTGCAAGTTTAGTTACTTCTGTATTGGCTTCATGAGGGAGAGCGGGAGGTTACCTCTTGGTTACAAAAAAACCATAAATAATCTAATTTATGACACAATAATGTTCAATATTGTTTATTTACAAAAACAGAAAAAAATCACTCTTGTAAAATGTGTTCTATAAGTGTGGGTTTAGCAATGTGCTACACACATATACTGTATGTCAACATCTAAAATAATGTTTTTAGGGGTTTCATGATCCTTTAAAAAAATCTGATTGATTCACAATGTTTAATTGAAACATTTAATTTCAGTTTGCTTTATTGTAGTTCATCAATTAAACAAACAAACAAGCATAAGGTTATGTTAAATTAGAAATGGCGATCTCTGTTGAAGGCACTTCCCCTAACCTTTCCCATCATATCTCAAGAAAAAGATACCAATTATATAAACAGCATTTTATTGTTTCTAGTGCAGTTTAACTGTATTCAGGTATACAGTAATTGAATAATCAAATTTAAATCTGCATAGTCTTCATTTTATCAACAATTCAAAAGAATTTATCGTCATTAATTTGTCAAAGTTAAAAATCGTACAGTTTCTTAGGCCTGAATGCTATTAAAACCCTCACACAGTTACAGGCCTCAAAAAACAAAATAATCAAATAAATCCAGCCTCAACATTGCGTATGACTATTGCGAATGTTCACATTGTGATATCGATATATTGTTCAGCCCTAGTTTTAGTGTCTGCAGATATTTATTTTGCATTATTAACGTTTGCATAATATAACATATTAATAATGATAATAAGACTGTTATTATACGTGAAGTATCCAAGCAATATAAATAAGTATGTTTCATATCACAGTAATGACCAATAAATTGCAGCACCCCTAGTGCAAGATATAATTGGATTTTTCTCCCAATCGATTTTGGAGTGATATAAAACGATCTTGATTAGCTTTGCGTCTATTTTAAGCAGTGAAGTGAGTGAGGATACTGCTTGTTCCTTCGTGTCACAATGTCTTTTTTAATCTACTGCTCTGTTTCTCTTGCTGAGTGCAGCAGGAGAGTGAGAATTGAAAGTTTGAGTCTGATTACATTGAGAAGGGTTGAGACAGATTATCTGACTCTGATTTCCAGTGAAGTGGGCTGTCTCTCTTTATCTCTCTTTCTCTGGTTTCCTGTTCTCTTTAAATCTGTTACGCCGTGCCCAGCTGGCACAGAATCCTGGACAGACCTACTGCTCGTCACCCACACTGCACTTCCGTTTAGCGAAGGACAAACGGAGGGCATTCCTTTAATTTCATTCTTTCTCACCTAGATCATATGTTACTTGAAAGATTTCTATTTTATTATGTTTTACATTGCTTTCTCGTTCCTTACTTTGAAGGCATTCCAGTTGCCATCTCTTTTAAATGAGACTTTAAACTCAGGCCACTGATTTTCTCCACTAGCTTTACTGATTTGTATTGTTGAACCAGTCTGTACCGGTTGGGCGTCAGTGTTTAATCTACACCCCGCTACTGAGCTTGTTGATGCCAGCTGGAGGCTGCATTGATCTTGTGTGCTCTGCCCACTGTGGAGAGAGGCACAGCAGGACTTGCATTGGGCAGCTCAGGGCTTCTAGCCGCATGGACAACAGATCTCCCCACGCCTGCTCCATCAAGCTTTGCCCTGGCAGCAGTGCTTTCTAATTAGCTGTGGCAGCTGTGGCCAACAGGGCAGTGTGCCCAGCTGGCACAGGTACCTGATGTGGCAGCTGCTCTCAATAAAGAGCTGCTGACACCAGCTGGCCACTAGAGGACCAGCAAGCAGAGCAGAGCAGTGGAGAGAGAGAGAGAGAATATCATACAGAGCCTCGAGCACATGTTGAGTTTGTTTATAGATTAGGACAACCGGATGGATAATCGTTTTTGATTTGGTTGTTTAGGTGTACATGTATGACTCAATGTACTGTATTAACTGCATTTACTGTTTATTAGTTGCAAAATTTTAGTAATTTAATTTGATTGTTATAAAAATGTACACTGGAAGGTACAAACCGTTAATAAAGTGTCATTTGTGTGATACCAGTAGCATAGAGCAGATGATAGACATAGGTCATCACAGATTACTATGTATAAACTACGAGTTTTAACTGGGGATATGTAATAATGGAGTTATTTTCTGGGATTTGTTGTGAAAGCTATATTATTGACAATAATTCAAAAGTTCACTGCAAAACACTTCAATCAGCTTTAATAAATGAAATGTGTAGTTAACTCAAAATTGACTGAAACTTAATTCTACTCATTTGAAGAGTTTTGAACTCAGTGTTGAAGGTAATGAGTTAATTAAATACCTCATTAATTCAACTTAAATGGAGTAAATTCACTGTACTCATAGATTAGTTTTTTTTTTACTCAAATGGTTTGAGTTGCTTTAACTTATTGGGTTTTTATAGTACTCAGTTGGTTTGAGTTCTCTTCATTTATTGGCTTTAACTGTGCTCAAATTGCTTCGTTTACTCAACATAATTAAGTTCAGAGTACTCATTATGATTAGTTTTTGAGCTTAAATAGTTTATTGCAATCAGTTTCCTCAAATGGTTTGAGTTTAGGCATGAGACGATAACTGTTTTCAATGTATATCTAAGATTATTTTTATTTTAAATTGTAAAGAAATCTGTTTTTCAAACAAACAAAGACAGCAGAAGTCAATAATTAATTTGGATTATTTAGCCTGACATGTTTATTACTTTAAAATATTATAAATTTTTCTTAAAATAAAATATATTGTGTTCAAAAAAAATTTTTTTTCCTAAACATTTAAAAAGAACTTATATTAGAGCAGTAATCACAATACCGTGAAACCTTGATATTTTTATCCAAGGTTATCATACTGTCATATCTTATACCTGCCCAAGTTTATTTAGACTAAAAATTTTGATCCACTTCAAATGTTCAAACTACTGTATCTTTATAGTATAAATACAAACACTCTCTTAGGTTATATTCTTTCACTCTCTCTGGGATTAATTATAATCCTAACACGACATTGCCAATCCTGCGGTGTGACTTGCAGATTCGCATATTGCAATATCAACACTGAATCGATATATCAAGCAGCTCAACTTCAGATGATAGAAACGGATAAATAGATCTAATGAAGACAGTAAACAAATATTACAAAATGTCTGGTCACTGGTCATTTCAAAGACAAATGTTATGAAGTGAATTTAGAGTGGGAGTATATCAGTAAATCTCTTTTGTAAACAGGCTCAAACACGCAAAATGATGGCACACTGTAATAAACAATTATATATTTTTATCGTTGTTATTATTATTAGTCAAATTACCAGTATATTACAAACAAACTTAAATTGTCCATCTCTAGTTTAAACATCACAAAACATAAATTCATAAGGATTCAAACCATTATTAAAACCAAACGCATAATTCAATTAGTCTCAAATCTTTTTACCATTGTTAATGTCTGTTATCAGTTGCAGTGTGCACCGAATATAGGAGTTTTGTTTGTGTCTAATTGTCTGCAGATCTGGCCAAAATTTGAGAATCTACTTACATTTTTTTATTATATTCAATTTATTGAATTGAATGACTGAAAAAAACACAGTATTTTCATGGCTGTGTGCTAGGTCATGTTAAACTGGATGTCTTTTTTTAGTGCTCTCTACTACATGTTTCTGGAAATTACGTTTTAAGATATTCACAGTCCAAGTATATGTATTATCTTTAGTTATTTGCTGTGGTAAGTGCTTTCTACAGCGCATGGAGTCGTGTGTGCGTGCGTGCGTGTGTGTGTGTGTGTGTGTGTTGGCCAGCGCTGACAGGAAATCATTAGCACTGTCTGGGAGGAAAGGTGCAGAGTGACGCAGCTCTAATGGAAGCTAAGGTTGCTGTCTGCTCTGCCACAGACCCCTGGGGAGAGCCTGGAGCATCCATCCGCCTGTCTGTCTGTCTGCTGTCCCCTGCTCTTTGCCTGTCTCTCTGTCTCCCGCTGCTTCACTCGTCATCTGTCCCTGGCTTTTGTATGCACGTCTATTCTGGAGCTCAAATACCATGACTTGTGCCTCGACTTTGGCTTTCTCTGGTGTTCTCTCGACTCCTCAATCTGATCTGATATAAAGTTGCTTTGCTCTTCTTGCGGCTGTCCACACAAGTTGATTTTCTCCCTAACACCGAGATGGTTTCTGTCTTGGGTCAGTCTTGTTGACAGCTTTTTGGGGGGTTGATTGCATAAACAAAACTATTTTGTTTAACGGAATTGGTACAGTTCCTACTTTAGTCTCGTAATTTTAAGAAAACGTAACATAAATAAACAACGGCCAATGTTCTCCAACTGAATTATTTATTAGCACAAACTAGTCAGCAAAACTTTTTAAACAACGAGAGATGGGGAGACCAACAACATATAAAATAAATAACCAAACAAACAAACATAAAGCAGGTTGGTACTCCTTAGTCCAAATTGAAGTCAGAAAAGAAAGTACAAAAGAGAACACATCAACATAGCCATCGGCAACTGTGGTTGGTGTGGAGGACTGAGTGTGAGGCCGAGAGATCCAATTCCTTCTAATTGAGGACATCATGTTTTAAAAATTAACCGATAGGTGAATTACCAGTTTGTAAACTTTCAGGATGCGCGTGCATCGAGGTTGTAGAAAAAAGCAGGAACCCTAGCATTTACCGCGAGGGAATGACATCCGATGCGGTACAGAGTTTGTTGTTGTATTAGAAATAAGTTAAATTGATTATATATTATTTACATAATGCTTTCAGCGTATTACAACAGCTTGTCACCCATTGATAAGCACTGTTATTCTGCAAAATTACCATTAAAGTGAGCGGCGTTCGTCTGACAGGTCAATTTGCGATAGCACTCTCCCAATGGATATTGAATAAGAGGAAATTGTCAAGCATTCAGCCCGAAAATGTACAACTATCTCATTGAAACTCCAAGTGTTTTTACAAGAGAGAAGTTAAAGGCCTAAAAGTCTTTGGATGCTGAGTTGTTTGTTCTGTGTGGTCATGTGCAAGAAATAATGTTTCATGATGACCAGATTCAAAACTTTGTAGTGCTAAAAACCGAGATTCTGCTATAGCCAAAGACAAGGATAGAAGACGGAACTGCACAAGGCCTGGTTAATCATCAACAAGCAAAACTTTTGCATTCTGACAGCGAACTGCACCTGTATGACAGGGTATGTGAACATATATTTTTACAATTCATTCTAAGCATTCAGTGTCCACAGTTTAATTAATCGCATTTAACTGTTTTTGCTGAAATCATTGCTGCAATCAAAAACGAGTAATGTGTATGACTCAGCATAGCGTGATCTTACCTGATAAAAAATGAGAACAGCAGAGTCCAGCATTTTTAATTGGTCCTCCCATTTAGCTCCCTTTTAGCCAAATATGTCTGCGGTTACCACCAACCGCACAACACGACATGTTTGCTATTGCAACCAGTCTTTTTTTGCATCCCTCTGACGTCAAGTGTGATGTAGGTTGGTTATTCTTCTATAGGAATGCAATTGGCTACTGTCTAAGCTGTGGTATTTGCATAAAGCGATCTGATTGGGTGATGCTTCTGTTGGTGCTTGAAAATTTAATAAATTCCCAACTTCTGCAGTGAGTCTAATTTGGCAACGATTTACATTGTGCTTCATATCAATCGGGCGTTAGCAGTACTTGCAACTGGACACTGACCTGAGATCAGATCCCCCTCATCATTCTGAGTTTTCCGAGTCGGTGAGGGCAGGTGATTCCTCTACTGTGAGCTAAACAGGTGTTTGGTTAAAGCTCTGTACCTCTGTGATTTGCTGTTTTTTATTACGGTGTGTGCTAGCGGGGGCGAGCACATGTCTTTGAACAATTGTCTCTTCCTGTGATGCTGCCAATGTATTGTTTTTCTTAAACCGCCAATGAAAGGAGATTGTCAGAACAGAGCAAAACAAAGAGACGAGAAAATCGGCACATTACCTTGGGGGAATCGTTCACAGTCAGGCAAAATGTTGAGAAGTGATTCTTGTAGACATCTTTAATATATATATATATATATATATTTTTATATTGTACCTTTTTCTTTACTAAAAAGCTCAATCCACACCTTTTAAAGCATCTCTTGTGCAGCATAACAGTGTATTGTTTGATTTTTATATCAGGCTGTCTGCTATCAAAGTCTTTCTGTGTCAAGATTATGGCTTAGGCAGTCATGATGCTTGACAAAGCCCCTGAGCACACATCTTTCCCACTTAAACTAACAGAGTGAATTTGGATGCACTGTAAGATTCTTGTTCTTCAGTTTCAAATGTCAGTGCTTCTGTGAATAAACATTAAAAAGAAAACTTGTGAATTCTAGATGTACCACTTTCTTTTTTAATGTGGCAAATTACTACAAGGGGTCAGTCGTAATCTTAGAGAAGGCTAATGATTGCTTTTGTTGGAGAATTGTTTATTATAAAAGTTTTATTGCTCTCATAAACTTTCCTATTATGCTGATGCTGAACCATGCCAAATGTGATCGGTTTATTTATATGGCAGTCAAATGGCCTCTTGGCCTGTGAAAGCTGTGATGTGATGTAGTCTAGACCTTCTGCTGTCAAAATCAAGGCCTGGCTTCATGAGTCTACTGTGTGAGACACATTGACTAACATTATAAGTGAACTACAGAAGTGTTGAAGGGATAGTCCACTTAACTCTTTCCTTGCCATTGACAAAATAACTCATTTAAGAGAGAATGCTTCACAGTTACAGGATTTGTGGGTCTCCTGGGAGCGGAATCTAAGATGATCAGAGAAAGTGAAGGTCAGATTGTGTGCAAAAATAATGACCCGTTTCCACTGAGTGGTATGGTACAGGTCGGTATGCTTTTATGCCAGTTTCCACTGTCAAACGGTACCAAAAAGCGAACTGTACTGTACCACTTTTTGGGTACCCTTTCCAAAGGGTACCTTGCACAACAAAATGATACCAAGTCATTGCGCTAGACGCCCAGCTGAACACTATTGGTTTACTGTGAAATATCACTAGCGTGTGCACAAGCTAGGAGAATAAAAACAAAGGAAGCGCCATTTTTAAATACACAGCCGAGACATTACATCATTATAATATATACATATAATAATGAGCCATGGTTGAGGCGAGCTCAAACAAACCTTGTTGTCCTGTTGTTGTTTAGGAGGCTGCCTAAAACATGAGCGGTTTCACTTTATACAGAGAGCTCCCGATCACTCGACACACTTTCATATTTATATTCGATTTTTTGTTGAACAGGATTATTGTGTACATGCCTTAGTAGTATCTGTCATTTTGACAGTCTTTCTAATCTCAATCGCATTCAAAAGAACTTACACCACTGAATAGGGGCTGCACGATATTGGTAAAAACTGACATTTTAATTTTGGGAAATTAAAATATATATTAATTTGTTTGGGAAGAATTCAAAATTTTACATTGACTGGGATGATGTTGTAGGGGAGTGCGTCTGCATAAAATACCCCCCCCCCCTATATATATATCTCAAATCTGATTGGCTGATAGCCGTGCGATCTCAAATCTGATTGGCTGATAGCCGTGCGATATTCTGCAATATCAGAACACCTACAGCCTCTTTACCCTTTGTGTATTACTCCGCCCACATACAGCCAGCAAAAAGCAGACACTACAGATCTAAAGTTTAAAAGATGCACGCTCAACTGTTTAACTGTCAGCTTATGATTTGAATCCGGAAGAAAGTAGTTCCTTGTACAAAAGGGTTTTTGAGAATCTCCATAGCCCCTTTCACACAGTGATACCGGTAAATTTCTGGAAAATTTCCGGAACGACTTTACCGGTATATTGAAAAAAGCGCTGTTCACACAGGCGAGGACGTTACGGAAATTTTCCGGAAAAGAGCATTTACACATCCATTCCAAAATACCGGTAAATTCTGACATCATTCACCACAAATGAGCTTTAAACGGCTGCGCTTGTATTTGTAAACATTTGACTAAATTACAAACTCTGTGGATGATCAATAGTGTGAACAACTTTCGCAGGATCACTTTCGCATGTCGAGATGTTCATAATTGTGCAGGCGCTCATAGGCGCACGCAAAGCTTGAAGGTAAACAAACAACGGCTTATCGTAAGCATCTCATCGATGATTATTTACACAGTTGGCATTAAGAAGAACATATAAACGTGATCTGACTAACTTCTAGCAGCTAAATGTGTCTGGAAAAATATTCAAAGGCTTTTATCCTCACAAACCGCGCGGACGTGAATGCGTCTGACTGTTGTGATTGGCTAAAGCAGACGTCTCACGTCAGCACGTTCTAGACGTGCACGCGCTTATTACGGTAATCTTCCTTCTGCGTTCACACAGCGCAGCATTCTGGCAAATTGCCGGTAATGTTACAACTTCTCTTTCCGGAAAATAGCCAGAACGAATTTACCGGTATTTTCAAAAAGGACCTGTTCACACATACAACCTTTCCGGAAAATTGCCGGCAATTTTCCGGAAAGGTCTGTATGTGTGAAAGGGGCTCATGTTTGATTTGTTTTTATATACACAATTATGCACAAATATATATATATAATATATGCAGACACACTCCCCTACAACATCATCCCAGTCCAGACATTTTCATATTGTGGAATTCTATTCAATAAATTTTATTTTATGTAGGTAATTATAAACCTAACAACTCTGTGATGTGTCTTCCTCTGATGTGACTACTGTGGATGCGCACATTACGATATCAATGCTGAAATGATACATTGTGCAGTCCTACCACTGAAAAATAAAGCAATGCCTGCTGAAATTCAACAATTTGTATAAACACATTCCCCAAACAAAATGTGTTCAGAATAGTCTGGATCAGAATTTTTAGATTCGAGTGACAGAAATAAACAGAACTTGAACATGACTCTATCCAGGTGTTTATTTTAAAATAATATTTTTTTCTCCCTAACAAAATGTGTTTAAAACAGTCTGCATCAGAATTTTTCGATTTGGGTGACAAAAATAGGGAGAATTGATATTATTTTAGCAATGAAGAACTAATCTCTGGCCTCTTTCTCTGGTCTGTAATAAACACATTTTCTGTTTGTTCAAAAGGAGAAAAATAAAACAATGTGTGTACCCAGTGATGTCTTTTCTGCTGCCAAACTGTGCAAGGTGTTGTTTTTTTAATACAACAACTGTTGGAGTGGTGAAGTATTTGAATGCCCCCTTCTGTTTGTTTTCATGCTGTTATGACAGTAAAGAGAGCTGATGCATGTGTTTATAAGGAGCACCTGTCCTAGGATGTGAGTGTGTGTGTGTGTGTGTGTGTGTGTGTGTGTGTGTGTGTGTGTGTGTGTGTGTGTGTGTGTGTGTGTGTGTGTGTGTGTGTGTGTGTGTGTGTGTGTGTGTGTGTGTGTGTGTGTGTGTGTGTGTGTGTGTGTGTGTGTGTGTGTGTGTGTGTGTGTGTGTGTGAAAGAGAGAGAGATATGTTTTCTGTAGAGTTGTGTTTGTGTGTGTGTGCTGTGAGTGCATGCGCTCAGCAGTCTGTTGATAAGAGACTGAGAGGAGGAGAAGAGAAATTAGCTGCTTTATTCTGCTGAAAATATGCTAATGAAATTCACTTAGTTTTCATTTCCCCAATGTTTGCCTTCTTCTTCTCAGCATTAACGTTTGATTTGATTTTTTTTCTTTTCCTGGGGGGCATTTTTTCGTATGGTTTTTCTGCTGCAGGACTTTAAATGCCACTGACACAGGCACTTTTTTCACGTCCACTTTTCTGAGTCTAAATTTGACTGAATACAAACTTTAAATGAAGTGCATGTGATTTTAGTTTCGTTCCCAGCATTAGCTGCAGAGCATATTTCTGCTGACAGTAGGGCTGCACGATTCTGGATAAAATGAGAATCTTTTTTATTTTTATTTTGGCTGAATCAAGATCACGATTTTTTCACGATTCTGTAGATGTAGAATGAAGGTTAATATGAGTAGGTTATTATGGTTATGTCTCAAACATATGGTAAAACAACAATAATAATATATTCAAAATATAATAAAGACCTGTGTATAGCTCTACTGTTGGTTAAAATGCTACATTTTGTTTAGATTTGGAATAGTAGACTTGAACAGACTTAAATATTATATGTCCTGAATGTTGATTCACAGTAAAGTGATTACATCAGAATACAACTATTCATGATTCTGAAGTTGAATTATTATGTTTGAGACATACACTTGTCATTCTGTCATTGACAACAATATTAGACCAGTGGTAAAATGAGACATTTGTCATTATCAGATTCCCTCTTGGGTTATATTCAAGGTTATAAACTGTAGGCTAGTAGTTCTACTAACACAGTAAACATTTCTTTTCATGCACAAGCACAACACTTTGTATTCGCTATGAAGAAAAAAAAAATCTAATGCTGGTCATAATTATAACTTAATAATGTGTATCTCACATGAACAGAGCGCATCGCCAACTTACAGTTGAAGTCTGAATTATCAGCCCCCCTGAATTATTAGCCCCATGTTTATTTTTTTTGTCCCAATTTCTATTTCACGGAGAGCAGATTTTTTCCCAACACATTTCTAAACATAATAGTTTTAATAACTAATTTCTAATAACGGATTTACTTTATCGTTGCCATAATGACAGTACATAATATTTGACTAGATATTTTTAAAGACACTTCTATAGAGCTTAAAGTGTCATTTAAAGGCTTAACTAGGTTGATTAGGTTAACTAGGCAGGTTAGGGTAATTAGGCAAGTTATTGTATAAAGATGGTTTGTGTAGTAGACTATCAAAAAATACGTAGAGGGGCTAAAAATTTTGACCCAAAATAGTATGTGTTGCTAATAGTTGTGTATACACCTCTCCTCTTTCTGTGCCTTAGAGTGCGCCATCAGCTTTGAATTTTAGCAGTTGATTGTGTGCTTCAGGGACCAGCCAATGTTGATCACACCGGTGTGATCGTGCGCATGAAAGGGTTAAAGAAAAAGCAATCCCAAAATAGACCAATAAATTTCTGAGTAAAACAGTTGCTTTGTATCTTTTACACTCGTTAGGCTTTATTTTAGTAGCTAGGCTTCTCGGTAGGTAGGTACCTACAGTATGTAGAAATCAGGGCATGTCTTTAGTGTTTGAAACTAAATTTCTATCAGCGTCAGAAATGGAGCAGTCAGCAAAAGCAGATCTCATTCACTTTTTCAGCGCATGTTTTTTGCGGGCGAACAGGCAGGAAGTGGGTGTTGTGTGGGTATTGATTGTCCTGTGCTGTCAGAGAGGCAGGGGGGCTGAAATACCGCGGCATGTCCCTCTCACAGCCCTCCTGTTTCTCCACTTCACTGAAGGCTATTATATCCACTCACTGGGCCATGGACGAGCATGCTGTAAACCACATGACATTTACAGTACTGACCTCCTTCTGTGATGAATTCCCTTTGTAAGGGCATAGAGGGACATTCTTTAAATCACATTCCGCGGACGGACGAGGATTTAGGGCTGAGGGACTTTTATTTGGAGCTGAACTGGGAGGATTGTATGACGCACATAACTCACCTGCCCTGGCGTACGTGTGTAGGCGCTTGTATCCGGGCTGTCAGGGGGTTTTAAATAAGTTTTTAATGGGTAGTTCACCCAAAAATGACACTTTTTGGTTTATTTTCTTGTGCTCTGGCCAATTACAAGTTGTAGATGATTTTATAATGAAAACATGATGCTTGATATATTGTTATGAATGCCAATTTCATTAATTCATTTGATTTAGGCTGCGTGTCTGATTTATCAGGGGTCGCCACAGTTAAATGAACCACCGATTACTCTCGCAAAAGTTTTTTTCATCGGATGCCCTTCCAGCACTGGGAATAAACATACACAGCCAGAACAAATTAATAGGTTACTCCTTACTACTTACAATACATCGAGGTCTTTATAAACAAAACAATCGCAAGTAACATTATTATCTTATAATTCACAACTAGCGATGTCAATTGTCACAAAATCCAGTAATCGATCATTTAAATTAATGACCAATTAACCGATAAATCTGTATCCTTAATAAAGCAAGATAATCTGCTTTATGGCTTGTAATTTAGACTCAAAATGTAATTAAGTTTTTTCTTTAAATAAAAGTCTATTAAGATCGTAAAAAAGCAACAATTGTTTATTATAATCGGTTAATGATTAAATGCAGTGACTTAAATACAGGGCCTCAATGAAAGAATGTATACTGAAGAATAAGCCGATACAGTGCATAATGATCCTTGCATAATGATCACTGCCATCTAAACTAAGCATTCATTTTATATGCAAACTATAAATATAAAAATGTAAGTTATTTTAAGTAATGGAAACGGAAAGCTACTTATCCTTCAAATGTCAATGCTTAATCGGTCATCAATAATGTCTATCGATTAAAAGGGTTATCGGTAATTAATCGATCATGAAGTGATTGTTAGCATCCCTACAGTATTCACAACATTAGCAAACGTTCTAAATGTTAAGTTAGGAACGTGCTAAGTACATATAAACTTATCCACAGCATTAGCAAACATCAAGAATAAGCTTATGGTTCTTGGTTGTGTTTGTCTTTGCGTAATTCATAAAAAATATTAGTAAATGAGCCAACAAACAATAAGAGGGGTAACTATAGCATAAGTTTGTTTTTAACTGAATTTATTTGAAACTCTTTGATTTATTTGTTTAACTTTACTAAAATTATTATATTTTGTTGCATATTTCATTAAAGACCACCAATTTTGTCTGCTTGTCAGGTTAAAAATAGCTTGGCTTCTAGAAACCCTGGTCCAAGTCGATGAATGCAGACATTTGGTGGCTCTTTCGTGCAGCTGCACTCCTCCAGAACTTCCTGAATGTTCTGTGGAGAGCCGGAGCAGTGTAATTCCCTCCTTCACACCCTCTGCTACAAGTTACCACTGCTCATCCGGCTTCCATTGTGGCTCCAGTGGCTCTCATTTTTATAAAATAAGCCTCTGAGGTTCTGATTTCCTTTCCTTTTCACTTCCTTTTTGAATTAGCCACTTGAGCGGGTTTTTATTCAAACCCTGTTTTTTTTTTGTCCTTGAAGGCAAGCCATTTTGTAGATGATTTTCACAGCAGTTTTAGACTCGAGTGTTGGAGCGCTTTAAGCATCTTAATCATCTAGATTTACATCTCACTCTAATGAAATCTCCACTGCCCTGTCAGCGAGCACAATCAGTCAACTCCATATCAGCTAATTCTGCCTTGAAGAGCAACGACTTCTGTTAATTGTGTGCCCTTTTTGCTTTGTAGTTTATTAACAAAAGCAAGAAAGTTGAACAGTACTGAACACAGTTCTGCTTCATATCCTGTTCTAATAAAAACCTTTTTCTTTTAATTTCATTCATCCAACTGAATCTCAGCCCAATCATGTGCATGAATGTTTTTTTTTAAATTCATTTTATGCATCAAGTTTATAATTAACATCACTGATTGAATCAGATGTTTCAGTTCAAAATGACAGGACAACGGGATTTTTGATGACATTTGTAAATTTTCATTGATGCATTATGTAGGGCTGCACAATATAATGTTTCAGCATTGCAATCGCAAGGATATATGAAATGACTGGTTTAAACTGGCTGCAAAATGTATGTACATTATTAGTAATGGTAAATCAAGGCGTTTGCCTTATTTAAATAATCTAATGGTAATTACTTGTAATTATGATAAATTTTAGAGATATTCTTTGTTTTTATTCATTTTTCTATCATTTACTGTATTTCTCATTTGCTGATTATTTTAGAAATGTTATGTTAAGATATTGCATAGGCTTTTTTATATCTAAAATCCAAAATTAAAAAAATATTGCAATGTTAAAGGCGTGGTCCACAATGTAATTTTAAGGCTTGGTTGTGTTTATAAGATGCAAAGCAATGTGCGCTCATGTTTCACTTAAAGAAAATCGCGTTATTTTTTCATATATCTCACTTTGATTATACACAGCTACTCAGCTAACATGAAAACCACTGTCATATTTCCTAGTTCCTCTGAAAGGCCCGCCCTTAAGTGACTCTGATTGGTCATAGTCATAATGTGCTGCTATTCGCCGATCGGCTCGTCAAGCCCCTTAAAAGCATGCGCTTTTCTGCTGTGTAAACATGCAGTCAACCTCCTGCCTGCTCTAAAATAAAATCTGACAAGTGTCTGTAACGAGTAAAAATGGGGTGCGACTCCTTTAAGAGTTTGCCATTGTGTGTGCGGTGTTTATGTTTGTCTGCCTCTATGTGTGTGTGAATGTGTGAACTTTCTGTAACAAGCACATGTGCGCGAGACTTTCTTTTTCTTTTTCACTGATGCTCGGATTAAGTTATTTTCTGTAATATATCGTGTGTGTGTGTGTGTGTGTGTGTGTACAGCTGTTTGACTGATAAATATGAATTTGTAGCTCAATCGTTTGCCCGCAAAGCAGCATTTCCCATTGTATACATCATTGCTACAGCATATCGATAACGCTAGACACTGTACATGTCATGATCAATTTTAACTTATAAAACACTTACTTGTAGCTTACAGCTTCTGCTTTGAGGAGATTTTAGCCGAATCCAGCACTGAACTAGGATAGATTCTGGAGCTGTTTTGTTAAATCATGCTTGCTGTGTATTTTATTTATTTATTTATTTATTATTAATTCTCTGGAACATAATTAATATTGAACTGTTAACACTTCTGTCTTTGTGTCATGTCTTTTGGAAGCCCAAATACAGAAACAGACAAAGCTCTGTGGAAACAGCTGTGTTTAGACGAATTTTTAGCTTCATCTATGCTATAACGTTACAGCACCTCTGGCCACGGTCCTTACCTGCATTCGCAGTTTGGATGCGCAGTAACAAACTTTTGTGATCTCACAGGGGCGAAGTATTTTTTGTAGTCCCCAAAATTCGTTCATTGTAGGCTTTGCTAAGCTAACTCTGTAAAAACCAAGGTCTCCCTTTGCATTGAACTTAGAACTTTTTACATTCAGAGATGTTTATGTTCACACAGCTACATTACACATCAACTAAAGTTTAAAATATGATATCATAGTGGACCACCCCTTTAAATTTCTCCAATAACAGGCAGCACCAGCATTAAATATCATGAACTAATAATGAGCAGTGTTTTTAGCATTGTATAATACAGTAATGACACTGAGCAATATTATAGGTACAATTTACCTATTTACCACAGATTTGATTAATTTAGACTTGCCGAAATACATTTTTTGATTGACAAGTTTTTCCTATTTCTCTGTTTTATTACCTCTAGTGCCCACATTTAGTTCAAGAGGAGTTTTCTAGGTTGGGCTTTATGATGTTTGTTCTGAGTGGGTAATTTGAACATTAATCAAAGCCTAAGCAAGCGTATAGATTCTTCATTTGCCTGTTAATGCAGTTTTGTTTTTCCGTTTATTTTATGCTTTGACCAAAGTTACACATGTTGACACAGTACAGGTACTAATTCGTGTACACACACCTGTGCATACAAGCTCTATTTGTTCTTCACATTCTGTGCTTTTGAAGAAGCAAGAAGTGACAGCAGTGCCTTTCCCAGTTAAACCACCGAAACCATGTGGATGTAAATTACATTTAGAGACTGCTAAGATTTCTATATGTTAGTACCCCTATATGTTAGGACTGCATGTAGGACTGTACGATTTGGAGAAAAAATGTAATTGCGATTTAAAGTGTGATTTACTATATTTTATAAAGATCTGTGGTTTTAACAACACCAAAAAAGACAAAGCATAATCCCAAAGTACACTACACTATCCTACTGTTCATTTAAAACCTTTACATTTAGATTGTTACTTTTCATATAGATTTCATGACCTTCACGGTGCATTGACAATGATTTTCATACATACTTTCCATTGACATGGTTTCTTTCTGCTGATTCACAGCACAAGAATTCTTATATTAAAGTGTATAATTTATAAATATATATTTATATTATATATTTATATTAACGTTATTTGTAATACAATTTTATCTTTTAATACAAGCAGTCAGATGTCATTGTCATTGAAGTGCGACGACGCAGAGCCCCCTGATCACGCCCCGCTCGTCCACTACGCCACTGACTATACAGTGTCATTTCACATTTGTTTGCACTGCAAATTTGTCATTTGTCATATTTCTAGTGCAAATATTTCATTTTCAATATCTTATTTAACTCGTCTCGTTGGCAGATTGTTTTGATTATTTTAAGGAAACCCTACCTAATTTTTGCATTATTTTCGAAAACAAAACCTGATTTTTACTTGTCTAGAAAATGTTTCTTGATTTTAGAATTTAAAAATTTGGAAAAGCATATTTTGCATTATGATTATTGAATTCCTGTACCTGAATACTCCCCAGAAAAACACTAAATAGAGCTATTTAAAACAACTGGTGACATTGTATAAAAAATAAATACAACAGTATTATGTTTTTCTAAGATTATGCAGCCCTACGCATGTGTGTATATATTCTATATGATTTTATTGTATGTTTTAAGCACAAAAAATATGTATTTACATTTTTTATATATTTTTGTCTTAATTGCAAAGGACAGTTAGACAGGAAGCAAAATTGGAGAGAGAGTTGGGGGGAGAGACATATTTGGGAAATGTTTTTTTTTTTCTTTTCTGCAGCTGCTCACTATGTACTTTATTCAGAGGCATCTACAGCATCAGAATGCATTGATATAAATGTTATGTTCTCGTTATTTCCTTTGTTTTGCATAAACAAGTTTTGCAAGTGTAATGGTTAAACTACTGCATTTTATCTGTACCTGTTTGCCAAACAGACTCGTATCAGAAATCTTAAGTACAAATACATGTACTATGCCCCTCTAATATAGATAGATGCAAGATGATCCATGTTCACCAGCATTCTGTACAGCTCTGAGCTGTCAGGTGTCCTGCAGGTACCCACGCATGCATGCCTTCCGCAGGTGAAACCCTGCACCTACGCCATCATCTCTCGCTCACTGTAACCAGCTGTCACCAAACAGCAGCCCCCCCACTGTCTGGCTCTTTCTCTTATCCTCCTCTCTATTCTTTACACTCTACTTCGCTTCTCTCTCATCTTGCTGTGTCGTCTATCTCTGTTCCCCTTTTCCTGTTTTTTTTTTTTTTTTTTTGCTCAGCTTTTGCTTCCTCGCCTCATATTTCTGCCTGCCAGCACCTCTTCCCCCGTCATGCTCTGCTGCAGAGGACATCTTCTCTGTCCATCATTATTTATGATTCCTGCACAGAAAGACACTTCAATGAAATATTCACCTGCTCAACTTGCTGTAAAGTGGTTTACCCAGGCTTGTTTATCCTGCGTACGAGTGACCCGTACCCACTGTTCTCATGTCTGCACTGGTCTTATCTAATCTGCCCGGTTCGCTTTGGCACTAAACACGGCATCCCGCTGCGCGTTACAGCATGTTGCTGCTTGTGCCTGTCATCTATAGCAGCTGCTGAGAGCGAGCGGCCCATGCACTGATTCAGTTAGCAAAGACTCTATTGATGCAATCGTAAATCAGCACCGCAGCAGTCCTCACAGGGATCTGTCAAAGTGGATATGTCAAACGTCTTTCTTTTATACCTTAAAAATTCTGTTTGGTGTTGATGAGATTTGGGTTTATTGCCATTTTGGTTGCACAATATCAGAAAAATCTGACATTGCCATTTTAATCTTTTGTTTTGATGTGATACTTATTGCATTATGAATGAACATAATTAGCAATATTTGGAAAGAATCCATTCATTTAGATAAAATGGGTTGATTAAGGCCCAAACCCAATTCTACCCCTTAGCCCTTCCCTTTACCTCTCGTTTTGGGCATTCCCATGAAGGGGTAGGGGTGTCCCAATTCTCCTTAACTTGAAGGCGTAAGACTAAGGGCAAGGAGTAAATAGCACTTTGATTGAAGATTTTTCAGAACCACACTCGAAACCAAGGAGGAAGAAAATTTCCTAATATACACCAGCCACAATGGCAGGATCGCTGCACCTGGAAGTAAGGAGAGCCACAAATTAGTTTTTTTGTAATTCTTTTTAATTTTTTACCACAAACAAACATGTTTTAATATATTCATAACTGCGTTCATGTTTTATCGTCATGCTTTTATATAGAAAAAAAAAACGTAAATAAAAACCGATACATTTTGCAATCTATAATCCCTTATAATACCTCCTGTACAGCAGTCCCACAACATTGACACTCGATGACACTGGAATACCTTGTAAGAAAAGTCTACTGCTTGGAAATTAGCTTTCGACAGTGTCTGCTATAATGTTAATGTTGATTTTGGTTTGTTTACATAGTAAATATAGCATAGTGTATATCCACAGTATAGGCTAGTTAGTTAGCTAGTTACGATCTTACGAGTTACAAGCCACATTATATCGTTACATGATCCTTTAGTGATTTCCTGAAGATAAATACCAAAAAAATAACACAACTGGAATAACTACAGCAGTCGCGATCGCCTGATCTCATATGAAACATAAGATCGCAATGACATTTGATGACGTGTGCAGGTGCTGTTGTCAAAATTCTTAAGGGGAAATTTTGAAGCCCTTCCCCTTTACACTCATTTTTAAGGGACAAGGGGAAGCGGTAGAGGTCAAAAAATAGAATTGAGATTGGTCCTAAGACTTCTATGAATATTAGTTTTAAATGAGAAATAAATATTGGTAAGCTAAAAATAGCACCCACACAGCTCAACAGTGTGGGTATACTCAGCAGTTGATAACTAATGGCATTATATTGCATCACTTGAAATTGTTTTGGTCAGTTTCATTTCAATTTATGATTCACTGAAAGTTCTTTTTATAGGATTTACTACTTGTTTTTTTTAAATAAGTGGTTGTAAACAGTGTATGGGTTAAATTTAAACAAACTTATTAAATTTAGTAATGTTCAACTAATTAAGTTTATTTAAATTGAGCTCATATAAATTGTTTGAAACCACAAATTTAAAAAAATTGAGGGATTGGAGTTTAAAATCAGCTGTAGTTGGTAGGCCTGTCACAATTGTCGCTATATTTATACTTACACTTTTTGTTTACATCTACTATTTATTATTACTTATTTATTTTGAGATAATTGTTTTCATGTTTCAATTCCAAACCTGAATATTCTAAATATTCTTAAAAATGAAACACCTGAACTAATACACACTTATGATGTAAAAATGATTTTTTTATTGGTGATAAAAGTTATAAAGTGGCAATAATATCGTTTATCGCAATTAATTTCTGTGCAATGTATCGCCCACTGACAAATATAGATATCGTGACAGCCCTAGTAATTGGAATACTATCCTCTTCTTTCTTTAGTCTCGTCACACCACTCACAACTCGTGTAGACTCGGTGCTATCCTGCCATTAAAAACCTTTGCATTGAACTCCTTCAGGACTCGAGCAGTGCAGATAAACACAGCTGTGATATTTTCAAGAGATAGCTCAGAGCAGCTCAATGACATTTTCATCATTTCTGGTGTCTATCCTACATATAACATCGTTTACGTAATGTCTAGAGAACATTTGCATGAGGACCATGACAGATTGAGTAGATAAAGCCCATTCAGATGTTCTGGTGCTTGTAGATGTCATGTGTCCACAGTTCCAGCAGTTTAGTATGGGCAGGTCCAGCTCTGAGCCACGCGTGGCTGAACCTCGGCTCTCTGCCAGTAAGCAGCTTTGTGCTTCGCGCCATCTGCTCCGGCAGTTTGTGTTGGGGAAAAACACAGCCCTTCTCGCACATGTATTAGCAAGATATAGTGACAGTAATAAGCTTTCAAGCACCTCTTCAATTTGCATTCTTCTCCAGTTTGCCAGCATTGCAGTTTTATAGCTGAATCAGAATAGACTTGTCTTGTGCTTTAAAAGCAGTTCTATTTAGCTATTAAAAAGCATCTGCTCATTTGTCGAGTATTGAGGTCAATCATTGCATTTACATGCACATCTTAAACTAGTTATGCTTGTTATAAAATGGCAATGTGTAAGGTCATGCAAACACCTTAAATCAATCACCAAGAAGACTTTTAAGTTATTTATCAAATATTGACCTTGAAAATACATTGTTTGTGAATTGTATTTATTTCTATTTCTATATTTGTGTATCATCTCTTATTGAAATGTGAAGTTGCACTTATCATGTACTGTTCAATGAAATAGCCTTAAGATGCTGATGTGCAATTAAGTAAGCTAAATGTGTAACCACTTGTTTTTGTAAAGATCCTCTTGCTTTGTCCTGTTTTTTCTTTTTTCTTAAGATTTTGGGTTGTATGGTCTTGTTGAATAGTTGAGTTTTTATAATGTCTTTGATGTCACTGGTAGGCTCTACAATATGATGATGCATACTAGGGTTGTAACAATATACCGGTATGACGGTTTACCACGATTTGAACGTGCACGATTATCATACCATGAACAATTGCATATCAACGGTTTTAACCCTTAAAGACCGAGACAGCCGCCCGCGGCTAAAAATAAGTATTGCTCTTAAATGTTTAATAACTTTTGATCCGCTGATCCGATTCATACAATTCAAAGATTGGCATAAAGAAGAGAATCTCAGCTTTCCAGTGCTGTATCACATAACATTTGCGGACTTTCAGAGGCTCCGGAATCAGTGCGGTTACGTCATCAACATTTGACAACACTGATTTGACAAAGAAACGCTCGTCACTGTGTCTCCGGACAAATCAGACATGATACATTGATGCATTGTCCCTCCTCCATGCCCAGATTGGTTCAAACTCGCTATATCACAACCAATAAGCATAGGTTTCGCTTTTGTTTGTGGACCAAGCTTTTTGAACAACACGGAATGAGAGAAAGGCATACATTTATGCGCGGCTAAATAAAACGGAAAAAAAAAAGTTTTGCATGAAATAATTCTCATGCTAAGTACTTTTGCATGCACAGCAGCACAGAAACATGACAAAACAGTGACACAGCAAAGACTAACAGCTGCTCTTGCTGTTTTCAAAAGACGCAAATGAAGATGCAGCTGTTTGTCTGCATTGCATACAACCACATTCAAATCCATGCTGGCACATAGAACCTAAGGATGTTCCATATTGAATCTAGTTTCATTATGTAACTATTTATAGTATAGTAAATATTTATATCTATTTTTTACTGATGATTTGCACCATGTTTATTTGGACTTTATTTGGACTTTGACACATTATTTATTATTTTCTTATTTTTATTTGTTCATTGTGGTGTTGTTTATAGTAACTAAAAATATATTATATGGAAAAAGTCAAATTTGCTTCACTGTTCTATTATTTTGTAACATTTGTAACATACCGTATACCGCGAAACCGTCAAACCGTGGTATTGTTTTAGACGATTATCATACCGTGAAAAATTCATACCGTTACAACCCTAATGCATACCCTATTGACCTTTTTCTCCGCCGACGAGTGGGTGCTGCCATTTGAATCTTTTTGGCTCGAGACTTCCAGTCTCATTCACTTCCATTCATTTTTAGACATTAAAAACTGCTCATTACGCTGCTTGATGTTGCAATTTGATATTTTCTTGTTATATTATTCTACTTGGTCTGTATAGTCATGCAAACATTTGTTTGTAGAGCAAGTAGTTTGACCGTTTTCTGCCGTTTATTATTCCTAGTCATTTCTCCCATAGGCGACTGAATCGAAAGTTTTAAGACAATCGCGAAAACAGGCGCACTTCCGCATTTTAGAATAAGGTCAATAGACCAAGAAATATTATTGTTTTATATTAGGCTGTATAGTTTATTTCATGGTGTCACAAAATACATTGTTTACTTTAGAACTTTTTCATCATTTATATGAGCACAATATTACCATTACAGAGATGCTGACAGAAGCATGATGAACAGCATTGTTAGAATTTGCAATCTTGTACGTAGTGCAATGGCTACATTTTGCATTTAATTTAGCACTTTTATATTTATTTTTATGTTGGACCCACAATCATTAGTTTTTGAAAAGTTTCATATTTTATTAATATTTGTTTTATATTTCTACATTTTATAAGAAAATACGTTCTAAACAAAGTGAGAAATGTGATCACATATGAGTGAGTACATTTCTGAGCATATATATATATATATATATATATATATATATATATATATATATATATATATATATATATATATATACATATATATATATATATATATATATATATATATATATATATATATATATATATATCAGGGCTCGAAATTGCGACCATTTTGGTCGCATATGCGCCCGAAATTTTATCTATGCGACCTTAAAATATATTTGAGAGCACTTCTGTGAGTGCTTAAAATTGTTGTGTGCGACCAGTTTTTACTGCAAAATGTTCACCACATGCACGGATTCGGGAGACATTCACGCAGAATGCATCTCTAAGCTGTTTGTCTGCACTTGGAACGCGAAACGCAGCGCTCAGGAATGGTTTAAAACAGTTGTCATGTCAACTTGCTGCAGTAAACGGTATTGCACTGAGTAAACTAACATCGCTACTCCTAAAAAAAAAAAAACAGTATTGCTATTAACATGTATGCATATAATAAGGTACAGTATGTGTCAAAAGCATCAGTGCAATATCTGACAGCACTTGTAAGAACAGCACAGTTATACAGTTAACAGATTCATTCAAGCAGTGTGTGCAGGGCCGGTGAGCGCTCCGTGTATGCTTTGGTCACTCAGTTCTGTTATAAAAATATATTTTCTTGTGATAACGGGATTTCGTCGAGACATATTTTCCTCACGCTTGCATATATGTATTAATTTTTTCTGCTTGTTAGTTTGATTAGTGTTGATTTCAAATACAATAAATATGTTTGTATAAAACTTGTAGTAACGGTACTCATAATTGGTGGGTGCGACTAAATTTTGACTGATGCGCTTACATTTTTAAAGTTAGAAGCACTGGTGCTACCAAGAAAAAAGGTTAATTTCGAGCCCTGTATATATAAACTATTAGTTAAATTTTCAGAAATGGTACTGTACATCATGATGTCATTATCTGCATATGACATGATTTATATTGTGATATGAGGGATGTTTTGTTGTAAATTGTTTATTGTTATTGCATTGTATGATCTTGTTGTGTTTTTTTAAACAGTAAGCCACACGACTGATTTTTTTCCTATACATTGTGACATGAGAAACAATTTAACCCTGTGACTTATTGATTTCAGCAATTTCAGTTTAAAAACTTAATTACTCATGTCTCATTGGACAAAACTTCCCAGCGCTGCCCATGTGTTTGTGTGCTTTTTAAAAAATTTAAAATTATACTTGTGTGAGAGAATGAGGGAGTCTTGAGTCTAAATCTGAGCATTTGGTGAGGGCTCTTTTATATTATTTAATATATGTAAAAAATAAAAAAGTGTTTTCTTTGAGCAGGTCAAATTAAAGGTACAGTTTGTATATCTGACTGCTTTTATTAAGGGACAAAATTGTGTTACAAATAATATATTCATAGATGTTAATAAAAAATTATTGTGTTGTGAAGAAAAAATCAAAAGAAAATCGGCACACTGCCACTTTAGCTCTCAAAGGTCTTTTAATAATACTCACAACATGCCTTTTAGATTTTTAGATGTGCGCACATTTAGTTTTTTTTTGTAAAGAAAAAATGTATTTATGTATGGAAAGCATCGTCAATGCAACAAGATATCGAATTGAACCGAATCGATGGTATAATAATCGGAACCAAACCGAACCGTGAGACCAGTGTAGGTTCACACCCCTACTATTTGGCCAATGAAGCCCCCCTTCTTTTAACGGAGCCAGTCGTTGATCGCTATATGGCGAATGAAGCCCGCCTTCTAGTACAGGAGCCAATCATCAAGCTACATGGCGAATGAAGCCTGCCTTCTAATACAGGAACCAATCGTCGATTGCTACATGGCGAATGAAGCCTGCCTTCTAATACAGGAACCAATCGTCGATTGCTACATGGCGAATGAAGCCTGCCTTCTAATACAGGAACCAATCGTCGATTGCTACATGGCGAATGAAGCCTGCCTTCTAGTACAGACAGACTTGAGTTTCTGCAAATTTTGTGTGATTAGAACATTTAAAAATTAAACTAAAGAGGCCGTTGTTGTTTAATTTTATTGGTGATTCCCCATATGAAATTAAATCATAAGCTTGGCAAACAGTTTTGGAGAATTTAATGTTTCCACCTTCATACACATGGCCTGTGCATTCTGCCTAAGAGGTGTTACAAAGATGGCCGCCGAGTGAAATCACTTGTCTTAAAGAGACTTTGCTAACAACTTGATGGAAAGCAACTAATTCATAATTGAGATTTTTTTTCTGTTTTTGCAAGCTTTAAAAAAAAAGGTCTGCTTCATGTTAGGGTGTAAATCTGGCTATTAATGACTGGGCAGACGGAGCTCAGCCTGCACTAGCGGTGCAGCTCTCCAAACACACGTTCACTGCACCTGCACTTCATTAACAGTTCAGCCAGAGAACTCAGATGACAAGAAGACAGCAGCCAGCCAGAAAGTGCTCTCCATGGAGAACTGACCTGGGAACTGTACAGAGAGCTTCTGACAACACATATTTCATAAAGTCTTGTCTATTTTTATGTCTTCATATCTAAGGGTCAGAGTGAACTGGGGCGTCTGTAATAAAATGTAACTCGCCTACCTGAGGAGGAGGGTGAGACATTCTTACAGACGCTGCGGCAGTGAAGAGAAGAAATGTCAAGTTTCAAAATGTGGCCACATTGAGCTTAGAGAATGTAAATATCACACCAGTTTATTTTCACTTACTGCAGAGCAGACGAGATTATCTAAACTGAAGAGCTTAACATAAAGTCTTAAGAATGTTTACATTTTGGAAAAAAAGAGTCATTTTAAGACCAAGTTTGTCTTTTATACAGTATATTAGTTTTACAATTTTAAAGCCTCATATTGTGCAGGGTGTCCAATGGGGGTTAGAGTATTAAATGTTAATAAATCACTTTCGAGAAATTAAGGCCCTTAAAAAGTACAATGTATTACATTTTATATCAGTATGCTAAATTTTACCTTAATTTAGTCTGAGTATTGGGAGGCTGTGTAGTTTCTGAAATCGATAAAATCTTGCTAGATTTGAATTTTTTTACTACAGTAACCAGGGAAACGCTGTAGTAGACGCCTCCTGCTGAAATAGCATTTTTATTCAGCATATGAGTAATGTTAACATTAGTTTTTTACAATCAGTATTCAGTAAATATACTGTAAGTTAAAATCTCTGCGGTGTTACCGGTTGAAACCTAAAGTGGCAATGATGGCAATTTTCTAGAATATTAAAGATTACAATTAGCAACAGAACAATTAAAAACACAATTAAAAGCAAATGTAAACTGCACTGAAGGAACTTTTTACAGTAGTGTCCATTTCTAATTTAAAACCAAATTAAGGTGTCCTGCAAAGTTTAGTTCCAACCCCAATCAGACACACTTGGGCTAGCTAATCAAGCTCTTACTAGGCTCTCTAGAAACATCCTTGCAACCCTGGTATAGATCTTTTAAGCTGATTTAGTCAAATACTTAAATAAATGCTTTTTGTGTCTAACTAATTGAATGAAAATGATATATTATCATTTTTGCATTGTTGTAAGCTGTTTTTTATGGACATCTTCTTCTGTTGGAAAATAAAGCCTAAACTGTTACGTGAGAGATGTTTATTCATGTTCATTTGGTGCTATAACCAGTAGTAAAGAGGGAGGAATGATCACGTTCACTAACACTTCATTTGAAGTGAGGCATCTGTGGGCAATCTGTTTTGCCCCACAATAAATAAAAGCTTTTTAATGTTGCATTTTTGGATTTTATTGATAAATTGAACATAATTTGTAAAGATATAACTCTGTTTTTGTATTAACCCTTTAACTGTCTGCTCTACCAAATGGTTGCCCATATTTTGACTATTTTAAATAATGACTGTTAAAGTAATTTAAAGTTTTTTTAAAATAATGGTTTACACAAAGAGCACTGTTAGTTTACAAAGAAAATCAAACTAAATCCTGTTGCACTACTACACTTGACTTTGGTTTCGTTGTAAAAAGAAATCCAGAAAACATGTTAGAGAATCTGAAATATTTTATGCCATACTTCAAAAAAGAAAAGATGATTTAGCATTTCAAGATGTTTTATTCTGATTTTGCATTGAGTGTGTTAACTAGCGACATTAGGAGTTATGTAATGCAGTCCAATTTTCTTTTTTTTTTCTCTTTTTTGTGAGAGCGTTAAAGGGTTAAGAGGATTCACTAAACTGCATTCCGGGAGAGTTGATCTGAACTGAACTAAACTGTTCTTCAACTGAACAGAAGCAGTCACAATTTACTACTTCATCTTTGTTACGCTGCTTTGGCGCAATCTACATTGTAAAAGGCTCTACAGAAATAAAAATAAATTGAAATGTACAGAATTAAACGCTCTCCTAGCAAAAAGTTCTCTGAATATATATCAGATGGAAATAAAATGATCGCCTTGAGAATAATTTCGGACCCTTTCACATTGCATTTTGTCTGGATTTATTTTGAATTCATATTAGACGGACGGTGTGTCATATTTACAGACTATAAAGGACACCAGCCAAAACAGGCCTGGCAGCAACATCCCACTGTATACAAACAGAAGCTGCACATTCTCTAGAGATCGCTCTTTTGCCATCTCTCTTCAGGCCTGGAGAATCCCTCAGAGCTCATGCTGAGGAGGGTTAAAGGCTTTTGGAAATCTGATCACAGCTCTTCACGGAAAGCCAACCTCTCCATAGCCCTTGTACTCCCCGCTGATCCTCAAACACTCAACCCGCACCAAGCGTTCCCATCATTCTCATCGCTCCTCTGAGCATTCTTTCATTCTTAGAAAGAGGGCTGGCCTCTCACTTTAGCCACTGCTATCAAACTATAGAGCACATATGGTTCTATAATGATAGTGTCACAGCAGACAATATAACAAATTTTGTCCACAAAGTTTGTGTATGTCAGTTTTAATCACTTCAAGCTTTGTTGAAATGTGCGCCTTACTTGTGTAGCATAACTTTTGTTGGATGATCAGAAGTGACCTCAAAATTACTGTATCTGTAAACAAACTGATTACTTCTGAGCTCTTTGCTGAATTGAATTGCTTACAGTGTGAAGGTTTTAGTTTTTGTTGACGTTGAATACTTTGTGGATGTGAAATTTTAGAAATGTTAACATCAAATTTACAAGAGCAACAATGCAACAATAACTCAGTTGCTTTGAGCCAGTGCTGCCACATAGATTTAAACTGGAGGTTCACGCTTGTGTTGTTATTTTCAATTTTGATTTAGCTTGTTGTGATAGATCTGAATTTGGAAAGATGCTAACAATTAGTGGTGTAATGGATCATAAATCTCACAGTTTGGATCACACTGTGGTTTTTGAGTTACGGATCGGACCTTTTTTCAGATTTGCAAAAAATGAAGGATACAAATCATTGTTTGCTTTCCAATTATACAAAATTATTACTGCAAAAACTATTGGTTTTAACAAGCATAACTTAATACTTGTAATTTTATTAAAAATACAAATCAAGAAAGAACCGGCTGAAAAAGGAAAATATTCAATTCAAAAATGATTTTGCTACTGTTGCTGATAATGCTAAATATAGAAATCTAACATCTTGTACAACAGATCATATTTATTTTCAAAGAATGATTCAACAATTCACACATAAATTGGTGAATTATTTTTGAAAACCGATTCAGTGACATAATTTTGATGGTTGTTTGTCGCCACCTATTAGTTGCACAAAGAAATTGTTAAAAGTAAAAGTTCCAATAAACAGCAATTTTAATCTTTACCATAAACATCAGTGTTTAAATCTGAACGATAAACCATTATACCAGTAACTTAAATAATGTAAAAACTGAATCTCTCTAGATCAAACACAGATTTTAATGCAGCGTTTCGAAGGATTAATAAACATGCAAATCATTATCATTTATCATTTATGTTACGCAGGTTTGAATTGAGATCACAATCTTTAATTGTAAAGCTTTAACCTGAGTGCATCAATGCAGGCTAAACAACAGTGACAGAAAACACCTGTAATTTATAAACCAACGAAAGCATTTAGGTCTCAACTTAACTTTTTCTCTGTAAAATGTAATAAGGATGAAAGCCAAAATGCTTTCATACACGTGATTTGAAGGCGATGTCTCTGCAATTATTATAAATGTTGGATTATCCTACAAGTTCAAAAAAATGTTTAATCTGCGGGTCACTTGCATTCCAAACTATGGGTTGTGATCCATGTTGGACGGACTTTTTTAAAAATAATTTCTTTCTTTAATTTGCTGTTATTGTGTTTTGTTCATTTGTTAAATTATTATATAATGTTATAAATTATTATTTATTGCTTTAAATATATATTTATTATTATTTTAAGGATTTTAAAATATGTGTACAAACATAACAAATCAGCATTATATTGGCTGTTGCTCACCCTGTCCTATTGAATTTGGCTTCAGCTATTGAAAAACCCACTGTGTGGGACTCTAATTGACCTGTTTGTTTGTTTTCCAGGGGACCTTTTAGTGTGGTACGAAGATGCATCAACAGAGAGACGGGCCAACAGTTTGCCGTGAAGATTGTGGATGTGGCCAAATTCACCTCCAGCCCTGGCCTCAGCACAGAAGGTAAAACACATCATATCCTCAGCCAGTTTCCTCTTTAGGTGATGATTGTGTGGAGAATTCATCAACTGTGACCTTTCTAGAGCTCAAAATACATATTCAGCGATTCCTCATGAATACGTATTGAAATATATTTTTTTACATACAGCAGGAAATGAACCAGACAGAAAATCTATATCTGCGTTTATTTAATCTCAGTGTAAAATAAACATCTTGTGGATACACTAACTAATGTAGCTGTCTAAAATATACTGGGGAATTAGTTTTGCTTTATTGATTTGAAAATGCTTGGCTGTTACATATATTCAAAGCACAACACAGTGAGCAGGGAGCGTATGTGTTTTGCGGAGATAGCGGATTGGTCTGCTGATCATACAATACTGTAGCTTATAGTGGGATAAAGCAACCATGAAGACCTGGCTCTTTGTAGCATGCTCTATGTGTGATCACAGATTGCCCCATTAATGGAGCCTTAGGGAGTGTCTACCAATCGTGAGATTCAGTGTCTCTACAGTATGTGTGAGTCTTGGTCTGTGTGGTTTGTTTTTAGCCAAAGTAGATGCTTCTCTAAGGGTGTTTGCGATGATGTTCTGTTTTTTGTTTGTTTATGCTGACTGTACACTCATTTGACCACCTTATTAAGTATGCCTTTTGTTTTCTTTCTTATTATTATCAAGATTCTTAAACAATCTCTTTTTTTTTGGCCCATGTTGTAATGATATATATTGACATCTGGTGGCAGTGGGGGCCAATTGAGTTCAGCAAACTCACTGTCATGTTGAACAAGCCAGTTTGATGAGATTTTGTTTTGTTGACCTGGTTTGTGACCTGGTGTGGTATTTTGCTGTTAGTAGCCAGCACAAGATGAGTGCACTGTGCTCATAAATCTACACAACCAGCAACAAAACTCAGGTAAGCTATGGTAATTAAATAGTAGTCGATTGGTACTAAGGGTTCCAAGAAAATATACTCCATGACATTACATAACCAACACAATTCTGAATCATTTTGGTTGGCACCTAGCCACCTACCCAATCTGAAAGTTGAAGCAAAAATGTCTTAAAATTGTCATCTTTTGTCCAATGTTGGTGAGTCCATGTAATTATAACCTCAGTTTCCTGGTCATAGCTAAAGGGTCGTCACGCAGCAAGCATTGTTTTGTTTTTAAATGTCAAATAAATGTCTAAACATAGTCGCTTTGGCTAAAATAAAGCTAAATTTGGGCTGTCTGCAAATCTAATAGACATCTAGTTTTGGCCTATTCTTAAGGTCTTTGCACACTGAAGTCCGAAGTTTTTGTATGCATTTTTTTTGTTGCAATCATATGTTAAAAATTTGTTACGTAAACAAACCTTGCACCAAGTCCAATCAGTCCATAACGAAAAAATGCTAAATATTTTCGTCGATTTAAGCAGTGATACTGCTGCATAGGCTGATAGGCTGCATATTGTGTGTATCCAATAGAGGAAGGAGAGTTGCTATTATCAAAGACTTGCATTGGATTATCCCAAAGTTTTATTTTAGAAATCAGTGGAATCCTGAACAGTGACGGGCATATTATTTGACATAATAATAGATGGTGGCCGCGTATCGAAGCAACAGACCGAAAGCGGACCATGCTTTCTATTATAATGTCTATAGCAAGTGCATCAAATGTATGAAGACACACACACACACACACACACCGAGCAGCAGCAGGGGAGACGTGCACCAGTCACTGAATCCAGCATGTAGGTGTTCTCAGCTGTCCGCCATATTCTGTCTTTATTTTATGCACTGTGTTTGTCATAAAGTTATCTGTAGCTTAAATTACGGCATTCTGTAATAAGCCTTTTGTTTGTACGGTGGTCAAAACACCTCTCAAAGCGATTTTTCAAAGAAACCGAATTGAATCACTACACTGTCTATTTGATGACTAGTCTAGTTTTGGGCTATTCTTAGATGTTTATTAGATTTTCACTGACAACCCAAGTTAAGCCTTGTTTAAGCCAAGCTGTCTACGTTTAGATGTCTAGAGATGCCTATTAAACACAAAATTGTTTGCTGGGCAGTGTGTTGATCTGCTGCTGTAGCTCATCTGATTTAAAGTTCAATGTGTTGAAGTATTTATTTCAGTCACGGTGTTCTTTTTATCAGCTCGAAACTGTCTAGAAATTCTTCTCTGACCTCTGGCATCACCAAACCTTTATTGCTCACAGAATTGCTGCTTGTAGAAATGTTCTCTCTGTCTGACCATTCTCAAAACAAGATATCCTGAGAAATGGTCAAATTGGTTTAGAGTGCACAAAATGACAGCCCATCTTTCCCATTTCCCTGTCGCACTAAAGCGTTGCATTGTGTCAGAAGATCAATTTCAGCGTGTCTGAATAAGGACAGAAGTTGCAAACAAAATTGACCGAATTAGGAGTTAATGAAGCAGCTTTCACTTCTGAGTGTTGGAGGCATCTATTTTTGTAGTCTGCTTCTAGAATGACATTTAAACGAAACTTGCATCTTATTTAGCACAACAAGACCAAGGAAAGGTAGATTCTCATCTGTGCAGTACTGAGATTGAGTGTTTGAGTCTATGTTGATTTGAAGTCAGTAAGACAGGCAGATTCACTTCCTCTATGACAAGACAGGACTTACCTAAGCATGAAAACTTCCAGTAGCCCTACGGTTTGAGTGTGAATTCTCTGAAGAGAGAGTATTTCATTGTGCAGGATGTTAGGTTTGTGTGTATATGAGGAAGAGATCTTTGCCAAGGGCTTTGTGTTCTCTCAGTCCACTGCTAAACCTCTGTCTCATCTCTCCTGGGTTTCACAGTCTCTGCAAACACTCTGCCCACCTCCCATCTGTCTTTCTCCTATGTGGGAGAGAACTGTAAAGTCTACTGTAAAACCCATGAGACAAGAGAGCTATTTAAATGCTAACTCTGACTTCTGTCACTGTGTATTACCTTTCCAATGTCTGTTTTTCTCTCGAGTAAAGGAAATAAACAACTCCATGACCTTTTCCCACCTATAGTTTATTTACAGTCAAACACACCCTCGCCTTTGTAATGAATACTTTCAGTTCCTGTGATAGCTGAAGAAGAATCCCCCCCCCAAGAAACACAACATAAAATGTGGCTTTTTCATAATCATCATAACCACTCTCTATTTCGCCACGTTCCAGCAAAACGTTATTTGTCTATTATATTTCACAAAGAAGTGTCTTAAAGTAAAGTTATCAAAAAGCAATAAAGTTATTATAAAAGTTATAATTGGATAATATTTTTTCCATTGTACTTAGTTCAGAGTGACAGATAACTTGCTTTAAAGCATAGAACACGGCTTCATTCATTTGCAACACTTTCATTCATAGTCTATGTTTACAAAACACAAGCCTTGAGTGACCACAAGATTTTGAGTTGTTGCTAGATCACATATGGTTGCGGCCGGAAGTTGACGAGAATTACTCATATTATTTATTCAATTTCCCATTAATTGTATTTTTTTATGTCTATCCCTACTGTTGGAAAATTAATGAATGAATGAGAGAACCGAGTCAAGAAGACTTGAACAACCAAAATTTCTTTATTAAGAAGTGTTGGTTGTTTTGCAGTCATACAGCACCTTCAAGAAGTCCAAAAGTTACAGGAGTCTCTTACAAGTCTGTAATGCCTGCAAGGTTTATCACAAGTCTATAAAGTCTAAAATGAGTCTGTAATCAAGTCTAATGGAGACAGGGTCCTCCTGTCTTTTATGTTTTAAGAGGGGCAGAGTTTGTAGGTGGAATATAGTAAATGGGGAACTAGATTATATAAATTTATATTACCACACAACCCTAAACTCAACCATCACGGTAATGTAAAAACAATAGTTGTATTGAGTATTATTTCAGTTATTTATTAAATGACCCAATAAATTGTATTAATATCTACCCCCACCCCAACAGTCACAGTACTGTAAAAATATTAATTATTGTTACTGTATATAGCGTCACAAAAATAATGCTATATTGATGTGCGTATCTGCAGCTGTATCCTATCTAGACATTACCAAGTTCCTGCTGTATTCGGTGTCCATGCATCGAATCCTTGTGCCCAGTCTATGATGAATCGAGGTTTCTCTTCGTGATGGGGCAGGAATTTAATCGTACTAATTTTATTTTAAAAAATTTACGTCTACCCCTACCCCCAACCCTAAACCCAACCATCACAGTGATGTAAAAACAGTTGTTGTACCAAGTATTATTTATTTAATTTATTAAATTAGCCAATAAATTGTATTTTATTAATATCTACCCCTACACCATTGCTAAACCCAACCGTCACCGGCAGGAATTTGAACATTTGGACACTGTACGAAAAGTGCAGTCCTATACCATCTCTATAAAATTTAAATTAAGCAATTTCAGTAATATATGTACTGTGCTTATTATTTACTTATTAATTTCTAGCACATGCATGTGAAGACTGGTCACAATCTAATTTGAATAAATAATCAATTATAAACTTTTAAGAATCTATTCAGAATCACTAGAGAAAGAATCTATTGAATCTCAATGAATCAATTTATTTCTCTCTCTCCCACCCCTACTGTCCTGGCAAGTGCAGGTGTAAAAGGTCCCATCAAATTAAAATAAAGTTTTTTACATGTTAGTAATAGTATTGTTAGTTTTTAAGATCTTGACACAAGTTTGTATATAAAACTGATATAAACAGGTAAAGCATCTAGTTTGTCACTTTCTGTCTTAATGGATCAACGATTTTATTCACTTCATACTCATTCTACAGTTTCTCACATCAACTCATACTACAATTTCTCATCAAATCAGATCAAATCAAATCTGACATGCCACGTTCATTTCAAGTTGATTCTCATTTGCTTTTCATTTGATGCATTTGAGCTCAACCACTCTCACTGGCAGAGCGGTCCTAAAACAAAACACTGTTAGCTGCTTTTTAAAAAGAGGTTGGAGCTACACTATATTCCACCCTCTCTTCATGTTTCGGTTGAGATTACATCAAACATCAAATAAAAAAGGCATATTTCAAAGCACTTCATGGAACCTTTAAAAGCTACCAAAATCTAAAGAAATTTGTGCTGCTTATGACTTGTGGAGAGAATAAGTTCACACGTGATAGAATCTTCTAGTATGCATGTCAAATTCCTGGGTTTGCGCACACTATCAAATGGAGCACACTTCAAAAGTCTATTTTTTTAGTCTGTTTGCATATGCTAACGTATGCATAAAAATGAAAACTATTAGACTTCGAAGATCTTGGCTTTCATTATCATTGCAATCATTACACCCAGACCTGTGGAAACTTGCCATAATCTAAAACATCAGCAGAAGCTCACGGCCTGATAATGAGCTTGTAGACAAGGAACACTTCTCTTAATTAAATGACTTCTGCTCTGTGTGACACTTCAATTTTA